>NC_067153.1:64965846-65332096 GCF_903995435.1 Acomys russatus
CTCCAGGTCTCACCTTGGGTGTCAGTGGGGGTGGGGACTGAGGGGGGCGGATTGGGAAACAAAGACAGAGATCAGTTAGGAAGTGGGCGGGCGGGGGGGGGGGATTCAGACACACCTGGACGAGGGGCTACACCATCCCCACTTGGGGGAGTGCTGCCTGCTGGAGTTGGATCTCCTGGTTCCCGGGCACTAGGCTCCCTGCCTCGGGTCTTGGCGGCTTCGATGCCTTTGACTCTTCGGGCATGGCGATTACCCTTGTAGTGTGCCTCAGCCTGGCTCTTCAAGGATGGAGGAAGAGAGGGAGTGTGAGGTCACCTTTCATTTACAGCATCTCACAGAGCTTCGTCAGGTCTCAGGGTGGCCTCAGCAGGCTGCAGTGTGCTCTGCCTGCGTCCCATGCTGACATGCCTGGTTGTTGCTGTGCCTCAGAGGAGCGTCTCAAGCTGGGAACCTGGACCCTGGCCGAGTCCAGACTGCACTCCACTACCACACCCAGGACCTGGCAGATGACTCAGGCCCCCACCTAGTCCTGAGTAGAGGGAGGGACCTCAAGCCTGCAAGAGAGTGCTGAGCTGGGGGAGGTGGGACAGGAAACTCATTGGCATTTCAGACCCCAGGCCTAGGTGCCCAGGACCCTGCTCTGCTGTTTTATTAGCTCTGCCCTGGTACTGCTTCTAGGCCCCATTTCCCCTGGAGCCTCCGTGGACACCCTGGAGGACCCTGGACTCAGGCCCAGCTCTGGAGACAGGAGACAGCAGCAGAGACAGCTGTCAAAACAGAGACACTTTATGGGGGAGGGAAAGGGAGGGCAAAGAGGGGAGAGCTGCCTTATTGGCTTTCTATTCCTCCATTCTTGTTCCCTCCACCAGCAAATGGAGTCAGAGTTGGGGGGAAGGATGCCTGGGGTCTAAGCAATGAGGCCTGATGCTAGTTTGGTTCTGGGCGCACCCACTGCCTGCCCATACCCTCCTCCTCTGCTTGGGTGGCCACTAAGAATGTACAACCCTGAGTCACAAGGTCACCTATGCAGGGGTAGAAATAAAGGTGAAACAAAAGTGACAGGGTTAGGGTGGTGGCGTGCAGGGCCCAACAGTGTGGCGCCTGTGCACGTGTGCACGCATAGGGCAACAGAGCACGCCCCTCCCCCTGCTTCTCTCCCAAAGCTCTGAGAGTCCGCCCCCTACAAAGTCTGGACCTAAACAAGTCCCAGTGGTGATTAGAGGGAGGAAATCTGGGAAGCTTCCCCTTAAGGGACTTTCAGTGTGATGTGAGGGAGGTTGGAAAGGGGGTGGGGAGTGGAGGAATGTGGGGGGTTGGAGGGAAGTGGAAGGCGACCTCAGTCCTGTGGAATGAGGTGAAACTCAGAACCTAAGGATGGAAGGTTAGAGGCCGCACACCTTCCCTGACTCCTGTCTTTCCAGGCACTCTGAGTAGGGAATGCTCCAATAGCAAGAAGGGCCAGCCTTGGGGGATTTGCCTACTTCGTGTCAGAACATACAGAATTGGCCAAGCCTGGTGGCACAGGCTTATTATTGCTCCTTATGAGGTGGAGACAGGAGAATTGAAAGCTCAAGCCTGTCTAGGGTACGGTAAGCTGGAGGCCAGCCTGGGAAAAGTTCTGAAGCCATGTCTCAAAATAAGAAATAGAAAAAGGCTGGGAGGTGGTGGTGCATGCCTTTAATCCCAGCACTCGGGAGGCAGAGACACGCGGATCACTGAGAGTTTGAAGTCAGCCTCGTCTACAAAGTGAGTCCAGGACAGCCAAGGCTACACAGAGAAACCCTGTCTCATAAAACAAACAGAAATAGAAAAAGGAGCTGGAAGCTGGGCTGGTTATGGTGGTGCATGTGAGTGAGTTCCTGGACAGCCAGGGCTATGCAGAGAGACTCTGTCTCAAAAACAGAAAAAAGAAAGAAAAGAGCATGGTGGCACATGCCTTTAGTCGCAGGGCGCTGGGAGGCAGAGGCAGGCAGATCTCTGATTTCAAGGCCAGCTTTGTGTACAAAGCAAGTTGCAATACATCCAGGACTGTACAAAGGAACCTTGTATCAAGTCACTTCCCCGAAAAAAAGAAAAAAACTGGGGGACACAGCTCGCTGGTATAGCACCCTTCTACTATGTATGAGGCCCTAAATTCAATCCCTACCACTGACGGGCACGGTGGCGCATGCCTTTAATCTCAGCACTCGGGAGGCAGAGGCAGGCGGATCGCTGTGAGTTCGAGGCCAGCCTGGTCTACAAAGCGAGTCCAGGACAGTCAAGGCTACACAGAGAGACCCTGTCTTGAAACAAAACAAAACCAAACCAAAAGAAAACAAATCAATCCCTACCAACACACACACACACACACACACACACACACACACACACACACACACACGAAACACTCGTCTCTCTCAAGTGCCTTCCACCGGCTCCTGCCACCTCCCTTCCCAGGGTTCCTGTTCTTTGTTCTCCTTCAAAATCCCCTTAGTCACTGACCCTCACTCAAATCTACCAGCTTTGCCCTCCCTCAAGGTCCCATGGCTGCCCTACCCTACTCACTAGCAGGCAGCAACTGGGCCTCTTACCTGAGAATTGAAGCGTATCTGACAGACATTACAGGAAATGACTGGCCGCTTGGTCTTGAGCAAGGGTCCTCCAAATGTGTGGGAGAGCACAGCCTTCTGTACAGGGTCCATCTGTGGATGTTGGGTAGGGTGAGCTAGGAACCCCTGTTCAAGCTCCTCTCTCGCCCCCATTTCCCTCCACCAGCTGAGGCGAACCAAGGTCCTTCAGCCCTGCCTGAGGCCTCAACGTGCCTAAGGGCTAAGCCTCAGTTTTCTGGTTCTCCTCAGCCCAGTCTTCACAGCCCTGGGAAAGACCTGACGGACACACTGGCCCCAGGGCTCCCATTTCACAGGAAGTGGAAGGGGTCTGGCCCAGGCCACACCATGAATTAACAGCAGAGCTGCAAGTTGGACCTGGTTCTTTCTCTAGTTCACCATAGCATGAAGGTTCAGTCCTGTCTGTTACCTTCGTCACTGACAGGCAGTCCCAAAGCATCAGAGGTTCGAGGCTCTTGAACCGTTCTGGCCCTGCACTGGGGTACAACTGTCTGCCAAGTGCAGCTTTTGTTCCCAGGAGACAGATACTCTCAGTTTCCCATCTCTGGGCCCCACTTCACCCTAGCACATATTTATGATCTGCATGGTGCTTTCAGTCAGCGGCTTCTAAACAGGAATACAGGGACCTGGGAGAGAGTTAGCGGGTCTGTTGAAGGACTGGGAAGAGGAGAACGGGAGCTCAGGGCCTTCTGAACTTTCTCTCCTCCATCAGCAACAGGAGGGCTTCAGGGCAGAGTTGTTGGGCTTGGAAGGACTGGGAACCGCTCTGCTCCACCTTGGGTCGGCAGATAGCTTTAGTCTCCTGCCAAGAGTTCACAGGAGCAGGGAAAAGAACAGGAGCTCCTCTGAGGCCTTCTGCTATCAAGGGATGCAGCTAAGGGTCCAGAGGCAGAGTGAGCAGTTCTCTGCTCTTCGCCCTGGTGTCCAGGGAGGGGAAGAGGCTGGAATACAGCCAGGGCTAGAGAGACTCTCAGAACAACTTAGGACTGAAACCTCATCTTCCAAGGGGAGGAAGTTAAGACGTGTTTGCTGGTGACTCAGGGGTTCTTAGCAACTCACTTGAATCTCTCTGTGCTCAGGGTTAGGGTTTTCCATGAGACAGTATGAACACAGATCCTCTTGCTTTCCTCGGGAGTCTCTCTCAGGAATGGGGCTCCAGGGTCCCAGTGAACTGAGTGCTGGCCTATGTCTGTCCCGTTTTGGTAGTAGTGGGTGCTGGAGCAATGACCTGTGTGACAAGTGTCAGTCCCTTACACTGCCCTTGACCAGAAAAACTGTTCACCTGCCACAAACTTCTGGAAAGCCCTAATCACATACAGGGAGAGAGGCGGGGGGGGGGGGGGGGAGGGATGTGTGTGTGCGTGCGTGTGTGTGTGTGTGTGTGTGTGTGTGTGTGTGTGCACTCGCGTGCGCGCACATGCAGCCATGAGCATTAGACAGCCTTTGATCAGTTTTTGCATGGGTGGAGTGAGAAGAAGAGACATGCACTGTGTGTATCATTTGAAGATCAACATTTCTGCATTGGGGGCTTTGCTGACACTGCGGATGGTCACGTTGTGTAATCTTCAGCTGTGTGTTTATCTGTACAAACGTATGACATGTTTGGCAGAAAGAAAGACAGACCAAGTTGGAGACAAGCTTTAATCAGAGGGGGCGGGGGGAGACAGACTGCTGCTCTCAGCTTCTTAGTCTCCAGGCCTGGTCCTTCCTTCTTGGAGACACCCCCCCCTCGACTCTGGCCCTGGGTTCCTCACATGCAGGGTGGGGAGTGGGAATTCCGCCCAAACAGAAACCTAATCTGGGCCAGGAAACCTAAGCCGTATGAAAACAGTACAGGGAGAACTGTTGGAGAGGAGAGAGTGCTCTCCTGGCTCTCTGTCCGAACCGTCCCCCGGACGGCCTGAGAGCCCAGGATCCCAGGCATGAGCTGTGGATCGACTGTAACAGTTTCCATCCCTTAACATGTAGGTTCCACCCAGGTCCCTCCTCAGGGCTGACAAGTTTGGGGAACAAGGAACGGAGGGAGCCAGGCCAGCCTGGCCCACCCACGCTCTCTTCTAGGGACTAAAGAGACAGCTGGTTGCAGGTGAGGGCTCAGGGCCCAATCCCCAAGTAGGTGGAACGTGAGCCACTAGGTGCTCGGCTAGACCAAGGTCAGGAGGCCCTGGTGACCTAGATGAAGGCTCCCTAGGGAAGGGTGGAAGGCCAGCATCTCCCAAGACCCACTTCACTTTAGAGACCCTTCTGGGATGCTGGTCTAGACACACCCTAGCAAACTCTCCAAAGCAGTCCCCTCCCACCTGCCCTCCAACAGTGGCGAAGGGGACAGGGCGAGGAGGAGGAAGACCAGATCAGGAGCAAGAGGGAGCCTGCAACGATAAGGTTTCCTCTCACTGCCCTTCATCGGGATGGACCCCACAGCACCGTGTACTACCACCCCACTTCCCTACCCCACCCAGACCTCAAAATAAGGCGACAAGAGAAAAGGGTGGTGTGGTAGGGATGGGAAGCCCCGAGGAACAGACAGGACTGACACGGGAAGCAGAGGGTGTCCGAAGAGCAGGTGGGGAGTGGGTGGGGAAGGGCTGCTGGGAGGGGAGAGGGCAGGGCTGGGAGGCGAGGTCTGGGCAGCACGGTGCTATGAGGGTAGGTGTAGGACCGATGGCAAGTCTGAGATTTGGGGATCCCAAGGACCTGGGAAGCAGAGGCTAGTGTATCCCAGGAAGGCGGCAGTAGTGGGGGGGTGGGGGGCGCCAGTTGGGCTCCAGAGATCGGCGAGGGCCGCGCCGCGTGGGGGGATGGGCGACAGCCGAGGACTGGGCGAGAGGAGAGGTGGCCAGCCCCGCAGGGCGGGCGGGGATGGGGTGGGGTGGGGGTGCGCTGCGGCAGCCGGGGAGGCAGGGAGGGAGGGGCCGGGTGGCTTACCCTGCGGGGCCCAGGCGGCCGCGGCTCCATGGCCCGGGGCGGCAGACCCAGGCAGGGGCCGAGCCTGGCCGGCCGGGCGGGCCGGAGACGCGGCGCTCGTTGCCCGGGCGGCTCGGGGCTTGTGAGGCCCGGCTAGTTGGGAGGAGGGGAGGCGGCGCCGGTCCGTCCGGAGCCCGCCCAGGAGGCGGGGCCGAGGGCGGGCCGGGGCCGGGGGCGGGGACCGGGCACGGGGGAAGGAGGCCAGGGGGCTCCGGCGGAGAAAGCCAGGGACCGCGACCAGACACCGCTTACAGGAAAGGCCTTGTTCCGGTCCGGGGCCTCTCTGCCTAGCGGCAGGGGCATTGACCCGATGACCTCGGCTGCCAGCACTTGGGTTCCTTCCTGGGTCGAGTGACCGCACCAGTCCTGTGCATGGCCGTGTCGGTCTAGCTCAGACATCTGTCCTTTCTTTCACCCCTTCCGCCCTGCGTCGTACTCCTCTGCTGACAGCTTCTCCCACACAACCCTTTCCGGCATTCTCCGCGCACAGCCCCTGTGCCCTTGCTTTAACAGGTTTTCGCTCACATGGGTGGAAAAGCCAAGCTCAGGTACCCAAGATTCCCAGCGACTTGAGGGCGGCCAGAGCAGAAGCGACCTCGGAGTGGCGGTCACTGCCCCTTAACTTCTTCCACCTCCTCTCCTGGGTGCTCCACCTGCCCCAGAACCAGGTTCCCAGAGCTACGCTTCGTGTGCCGGCTGCCCTCTGGCGGCCAAGTGTGGCAGCACTGAGAAGGCCAAAGAATCCCCCACTGCCAGGACACCTCATTTTCCATAGCCTCCATCTATCCCTGAGTCTCACAGTTCCCACCCCATCCAGGGCAGCGACCAGAGAGACAAGTGAAGCTGGGTACTTGTTTGAGAAGGGCCGGCTTTGGGAGACCGGGATGGATGTCCAAGGACAAAGGCAAGCAGTGGACTGAGCATGGGGAGAACGGGGGAAGATGGGAGTGTGCAATGCCCGAGGAGGGGCAGGGACTGCCCAGGTAGGAGGGGGGCGGGGAGAGAGAGACTGCCGCGATCCCAGCACTACCACCTACTGTCTGGTGAGCGCGTGGAGTGCGCCAAGCTCTGCACTGGGCTCTCTGCTTGGATTATCTAATTTAATCATCACAACCGCGATCTGAAGTAAGTACTGTTATTATCTTTATAGATGAAGGAACTGAGGTTTAGAGAGGTTAGATAATTTGCTCAAGGTCATAAACTAGTAAGTGGCTGAACGGGGATTTGAGTTTAAAGCTGGGCAGCCTGACTCCAAAGCCCCGGACTTAGCTGCTGCTGCACAGTCCCTCTGAAGGCGGCTGCACGGCTTTTCTGCAGTCTTCGTTCCTCTGCAGAATCTGAACTGTCATGTAGCCAGACACTCTCCCTTGCCCTCCACCTCTCCAGAACAGCCTCACCGCCCCGCCTTCCCCAGGCCCCTCCAGCAGCTCCTGTTTCTTTGGCCAGAGCCTCCTCCTGTTTCCACTACCCAATTCAGTTTATTTTCCAAGGCTGTGGCCTCGGTCATCCTACCTTTCTCTTCCTTCTGTCCTTTAAATAGCAGTATTGGTAACCAGTGACCAGCCAGTAGAACTCCGATTGAATACTAACTCTGTGCATTAGTGCTATTACTGGCTCCTACCCCCCACTGGACAATCTTTCTTTACTCTGTAGTCCAATCTGTCCTTGAACTTGCCGTCCTCCCGCCCTAGACCTTTTAAGTGCTAGGATTACAGGTATGTGCTGCCAGGCATGACCGATATTTCACTTTATAGTAGGTACATTTAAGGTTTGGGGTGGGTAAATGACTTGCCTAAGGGTGTAAAGCAAGGAGTCTGCAGCCTCAGTTCACATCTTGGAAGTCAGGTGCTAATGGGTGAAGCTGTTTGCCACCCTGCTACGCCCACACTCAGGGCTCCTTCTGAGGTGTTGGGGCTTGAAGCCATGGTTTCATACATATCAATGCTCTACCACTGACCTGTACAGCCCCAGGCATCTCTCTTTGTTCAGGCTGGCCTAGAACTCACCCAGTAGCCTAGGTTGGCTTGGAACTCATGGTGACCCTCTTGTCTTAGCACCCTGAGTGTTGAGCCACCACACCTGGCTCCATACATATTTCGGGGCTCTCTCTATTTTGCACTTAAAAAGGGTGCATGCATGCAGATGGCTCAGTGGGTAAACACCTGCTCCTAAGTCTGATGGCCTAAGTTCAGTTCCCAGGACCTACACAACAGAAGGAAGACAGCGCAGTGGATTGGAGAGAACTAATTCCCACAAGCCTTTTCTCTGACTCCCACACGCATGCTGCGGGATGTGTATACACACCCTCACCCCTACCCTCACAATAAATAAATAAAATGTATGGCTGGCATGGTGGTGCACACTTTTAGTCCCAGTTCTCAAGAGAGAGGGGCCAGTGGGTCTCTGTGTGTTTGAGGGCAGCTTGGTCTACAAAGTCATGAGCACTTGTCTTGCAAGTCTGAGGACCTGAGTCCAGTCCATGGAACCTACCATGGAAGGAAAGAACCAGGCGCTGCCCTAGAATACACAATAATTATGCACTTTAAATACCAAACAGGGGTGGAGAGACGGCTCAGAGGTTAAGAGCACTGACTGCTCTTCCAGAGGTCCTGAGTTCAATTCCCAGCAACCACATGGTGGCTCACAACCATCTGTAATGTAATCTGGTGCCCTCTTCTGGCCTGGAGGTGTTACATCCAGGCAGAGCACTGTATTCTTGATAAATAAATCTTAAACAAACAAACAAACAACAAAATAAGCTTGATAAAACAAAAACATTCAAAATACAAGAGTATAAAGTTGGTTTTCCATATTCTGAGGTCGACTGATGGTATGCTGAAAATATTTGAAAAACTCTTGCCTTTATTGAACATGTACAATTTTTTTCTTTACTTGTTTCAGTTTTTGTTATTTTTTGAGAAAGGGTTTCTCTGTGTAGCCCTGGCTGTCCTGGATTGACTTTGTAGACCAGGCTGGCCTTGAACTCACAGAGATCCACCTGCCTTTGCCTCCTGAGTGTTGGGATTAAAGGCGTGTGCCACTACTGCCGGGCCTCTTTCATATTTATTATTACAAATATTTATTTGTGTATATGTGAAACCTCACGTTCATGCCACAGCGTGCTTGTGAGGGTCAGAGGACCCCTTGTAAGAATCAGTTCTCTTCTTTTACTACATGGGTCCAAGAGATCAAACTCAGGTCCTCACACTTGACAGCAAACACCTTCACCCATGGAGCCCCCTCGCCATGCGCAGACTTTTTGTCCCTTGTCATTATTCCCTAAACAATGCACTTGTAAGGGGTGCTTTGAATGGCCAGATGCAGTTCAAAGTAGAGCAGATATGTAGATTATTTGCAAATATTGGATGACTTCATACAAGGGACTTGAGCATCCACAGGCTTGTCACTCTCGGTACCTGCATCCAGTGCTCAGGAATGACAAGAGATGATTATATAATAAAAACGTACATCTTGGTCTGGGGAGATGGGAGCACTTGCTCTCAGGCCTAATGAGAATATGAAGATGACCCCCGTATCAACAACGGCAGGAGGGAATCAACCCCTGTCGTCTGGTTCCCACGCTTGCACCTGCACTCACACACACAAACGAAGTAATAAATATTATCAACAATTTCTTTTTTTCCAAGACAGGGTTTCTCTGTGTAGCCCTGGCTGTCCTGGACTCACTCTGTAGACCAGGCTGGCCTCGAACTCACAGCGATCCATCTGCCTCTGCCTCCCGAGTGCTGGGATTAAAGGCGTGTGCCGCTATACCTGGCTCAAAATATTTTTAAAGATTTATTTATTTTCATTTTATGTGTTGTGTTTTGTCTGCATGTGTGTCTGTGCACTATGTGTGTGCCTGACGCCCCTGGAGGTCTGAAGAGAGCATCAGATTCCCTGGACCTGGAGTTACAGACGGCTGCAAGGCAAATGGGTCCTCTACAAGAACCATGCATTCTTAACCACTGAGCCACCTCTCCAGCCTCGAATAACTAAGTATTTAAAAACCAAAACAACACGGCGTGTGTAGTGGTGCACACCTTCAATTCCAACACTAGGGAAGCAGAGGTCAGTGGAGCTGTGAGTTCTAGACCAGCCTGGTCTATGGAGTGAGTTCCAGGTCCGTCAGGGCTACATAGTAAGACGTTATCTTAAACAAACAATAAGCTGGGCAGTGGTGGCACCATCTTTAATCCCAACACTTGCGAGGCAGAGGCAGTCGGATCTCTGTGAGTTTGAGGCCAGCCTGGTCTACAAAGCCAGCACAGGACAACCTAACCCTCACCCTAACACAGGGAAACCCTGTCTCAAAAAACCAAAACCAAAACCAAAACAAAAACAAACAAAACAAAACAAAACCCAAAAAACCCCAAACCCAAAAACAAAACAAAAACAAACAACTCCCCCCCCCCCAAAAAAAAACCAACAAAACAAACCAAAGCAAAAACCAAAACAAACCAAAACAAAAACAAAAACCAACTCTACATCTCAGGCTAGGGAGATGGCTTGCACTTAGGAGTACCCTGCTCTTCCTGAGGACCTGAGGTCTGCTCCTAGCTGCGACATCCTGCTCTTCCTGAGGACCTGAGGTCTGCTCCTAGCTGCGACATCCTGCTCTTCCTGAGGACCTGAGGTCTGCTCCTAGCTGCGACATCCTGCTCTTCCTGAGGACCTGAGGTCTGCTCCTAGCTGCGACATCCAGTGGTTCACAGCAGCTTGTAACTCCAGTTCCAAGAGGATCCGATGCCTCTGGCCTCCTTAGGCGCCTGCACTCAAATGTGCATGCTCACACACTGGCACACACATAAATATAATTAAAAATAATAAAAACAAATCTTTTTTAAAAATCACATTTCTAAGACGGGCGTGGTGGCGCACACCTTTAATCCCAGCGCACGGGAGGCAGAGGCAGGCAGATCACTGTGAGTTCAAGGCCAGCCTGGTCTACAAAGCGAGTCCAGGACAGCCAAGGCTACACAGAGAGACCCTGTCCTGAAAAAATAAACAAACAAGCAAACAACAATAAATCACATTTCTTCTAATGGTAAATTTTCTTTCCCTCACAGAGTGGCATCATTTGTAAATTCTTGATGTCCATCTGTGGACATCCCCAGCACTCAAATAGACGGTCCAGTTTAATTTGTGTATTAGGTGGATGTGTATGTGCTGGAATCCATTCTCCATCTACCATGTGGGCCCTGCTCTTCAGAGTTCCTGGAAACTATCTTTACCCACTGAGCTACCCTGCTCCCACTGCCCCCTTGGTGTCTCTCAACAGAGTCTCCTGCTGTAGACCAGGCTGGCCTTGAACTTGTGATTCTTCTGCCTTAGTTGCTTTCTTTTCTTTTCCTTGGCTTCGGTCCCATACCTTGGCTTCTAGGACAGCTGGCATCACAGGCCAGTGCTACTAGGCTTGGCTTTAAATTTTTGTTTTTACTTTATTTTATTGTCATATATGGGGGAGGGGGTGCACATGTGTCAGCTGAGGAATAACTTTGTGGATTTGGTTTTCTCGCCTTTGTGAAGGAGCCTCCTGCCTCTGTCTCCTGAGTTGTACAGTTATGGGTGTGACCACCATGCCCAACTCTTTCTTTCTTTTCTTTTCTTTCTTTCTTTCTTTTTTTTTTTTAATTTTTAAAAATTTTATTTTATGTGCATTGGTGTTTTGCCTGCATGTATGTCTGTATGAGGGTGTCAGATCTTGGAGTCACAGACAGTTGTGAGCTGCCACGTGGGTGCTGGGGATTGAACCTGGGTCCTTTGGAAGAACAGTCAGTGCTCTTAGCTGCTGAACCATCTCTCTCGCCCGCAAATTCTTTCATTATTACTAGTTTTAATTTTTATTGTTAATTCTGAGATTGAACCCAGGACCTCATGCATCACAGGCAAAAGCTCTACTTCTGAGGGAGCTGGAGCAATGGTTTAGCAGTTAAGCAAGCCTGATGTTCTTCCAGAGGACCCACCACCTGAGTCCCTGAGTTCCATTCCCAGCGCCCCCTTGTGAGGTAACTGCAGCTGCAAACACTGACACCTCTAGTCTCCATGGGCACCTGTACCGATGCACACATACACACAACTAAAGACGATTAAAAAAATTTTTTTTTTAAAGCCAGACAGTGGTGGTGCACACCTTTAATCTCAGCACTCAGAGGCAGGGGCAGAGGCAGGTGGATCTCTGTGAGTTTGAGGCCAGCCTGGTCTACAGAGCACTTTGCAGGACAGCCAGCGGTGCACAGAGAAATCCTGCCCCCCTCTTTTTTTTTTTTTAAAGAGTCCTACCTTCTGAGCTTTAGCCTCCGCTTACTGTGATTTAGCTTTGCCAGATGTGGTGGCTCCAGGAGACTGTGGGAGTCAGAGATTCCAGGGTAGGGACAGCAAAGTGGGCAAGTAAATGAAAGTGCTTCCTACCAACCAACCTTGAGTTTGAGCCCCAAAACCCACAGTGGAGAAGGAGAACTGCTTCCTGAAAGTTATTCTTTGACCTTCTCAGAAATGGCACAAGAGTGTCAGTGCATGCAGACACCATATATAAATATATAAATAAATACAGTAAAGAGGGGGGAAAAAAACAAAGAACAAAAAACCCAGGCTGTAGCCAATGGAGTGTCAGGCATATACCTGTAATCCCAACCCTACAGAGACAGAAGCAAAAACCCAAAGAACAAACATGACAACGAAACAAAAACATATTCACACAAACGGACTAAGGCTGAGTCTCAGATGAGTCATTTAACCTCCGTGCTTCTGCGTCTATAGACGGAGACGATACCAGGGCTGCTGACCCTGAGAAGAGGATATTTAGAGGGACAACATTCGCTGCCCTTCAGCTCTCAGTACACAGGTCACTTGCACTTTCCCAAATGTTACTTTTAGCTCTTGTTCATGTGATTTGATTCAATCTGGAATGTTCTCTGAAGCCACTTCCTTTCATTTTATCATGTTTTATGTGTATGGAGCATTTTCCTGGGATATATTTTTTTTTCTTTTTCTTTTTTGAGCTATGGTTTCTCTGTGTAGCTCTGGCTGTCCTAGAATTCACTGTGTAGACCAGGCTGGCTTTGAATTCTTAGATATCCACATGCCTCTGCCTCCTGAGTGTTGTGATTAAAGGCATGTGCCGCCAAGCCTGGTTGTGTACAAAGTATTTTGTCTGCATGTTTGTATGTGCATCACACTCCTGCCTGGTACCCTCTGGTGCCAGAAGAGGCCACCTGATCTGGGACGAGTTACAGATGGCTGTGAGCTGCCATGAGGATGCTGGGAATCCAACCCAGGTCCTCTGGAAGGGCAGCTGAGTGAGCTATCTCTCCAGCCCCTATCTATGCCCACTTTTGAGTATGTTGTGTGTTGTGACAGATGTCTGGAATCCCAGCAGTTGGGGGGCTAAGATAGAAGAGTCCCCAAGAGTTTGGAGCCAGTCTGGACAACACAGCAAGACCTTATCTCAAAAACAAAACAATACAGTACGAAAGAAAAACTACTAATGGTTCTTCAGAGCCGAGATCCTGAGTCCTGATTCCAGCTGGATTGATTCTTTTTCTTCTGCTTTCTTTTATCCTGCTTATCCCATTGGCCCTGTAGATTCTCCTACATCCAGCAAGTTTCTTTTTTTTACTGATACCCCTGTGTGCTCCCATGCAAGCTAAATGCTTTGAACATGGCTCTTCGTCAGGGTTACAGCTATCTTGCTGTTATTCCTGCTAAACCACCGGCCCCGGGGGCAGTGACCAACTGACTCCCGTGCCTCAACACTGGGTGCAGTTATGAGCATATAGTACGTGTTTAGTGCTTTTTTAAAAAAATTGCTTTAATTCCCCCCACCCCGGCCCCCACAGTGCTGGGAATTGAACACTCATGCTAGGCAAGTTATTTACTACTGAGCTGTATTTCAAGCCCCCCCACCCCCCCATCTACTTTATTTATTTATTTTTGAGACATGGTCTCATGAAACTCAGGCTGGCATCAAACTTGCTATGTGGCTGAAAATAACCTTAAACTTCTGATCTCTCTCTCTCTCTCTCTCTCTCTCTCTCTCTCTCTCTCTCTCTCTCTCTCTCTCTCTCGAGTTTTCAAGACAGGGGTTCTCTGTGTAGCCTTGACTATCCTGGACTAGCTTTGTAGACCAGGCTGGCCTCGAACTCACAGCGATCCACTTGCCTCTGCCTTCCGAGTGCTGGGATTAAAGGTGTGCGCCACCACGGCCCAGCTAACTCCTGATCCTTTTTCCTCTACCTCTTGTGTGCCGGGAATTCAGCAGTGTACCACCACACCTAGCTAACACTGTACCCTTGTTAATGTGTCTGTCACAATATTTGTAACCTTCCTTCTGCTTTGTTGCATATATGCCTATCTCCTCCTGGATATAAGGCCACTTAGGATAAACTGTTTTCTGCTTATTCTCCTGTTAGCATGGGCCTAGGACAGTGCCATTCCTACACTCAGTGCCAGATTCCCTCATCTGTAAAATGAAGCTAGTCACAGCCACCCAAACGAATGCTGTAAAGGTGTTAAGATGTGACAAGGACTTTGTAAAAGTCAGAGTGCAGGGCTGGAGAGATGACTCAGAGGTTAAGAGCACTGTCTGCTCTTCCAGAGGTCCTGAGTTCAATTCCCAGCAACCACATGGTGGCTCACGACCATCTGTACTGGGATCTGATGCAATGTACATGCAAATAGAGCATCCATGTATCATAAAATAAATCTCTCTCTCTCTCTCTCTCTCTCTCTCTCTCTTTTGCGGTTTTTCAAGACAGGGTTTCTTTCTCTATGTTATCTTGGCTGTCCTGGACTTGCTTTGTAGACCAGGCTGACCTCGAACTCACAGCAATCCACCTGCCTCTGCCTTCCGAGTGAGTGCTGGGATTAAAGGCATGCACCACCAATCCTGGCTAAATAAATAAATCTTTAAAAAAAAAAAAAAAGTTGGAGTGCAATACAAAAGCTGGTCTGGGTTTCTGGAAGGAGCTTGAAGGTGGCAACAATGGGCTAAGGAGCCTGGGGGGCACTCAAGTGTGTCAGGCCCAGGATGACCTTGGATTTCTGATTCTCCTGCCTGAGTGCTGGGGCTGCAGGTGGGCTCCACCACACCTCATTCATGCAGCACTGAGGACGGAACTCAGGGCTTGTCTGAATTACCTACTGTGTCAATATCACAGTTACTAAACCCTTCTGAGCCTCAGCTTCTGACCCCATGTGTCAAACAGGAAAACCAGTGCCTGCCTTGCTAGACCTTCTCTGTCAGGGGTGATCTCTTCCTCCCAGTCACAGAGGCCTGAGCCCTGGACTCATCCTTAGCTCACCCTTCCTCCTCTCCCCTATTCTCTCAGCACCACTTGGTTACCATGGTCAGGTCAATATTTCCTTGAAAGCACTAGTCTTTCCTTCTCCTCACTCAGGCTTGTAAGGCAAGAGAGCCTCTTCCAGCGTTTGTCCCCTCCGTTGGCTGCCTGAGTCACCGCCCTCAACCACAGTCCTTACCAAGGCACTCCCTTGCTACAGAATGGGCAGTAGCTCTATGTTTCTTTTCCTAATAAACATAAGATGTCTTTGCCATCCCTCCAAGTTCTACATCAAAACCAGCTGTGTACTCTGGAGAGCTGCAGACGGTAAAAGGTAGCTGTGTAAGTTCAATCCCAGGACCCACATGAAAGGCTGGGTGCCACGGAGTGCAGCCTACAATCCCAGCACCCCTGTCATGAAGTGGGAAGTAGAGGGGAATAGGCCGAAAGCTCACAGGCTAGCAAACTTGAAACACATCGCATGGCAAAAACACTGCCCTCTACACTCATGCAGAGGCCTGTGTGTTGTGTGCACCTGCACACAGGCTTACAGACACATAGGCACATGCACACACAGAAAGAAAAAGCCCCACAGCCGTGCTAACCTTCTGGCCCCTTGCTTTTCCCCAACCCCAGCACCCTCATGTCTTTGGCTCCTTATAGTACGTAGGCTCTTTATTCTCTGTGAGGCTGAGCACTCCACTAAGGATGAGTGTCTGGGTGGCAGAGGGAGCTCAGCAGCGCTTGCCACACCATGACTTGATATGAGAAACCCAGGGTGACAGGGAGTGAAGGGTTCAGGCCAATGGGGCAAGGGAGAGACAGACAGACAATACTCACTGTGCTGTAGTTGCTGAAGAGGCCTAGGGTTGGGGCCGGCTCCAGTGGAAAGGGCAGGATCTGCTTGAGGTCCATTGGGGGCTGCATGATCGGGGGCTGCCGGAGCAGAGGGAGGGGCCCTGCCCGGCTTAGGCTGCCTGAAGGGCAGAGAAAACATTCTGTGGGGTAGGAAGACTGAAGCTTGGGAGCCCCACCCAAGCACACAGCGCTACTCCCTAGCTGAGGCTCCCATACTCAGACATGTGCCCTCCCCCCAGTGTACATATGTGTGAGCCCTACACATAAGCATACTCAGGGAGCAGATCCACTGTGGCCCTGGGGACACAGGCCGGTCTTCCCTTCTGGGCAGATTTCACTTCCCTCTTCTGCAGCCTTCTTCCCCAAGCCCTTCAGACTTCTTAACGATCCAAGAAAAGCCCAGGCCGCCTCCTCTGCAGACAGCCTGCCTCTGCAGCTGCCCTGAACCCCAAACTCCACCTTTGGTCTGGAGCTCCCTGGGTACCTGAAGGTTTGTTGCATCCCCAGATCTGGGTGACTTATCCCACTGTCCAGAGGGGGACGCAGAGGAGGCTGCTGCATCTGGCACCCTAAGTTATGGTGCTGTTCAGGTCACAATTCCTGAGTAACTGTCATGTCCTGGTGTCATTTGCACCAAGCCCTTCCGTAGCCCCCTTGTCCTACCAGACCCATTTGTCTCACCAGGCAGGCTCAGTTCCAGCTCTGCAAGAGGAACCATGGCCAAAGCCTCTGTGAGAGGAGGGCCTGCATGTGACCCCAAGGGGAAATGAAAGTCCAGCCAGCCATTCAGTGCCGCCCCTGGAGCGGTCTTTCCCCGCTGGAGTCCTGGAGGAGGCTCCACTAGCTTCCAAAGGACCCAGCTCAGAGGTACTCAGGACCCTCTGGGTTTTGATGGCCCAGCTTCCTTCGGAAGCAGCTGTTGTCAACCGCTGGGCAGTTTCTGCTGCCCTCTACTACCTAGAGCACCTTCTGCCAGCAGCAGGGGTTTCTGGGACAAAGGCCAGATCAAGAGACTGCATGCTTGGCTCTGGACCTCCCTTGACCTTCCTAGGGTAATGGGTCCCCAGGATCCTTTCTTGTCCCCTCCGTAGAGACGCCCCTGTCATACCTTCCATAGCTGGTACTGGCTGCCCCCAGGTAGTGGCCTGGCCCTGGCCCCCTAGGGGCCTGGGCCCGACAGCGTCCCCTTCCTTTGGTTCTGCCCTCTGCCCCCTTGCTTTACCATCCCCCTCCCCCCAGCCCAGTCAGTAGAATCAGCCAATCAGAGTCCTGGAAAAGTGGGGCAGAGGGGAGGGCGGGGGAGCAGGGATTAGGGGAATCTGAGGAGAGAGGGAGGGGGTGGGGAGGGCTCAGGCACAGCTGGGGGTGGAGACTGAGGTCCAGAAAGGTCTGGAGGGGTCTGTCTCTTCTACCCAGTGCCACCACTGGAGGCCAGTGTGCCCCAGACGGAGGTTAAGGCCGCTGGGAGCTTGGTTTCTAAATTCTAAGGCCTAAAGGAGAATAGGATAGGATGTTTGCCTTTGGCCTTTGAACTCTTGGGGGCTCTGAATTCCTCACGTCCACTTCCTCTTCTGATACCTTAACATTTGGAATGGTGTGTGTGTGTATGTGTGTGTTTGTGTGTGTGTGTGTGTGTGTGTGATAGAGAGAGAGAGAAAGAGAGAGAGACAGAGACAGAGACACAGGAGAGACAGAGACACAGGAGAGAGAGCATGTGGCAGAAGCAGGGGTAGCTGACTGGAAAAGAGACAGACACAGAAGAGGCTGAGGATGGAGAGTGGAAGACGCTGCTGACAGGCAGCATGCAGAACTAGATGAAGACAGAAAGACCCCGGGGCAGAGAACATAAGGTGAGAAAGATGAAGGTGAAGACAGACAGACTGATGATCTCCTCTTCCTGGTCTGTCCTCTTAGGCCTCTCCCCTGCGCCCCACCCTTCCTCACGGCCTGGCACACTAGGGCAGCCTTAACGAGCCTCAGGAATGGTGAGAGAAACCCGAGTCCTCAGTGTTCCCGCTCCCACTCCCAGCAGCTGGTTTGGGGCTGGCACATCCACACCGGGGCACCGTGGACTACTGCTTGGCTCCTTGACCTTGTCCCTGGCTGTCAGCTCTCTAGGATCCCACTCCCAAAATCCATTTTAGAGGAGAGAGATGAGTTCCAGAAAAAGCCACAGAGAACCACCAGAAAGAACCGCTATGCCCCAGACAATGATCGGGGAGTCTTGTCACGTGAGCTTGGAGCTAGGGCAGTCTGGGAGATGACTGTGAACCTATCCATTCAGCATGGCAGGGAGACTGGGGCTCAGAGAGGTTAAAAAACTTGGCTGATGTCACACAGCCTTAAGTATCCGGGGCTGAGAATCAAATCAAGATCTGCCGCACTCTAGCAAATTCTTCCTCTGCTCCATTGCTCCCAGAGGGCTCTCATTTAACGCTGAATCGGAGGGCTGAGCACAGGCTAGCATCTGGTTTGAGCAGAGAATGGGAAAGCAAATTCCTTGCTTTTCCTGGGTGTGGAGCCCTCATTTAGCACCAGAGGAGGAGAGATGGAGGAGAGCAGACAGAAACCATTCGGCTCCCTGAAGCAGCCGATGTGGAGCAGGGCTTGGGTGAGAAGAGAAGTGGGGCGAAGGGGGTGAGATGAGAGAGAGCACAGGGACGGGAGGAAGAGAGGGGGCAACTGGGGAGGGACTGTTCCCAGATTCTGATGGCTCCTCCACTCTGGAATCTGAGGTGGGGAAAGGGCAGATGGCATTTTAGGAATTGGGTGAACAGAAACAGGGCCCTTGAGGGCTGGAGCCAAGCAAGGCTCAGTGGGAGAGCGGGTCCTTGGCATGTGGGAGGCCCCTGGGTTCAGTTTCTGACACCTCACTGCCCTCCCACTCCAAAAAAGCTCCAGGATTCGTGGTTTGAAGCCGCAGGCCCATGCACCCTTTGCTGAGAAAAATAGTTGCCACTTTTTGAAGCCCATTCTTTTCTAGCTTTTTCCTTTTTTATTTATTTTTATTTTTTTGAGACTACAGTGCTGGCTGTCCTGGCACTCACTATGCAGACACGCAGACCAGGTTGGCTCCCAGCACTGGATTAAAGATGCATACTACCACAACCGGCAATTTAAAAAAAGATTTACTTTTTTTTTCTTCTAGTTTTTCGAGACAGGGTTTCTCTGTGTAGCCTTGGCTGTCCTGGACTCACTTTGTAGACCAGGCTGGTCTCAAACTCACAGCAATCTGCCTGCCTCTGCCTCCTGAGTGTTGCAATTAAAGGCATGTGCCACCACACCTGACTAGGATTTACTTCTTTTTATTTTTATGAGTGTTTTGCCTGCATGTATCAAAATGTACCTGGTACCCACAGAGGCCAGAAGAGGGTGCTGGATCCCCTGGAACTGGAATTAACAGTTAGCTGTCTGCTGCAGTGTAGGAACTGAAACCCAACTCAAGTCCTCTGCAAGAGCAGCAAATGCTGTTAGCTGCTGAGCCGTCTCCCCAGCCCCCTGAGGCTTATTTATTGACAGGACTTTATATACACAATCTCCCATGAGATGGTTTCAATGTGCGCTAACTGGGCGAGTAGCTGGTTCCTCTGACTGGCTCAGTCTCCTTTCTCATCTGTCAGACTAGAACAACAGTACCTGCCTCCCAGACAGAGTTGATGACAGGATTGAACGAGTGTAAAGTGCTGGCATGACACAATGAGTGCTCGAAAATATTTGCTGAATAAATGAATTCTCTTATGGTAAGTGGTGACAGGTGGTTCAGATAGGGGGTGTTACTAGACCAAGGTCACACAGCCAGGGGGGGAATTTGAACAGGTCTCGCTCCAGAGTAAGGTTTCAAGCATATGCTTTTCTGAGTAGGCTGGAGTAGAAAAGGGAGTTGGGAAAAGAGGAAGAGGTGGGGAAGATGGGAGCCTATCTATTAAAGGCTTTTGTCATGAGGGAGGTGAGGACTGCAGGAAGGCTGGAGGAAGAGGAGAGCGTGCGTGCATGCGTGCGTGCGTGTGTGTGTGTGTGTGTGTGTGTGTGTGTGTGTGTGTGTATGACCCAGGTTAGGTGGGGTTGGGAGGAGTTAGGGCTGGGGCAGGCCACTCTGGAGGGAAGCTCATTAGAGTAATTACCTCCAACAGACAGCCCCACCCCATCCATGGGGGGGGGACTGCTAACATGTGTTATTCAAGACAGTTTTCCAAGAGGTGATGGAGCTTGCAGACCTTGGATGGCATGCACTTGTCCATCCCCAAACCGTGTTTAGCCCTGGCACTTTGCTTGAATTCTGCACCCTGCAGTGAAGCCATATGAGGTGAGGAGCTTCCTGCACCTCAGCGAGGGCTGATCTTTTCCTTCCTCCCCTAAAGAGGTGGGGCCAGGTCCTGTGCCATGGCGCCTGGGCTTTCTTAGGTGGGCCGGGCAGGCCTGACATAGAGAACAGGAACAGCCTGGGTGAGCTTGTCATGAACTGAGCTGTCTCTGGGAGTGGCCCATCAGGGTAGGGCTGAGAGTTAGTGACTGCCTCACAAGGGTGACAGTGAAATCTTGGCAGCGAAGAACACCCCATGGGCCTAAGATGGGAACCAGCCTCAGAGGTGAAACAAGAGACGGAGATTTCATCTGTAACCACCTCTTTTCTTCTTCAGGCCTTTCAGCTCCTTCCCCAGAAATGGCTAAAATCAGGGTCTGGATGGTTGGGGAAGCCTTGAACTCTTATGTCTTATCGTTCTGGTCAAGTCCAGCGACTCGGTCCCCTCTGCCTCAATTCCTTCATCCTGGCAGAAGGCAGGCTGAGGGCTGGAAAGCTTTGAAGTCAAAGATGAAAGAGACAAGGGGATGATTGTGCACAACTAAAAACATCAGCCCTAATAACCTCGGGGTATATGTGGGCGAGGCGGGGCTTTGAGAGCCCTAAGAACCTCGGGGTATGTGTGGGCGGGGGCGGGGCTTTGAGGGAGGTGGTGCCTAGGATGGGAGGGGCTGACTGCAGACCTTCGGGAAGTCACCCCAACCTGAGTGGAAGGGCCCTCCTTCTCCAGGGACTTGCAAATAGAGAATCTGAACTCAGAACTGCCATCTTGAACCGTGAGGACCTGTTCTCCCCTGCCATCACCCTACCCTGCGCACCCCAATGGGTTTCTTTCTTTCTTTTCTTTCTCTTTCTTTCTTTCTTTTTTTTTTCGAGACAGGGTTTCTCTATGTAGCCTTGGCTGTC
The DNA here is from genome assembly GCF_903995435.1 of Acomys russatus. Classification (NCBI taxonomy): domain Eukaryota; kingdom Metazoa; phylum Chordata; class Mammalia; order Rodentia; family Muridae; genus Acomys; species Acomys russatus. The sequence continues at coordinate 64,986,762 of NC_067153.1, forward strand.
CTGGACTCGCTTTGTAGACCAGGCTGGCCTCGAACTCACAGCGATCCGCCTGCCTCTGCCTCCCGAGTACTGGGTTTAAAGGTGTGTGTCACCACCGCCCGTCGAGGGCTCGTTTCTTTTGTTTGTTTTAATTTTGTTTTTTGAGACTCTGTAGACCAGGCTGGCCTTGAATTCATTCTTTAGCCCCAACTCCCAATAAAATCCTCCCTCAACCTGCTGGGATAAGAGGCGTGAGGCTCTGAGTACGGCCACCCCATAGAGGACTCAGTGACCGCAGCATTCAGACCTGAACACCTTAGTATGGTTCTGTAGGTGGGCCTTGTGTCCTATCAGTAACTTTCTCCCTCTCTTCTTCCTTCTTAGAGAGGGTTGGAATGTGGGGGGTGAAAATGAGAGGGCTAAGGTGTGTAGGGCACCATTAGGCTCCGACCCCTCTGTGTACTTGGCACTGCGAGGGAGTTAATTATAGTGTATTCCAGGAAGATGATGGGGGCCGGTAGTGGCAGGGTCTACCGTCGGAGAATTTGGATTGATCTTTCTGTGTCTGGGCGTTGGCAAAGGCTCTTTCCAGGTCTGACATCTTGTCCCCTGGGGCCTCGGGACCAGGGCAAACAAGGCTTAGCCTGGCTTTACTGCCTCTGCAGCTGGTCCAGAGCACAGCAGCTAGTACAGGGAGCACACAGGCTGGCAGACTGTGGAGCCTGTGTGCTAGGGTTCTGAGCCTAAAGTGTGTTGGAGTGTCCCAGGGCAGGCCACCTATCAGAGACAGCCTTGGGGAGGAGGTAGGTGACCAGGCATTCGTGTCTCGGTTTCCTAATTCATTTAAGTAGCTGAGGTGGATGGCGGGCTGGAGGGAGGCAAGGCATAGAAGTCATGAGAGACGCTAGATGGAGGAAGGAAGGTAGCCTGGAGAAAGGGGCTAGTGAAGTTAGCGGGACACACAGTCAATGGAAAGAAGAGAGCACAGGCAGAGGGTCTTGGGAGAAGGATGAGGGCAAAGGAATATAGCACAGCCCTCAGGCGGCAGCACAGAGCCAGGTGTCCTCAGTGGGGGCAGGGAGACCACAGGTGTCTGAGAGTGTCAAGGGGGCTCCGCCGTAAACAGGGCCCTGAACCGGCCTAGCCAGGGTGGAGGGCAGAGGTCAGAACAGGCCCTCTGTTCGCCACGGCTGGCTGTGGCGGCAGGGTTGTGGGCAGGGGCTGCTGCAGAGTCCAGAGCACAGCTAGGCCCTCTCCTCCCCCATCCCTGGGGCTCCCTTCCCGATGTAGGTCAGTGAAGATGGGGTGGCTAAGGCTGAACGGGCTGGCTGTCAGAGCCCAGCGGGACTTCCCTTCCCCCACTCTGACTTTCCTTCGTCCCTTGATCTCCTGTAACCCCCCGACCCAGGCCTGGGGTGGAAGGGAAGAAGGAAGAGGGGGGAAGAAGGGCCCAGGCAGCGGGCGCAGGGAGAGAGGGGCAGGTCCCGGCGTGTCGGGGCAGGATGGCTGCGGAGACAGGATCTAAGCCACAAGAACCCGGGATGGACAGTTTCCCACCCGCTCGTCTACCCAGCCCCTTTATCTTCACCGGTCAGGTTCCCACCTCCCACCGCACTCACCTCGAAGCTACATCCAGCATCTTCTTCCTCCGCCCCCCACTTCCTCCTTTCCCTCTTATCCTGGGCCCAGAAGGCTGTCGGAGTAGCAAAGCCAAGGGTGGGGGAAGGCGCTAGGGGTGACGGGTCAGAACCTTTAGCTCAACTCCACTAGGCCAGGACCAGCCCCCTCCCCCAGTCTCTCCTACACTGTCTTATAATATTCATGAGTCTCATGAATACGCAATATTCTCGTTATGGGGCGGGGGTCTCACTCTCTCGGCCTTCCTCTTGCCCCTTCCTATGTAATCAGGAGAAGCTGCAGCTAGGGGAAGAGGGGACCCCAGATGTGCAGCCAGATGAGGGGGGAGGGGGATCGAGTGACAGACCGGCGGCCGCAGTCACCGCGGTGCCGAGGTGAGGGAGGGTGGAGGGTGACCCAGTGAGGATAATCCAGGTACCGGGAGCCCAGAGTCGCAGCGACCACTCACCGAGGATCATGCTGGGGACCCTGGCGCCCGGGATTCCGCGTCGTTCTGTCCCGGGGGCCGTTCTGTCCGGACTGGGGGTACGGGGGGTGGAGTCGGGGAGGAGCAGGGGCGGGCCGAGGCGGAGCGGGGGCGGAGCCCACAGCAGGTGAAGACCGGAGGGGGCACCCTGGTACCCCGGGCTCCGCGAGGGGGCGTCCTGGCAACCTCAGTTACCGCCTTCAATCTCTGGGCTTTACGAGGTCGCTCTAGCTGGGGTTGGGGAACAAGATGGTGTGAGATGATGGGGGAGGCTGGAAACTAAAATGCCTGGGTTCCCCAGGGGCTCAGTCTGAGGGCGGGAAGACTCATTCTCGGCTGATATGGGGACAAGATTGTAAGTGCTCCGGGGAGGGACAGAGCCCGGGTTGAGTGGGGGTAGTGACGCCCCTCTAGAGCAACGGGCTTTGTCCAGGAGGTGCAGCGAGGATGCCTGGGTCCTAGTTTGTTCTTCCGCTTTGGAACAGGATGTCAGGATTGGGTATTAGAGGTGAGTTGGGGGGTCTGAAGATGTATCTCTGACAGCGTGAACAGACTGTAATCAGTGGTCCTGAGGAGGTAGAAATAGAAGCTTGCAATGGCTAGGGCCATTTGGAAGATGACAGAAGGTCAGAATCAGCGAGGTACAACCCCATAGACGTGTCCTGGACTGAGTTGGGGAGGAGGGGCATCTATCCTGGGCTTAGATGCAGGACATCCTTCATCAAGGAGAGCTTTGATTCAGGTGACAGGCGTGTAGAAGGCTGGGGAGAAGGATGGGATGTTCCTAAGGCAAACAGGAGGAGCCCGGAGAGTGAGAGTATCTGGGAGACGCAGCTGCCACAGCCGGAACCTGTCTGTACCTGCCACAAGAGGGAGGGCAGCAGGCAGAGTTCCCAGAAGGCCTAGCAGCCAGCTTGAGGCCAACCTCAGCCAGAGGCAAAAGGGGTGAGACTGGGAATTGGAACACTCAGCTCCAGGGTGGAGGCAAGGGGGAGGTGCAGCCCCGAGAGTGGTAGGACTGGATCCGGAAACTTGAGGGAAGGAGGGCATTTCTAGCTTCTGGAGGGAAGTTGGGCCTTGATGGCTAATTCAGGGGCCTGCCGGAAGTTAAGGTTCCTATTGTTAGCCCCAGCAATGTCTGCCGTCTATGAAAAGCTGTTTGCCAGTGCCAAGATGTTCCAGGTCAAGGCTAAGTGAGTGATGGGTGGTGCCAGCACCTTGGACTTTGGGTCCTGTTACCCCAGGATGTGGGATCTCTGGGTGCACCACAGGTGACCCTCTTGCTTTTGACTCTAACCTGCCAGGGTCCCGCCGCACTTCTATAACAGAAAGCCTGCTTCTTAGATTTAACCCCTCCTCTCCTCTTCCAGGTTTCTCTCCTGGGGATGAGACATACTTAACAAGGACCAACACTGGGCTTGGTTGATCTGAGACCTCCCCACCCCCCTTTTGTCCTTCAGGCCTCATCCACCTGCCCATACTGTCTCTTGGGTCTCGGCGTTAGGTAAAACTCGGAAGAGGGGTTGCTTAGCTTACTGTGGGAGGCAGCTGGCTGGAGGATGGGGTGACCTTGCAGGCAGCTGGGGGGGCATTGTGTGGGGCGGATTCATTATTGATGAACCCTGCACCCCAGGCTACTAATGAGTCCAGGCCGGCTGCCCTAATTGATGTCAAGAAACTTGAGACCCCCAGATCATCTTCCCGCCTGCCAGCTGCCTCTTCTGAGCCCCTTCCTCCCCTCCTCCGCCACCCCCCACATCTCCAGCTGCTCTGTTCGCGTCTTTGCCTCCTCTTTCCCATCTCCACCAACACAGACAAGGAGAGTGTTCAGACGGCCAGTCTCCACAGACTCCATGCTACGCTGGGTTGCTCAGGCCTTGGTTGGAGTGGGAGACACAATTCTGTCTGCAGGGTCAGGAGGCTGAGGGGAGGCTCGTGGCTCAGAGGAGACAGATCTCGAAGAAGGTACGACCAGGGATGATTCTGGTACTAGACCACATCTGTGGCGTACCTCAGCCCAAGGAATTCCTTAATTAGAGTGAGATCTTGTCACTCTCTTCGGAAGCAAAGGCATCACGCACTGGCATGCCCATGACACCAGCCCTTAGTCCCAGCCCACCTCCCTTCCCCATTTCCTTTTCATTACAGTGGGAGGCATTTCAGATTCAGTCCCTGGAGTCGGTGTCATCCTTCTCCAAAAGGATCTCCTTGAGGATTTCTGCTGTCCTTGGACGTACTGGGCACTTCCCTGCCTCGTTGTTTGTCTACTGCCTCAGTTCCTCTTCCTTCGTGGGTGCTAGGAAGACACTCCTTAAGTATGGGATTCTAAGACCTTAAAGTGGTGTGTAGTCCAGGTGGAGGAATATTTGAAGAGTCTTAAAGTCTGAGTTAGTGATAACAGCACTGCTGATCTCAAACCTCTTTGCCACAAATTCCCAGAAATTTGTGACTATGCTGCCCTCTGGTGGTAAAATCCTGGTCTAGCGCAACATAACCATCTGCTCTGCTGGGCCTTTTTTGCACATCAGGACACTCCGAGAAGAGGACCCTGGGGTCCCTCATGTTGCATGATTTCTCTTGGAAGATCTGAGATTTCTGGCATGCTGGTTAAGAATAAGGGCTTTCACAGCCAGGCAACACCGAGCATGACTCGCTCTGCTATGCAGTGTGACCTTGGGCAAGTTACATAAGCTCTGGGCCTCAGTGTCTTCCTGGGATAGATGGAGGTGACGGCACCATCACAGGATTGCTGCCCTTAAGATGTGACAAGCCTGGGTTCAGATCCCTAGAACCCACGTAAAACCCTGACACAACAGTATAGACATCTGAGAGTCTGAGATCGCATTGCACCGGGGAGACTTGGGGGCATTGCCAGAAGCTTACTGGCTAGCTAGCCTGTATCAGCAGTAAGCAAGCAAGGGGAAGGTAAGGACGACATCCAAATATAAGCTTGTCTTCTGACCTCCACATGTGTATGGTGAACTCACATGATTGAATACGAGCACATACACATACAGGAAGAAAAATTAGATGAGGTCATGTATGTGAACCATCCTACAGCCCTCACCCCACCCTGGTACCGGCACACAGTAATTGCAATACAATTCCCCAAAGCAGATTGGTGATTAAAGGTACTTGTCACCAAGTCCCAAGACCTGAGGGTTTTGCTGTTGTTTTGTTTTCCCCAGACAAGGTTTCTCTGTGTACCTAGCTGTCCTGCACTCACTTTGAAGACCAGGCTGGCCTTGAACTCACAGATCTACCTGCCTCTGCCTCCCTAGTGTTGCGATTAAAGGCATGTGCCGCCAATGCCAGGCTGGAGTTTGATTCTTAAACTCACTTGGAAGAAAAACCAAGCTCTTCCGGTTGTCTTCTGAGCTCCATATTCACACCGTGGCCTGTGGCCCCTCCCACACATGCACACAAAATATGCCAAACAGAAACAGCTGGTGGGCTTTCCTGACACTTTATTTTTCCATTTAAGGGAAGCCCGGGTGTTTTGTACAATCTTTCTTCACCTTTTATAGGGATCTCTCTGCAGTCTTTCATAGCTCCCAATCCCAAAGAGATTTCTTTTCTCCTTGGAGGTAGGTTGGTAAGCCCCCTAGATGAGGAACAACAGAGGACAGAATCTCTGCCCCCCCCTTTCTATTTTGGTATTTCAAGGCAGGGTTTCTCTGTGTAGTCTTGGTTGGTCTGGAAGTCACTCTGTAGACCAGGCTGGCCTTGAACTCAGAGATCCATTTGCCTCTGTTTCCCAAGTGCTGGGATTAGAGGTGTGAGCCACTGCAGGGCTCCTTTCTCTTTCTGTTCCGTTTCTCTCCCTTGGGTCTCATGAAGCCCAGGCTGGCCTTGAACTTGCTATGCAGTGTGTCACTAAGGATGACCTTGAACTGATCCTCCTGCCCCCATCTGCAGAATTCTGGAGTTATAAGCATGTGCTATCACACCTGGTTCCCTTACTTTGATTTTTTAACCACCTAGAAGTTTCTGGGGTTGGGGGAGTAACACTCCTGGCTCCTAGTGGGAACAGGCTCACAGGAGACAGACACTTCCATGTCCTGCTCTCTGGGTCTAGGATGGTCTGGGGAGTAGGGTGGAAGGACAGATCGCAACTTTGGTCAGGTGGGGCAGTGGGTAAGGTTTATTGCACTTGCAACAGAGTTTAAATAAGTTGGGGGGTTCTGGAAGAAGAGGAGAGGGGTGGAGAGGGAGGGAGGGGCAGCATCAGTGCAGCTGGTGGGCAGAACCCAGGTCCTGCAGGCCTGGGGCTCCCCGTTCTCTGGGGAATGAGTGAGCCGGTTTGGCCAGGCTGAGGTTCCAGATCTGTCGCCACTGTGTCCTGGTTAGGGTCCTGGGCAATTCCCGACTTGTCTTAAGTCAAGAATGAGTAGGGCCCTAGGCCCAGGTCTGCAGGCCTACATGCCAGCCTGGGTCTGCTAGCATAGGTCCTTAGAATGTGAGGCTGGCCTCCAGATCAGCCCCAGGCGCCAGACTGGTCTGGCTCCATCCTCATTCTGACATCCCTGGACCTGTGTCTGGGCCAGCATCAACCTTTGGGATTTGTCCTGAGCTGGTCCTGCAGCACTACCCATGGTTAGTGTACTTCATTGGCCCTCCAGGATGGGGCCTGTTGGAGCTGCCAGGTCTCACTCCCCAAGTCTCAGGCTCTTAGCTGCAGGCCTCCTTTAGATTTCTGGCAAGGCCAAAGATGCATCTTTGCAGGCTGGAGCCAGACAGGAAGTCCTGGTGGCATGCCTGGCCCAGAGAACCATGACTGAATTCCCTAATTATGGCTCCAAGTTGCTTTCAGAAGTCTCCAAAAATGCAAAGGCTGAAGGAAGGCTGGGGCTTCTGTCCCTGGACCTGAGGCCCCCATTCATGTGTAAACAAGGGTCCTTCACAGTGCGTGGGGGGGAAGGATCCGTAAGCTTCTTGCCCCCAGCTCTGGCCCTTCAAGTATGTCTCTGGGCTAGGGAGAAGAGCTTCTCCCCAGCCCTTAGCACCTTCAGGAAGTGCCTCGTCCCTCCCTGTTGGAAGGTAGGGACTGGCTCTTCAGGATCAGGAGTCTGAGGTCAGGAGGACTCAGGCATCTGAGGTGGCTGGAGGCTTCAGTTGAGCTTTTTCCATGGCAGTGCCATAGGGGAGGGAACGTTTGAAGAACCCGAGCTGATGAGAAAGGAGACACAATGAGAGATTGTCCCCCCCTCCCCACGCCCCATGAGGGATCCAGAGGATGAGGACTCTGCTGCCTAGTCTTCCCCACCCTGCCACGGTGGCTTCTGAACGCACGCTCAGATACTTTCCCAAGGGGTCCAATGGATGTGGGAGGTCTAAAATCAGGCTCATCAGAGCTTTAAAATGCTCCTAGTTAAGCCAGGAAGGGTAAACAAGTTCAACTGAAGTGTCACGTCTATGGCCTAGCAGTGGCTGCCACCTGTAAGATATTTATTGTTAGCTGCCACAGAATTTTCCAAGAAATGATAGCACAAATGCAATCAAGTACTTGCCGCCTGCGGCTTTGCAATATGGGCAAATTTATCCTGAGACAGGAGGCCTCTTTGCAAAGTGGGGGCTGCAGATTGAAGAGAGGGGTCTGGTAGGAAAAGACAGGGTTGGGTGTGAGTAGCCAGGGTAGAGATGGGGGCCTGTGCTAGATCTGAGGGTGGCCAAGCCAGGGCAGGGCGTGTCTGACCTTGTAGAGGACGTAGATGAGCAGACCTAGGAGCAGGAGGCCAAAAAGGATGGCCAGGATGATGATCCACAAGGGGACACCATTGCTGCCTTCTGCCTTGGTCCACTGCACAGCCGTGGCCACCTGTGGACAAGCCAGATGACCCTGAGAACCCATAAATTCTTCCTACCCTATTCCAGGCTACCACTGGCTGTTGGATCTGGACCTAACTCTGATTCTGCTCTCTCCCTTAAGATTTATTTATTTATTATTGTATATGCAGTGCTCTGTCTGCATATGCACCTGCATGCCAGAAGAGGGCATCAGATCACATTATAGATGGTGGTGAGCCACCATGTGGTTGCTGGGACTTGAACTCAGGACCTCTGGAAGGAGCAAACAGTGCTCTTTAACCTCTGAGCCATCTCTCCAGGCCCCATGCCCCTAACTCTCACTTTCAGCTAGCAGGATTCTGAACCTATAGGTGGAAGAGTCTGAAGTGCACAGTGTCTCTTGCTTTGTGCTTTCACATCTGTGTTCTTTTCACCAGAATCTTCCTTTCTAGAGCAGTCTAGTTGGTCCCTTCAGGATCTCAGCTTGTACACCACTTCCTCAGAAAAGCCTTTCCTGACTCTGAAAGACTGGGATCAGGGATCCTATGACAACATGTTCCCATAGACTGTCTGGCATGCGTCACACTGATGTCACTGCCCTCTAGGCTGTGAACTCCAGAGCAGAGACACCACCTTAACCTGGCCGTTCACTTTATCTGTGTCCTTACCCTGCTCCTGGCATTCTCGGGCCTGCCTCCTTTGACCAGACCTGTGACCTGGAGCTCACCTGAAGTGTCTTTTGAGGCAGCTGCCGAGGCAGGATTTGGTAGGGCATCTTCAGAACTTCATACACAGCTTCACACTGCAGGCTGAATGGCTGCTGTTCCCGCTGTGGGTGGAGAAAGGTGGTCAGGGCGGCCCCTCTTGGGATCTAGAGCACACCAGGCTTGCCCACAGTGTATCTCAGGATGTGATCTTTCCTAATATGGACTCACTATCTCTGATTCTCTTGACGTTCCTTATGAGAAATAGTAAATGTAAAATCGAGTAATTATGGGGCTGGAGAGATGGCTCAGTGCTTAAGAGCACTGCCTGCTCTTCCAAAGGACCTGGGTTCAATTCCCAGCACCCACATGGCAGCTCACAACTGTCTGTAACTCCAAGATCTGACACCCCTACACCAATGCACATAAATTAAAATTAAATAAAATATTTTAAAAATTGAGCAATTATAACCAGATGCTACATGTTCAATATATATATTTTTATTTAGGCTCTAAAAATCAGGGATTTGAACCTCGGGCCTTCAGACTTAAAGGCTTACCAGCTGAGCTATTTAGGCTCCTCAATATGTATATTTTAATGATTAATATGGGCTAACATCCAGGATTATGTTTGGTCCATAATGTGCTCACTAAATTATGACTTTTTTCTCTTCCTGCTTCTGCCTGGTTTTTCAGAATAGATTCGTCTCATCCCCTACTCTCTTAATTAAAAAAAAAAGATTTATTTATTTACTATGTATACAGTGTTCTGACTACATATATGCCAGCACACCAGAAGAGGGTACCAGATCTCATCATTTTTTTTTTTTTTAATTAGCTGGGCAATGGTGGCGCACACCTTTAATCCTAGCACTCAGGAGGTAGAGGCAGGCAGGTCTCTGAGTTCAAGGCTAGCCTAGTCAACAGAGCAAATTCCAGGACATCCAGGGCTACACAGAGAAACCCTGTCTCAAAAAACAAAACAAAACAAAATAAATTAAATGGGACTTTTTAATGCATGTGTGTTAAGTGTGTATGTGTGCATGCACACATGCCAGCGCACATATTCCATGACACACATGTGCAGGTCACCAAAACCAGCTTCTTCTGTGGGTTCCAGGAATTGAACTCAAGTGGTCAGACTTACAAATTAGTTCATTTACCTGCTGAGCCATAGCCCCAATCCTCACTTCTTTTTTTCTCATTTATTTTTAAGCCTTCCTTCCTTCCTTCCTGTGTGTGTGTGTGTGCATGCACATGCCAAGGCTTGCCTATGGAGGTCAGGTGTAATCTTTCTGTCTTGTGGGTCTTGGAGAGCGAACTCAGGTTGTGAGGTTTGGAGTGGGTACCTTTACCCACTCACCGTGTCATTTCACAGGCTTCCTTTCTGTTTACTTTTCCTCTTCTTTCTTTCATGTGTGCATGCATGTATGGTGTGCGTGGGTGCACATGCGGGCCAGAGGCTGACGTCAGGGTCTTACACATTGAGACAAGCTCTCTCACCGAACCTAGAACCGAGGGCTCAGCATTTTGTCTCAACTGTCTGAGGCTCACCGCAAGGCTTCCCTGTTTTTGCCTCCTATGTGCTGGGATTAAATACAGCTTGCTGCCACGCTAGATAGACATGCATTTGTGTGGATGCTGAGGATTCGAAGTCAGGTCTTCATGTTTGCATGTAAGTGCCTTACCCAGAGGCCTCTCCTCAGCCCTAACCTGCCCTGGCGTTTAAGCCCATGGATTGGGTATGCTAGTTATGCACCCAGGGTCTCACTATGTAGTCCTGGTTGGCCTGGAACTAACTCATGTAGACCAGGTTGGCCTCAAACTCACAGAGATCCACCAGCCTCTGCTACCTGAGTGCTGGAAGTAAAGGTAAGCCAGTGCCATGGTGCCAGGCTCTGCTGTTTTTTCTATCAGGGCCAGAAAGGGAAGTAGTTGCTCTTACTGGCCAAGAGGTGGTGCCAAGGACACACAACTGGTCTAAACCAGGGCGAGGGAGGGGAGGTGGAGAGAGAGAGAGAGAGAAAGAGAGAGAGAGAGAGAGAGAGAGAGAGAGAGAGAGAGAGAGAGAGAGAGAGCGAGCGGAGAGAGAGAGAGAGAGAGAGAGAGAGAGAGAGAGGAGAGAGAGAGTGTGTGTGTGTAGAGACAGCAGAGAAAGGACAGGTTGGGGGCCAGGCTGCATAAAGCTCCCGTACCTGCAGGAAAGTCTTGGCCCAGACTCGGAAGTGCAGTTGCAGACTCCGGCTCTCTTGGCGGTGCAGGGGTCCAAATTCACAGCGCAGCCTGAAACATTTGGCTTCAGGGCATTTCTGGCAAGAAAGTAGGTGTTTGAGCCCAGAATTCTGGCCTGGTGACCCTGAGAACAGGTATCCAACACCTGGGACAACCTTCTTTGCCTGCAGCGACTGACTTACCACGACTTGTGGCCCCGAGGCGGCAGAACTCCTGCCTGGAGCCTCTCGTTTCTGCAGCAGGTGGTGGAGAGAACCCTCGGGATCCAACTGGAAGAAGAGACAACCTTAGCTGCCCCTCCTGCGTCATCACAGCACACAGGTCAGCCTGAACCCGAGTTCCAGAGCAAGAGCAAGGCACCCACCTTTTTTTTTTTTGCATTAAGTAAGAGATATGTAAAGAAATCACAATGTCCTTCCTGCCTCGGGGCCTTTGTACTGGCTGTTCCCTCTATTGGGAATGGTTGCCCCGTGTCTTACAGGGAGGCCTCAGCTTTGTCTTTCAGGTTTCAGTTGAATTATTACTTAATTTGTTTATTAGCAGGGCTGGGAATGAACTAAGAGCTTTGGGCGTGCTAGGCAAGCACTCTACCTGGCTAATGGCTCCCTCTTCAAGAGGTTTCCTGTAAATCTGCTTTGCATCCCACAGCATATCCCATAGGTCCACTTGCCTGTTTTCTTTCTTTAATTCAAGAATGCTCACTATCAGACCTTGGCTGTCCTAGAATTCACTATGTAGACCAGACTGGCCTTAGATTTGTGGATATTCTCTGTTCCAGCACCTTCTAAGGGATTAAGGTGTGACCGTCATGCCTGACAGCTTTGCACTTTCATTATTTTCTACCCATCTTCTTTTTCACTCAGGGTCTCATGTGTATAGCTGAGAATAATCTCGAAGTTCTGATTCTCTTGCCTCACTTCCCTAGTGCTGGGATTACAGTCGTGTGCCATCGTGTTAGGCTGCATAGCTTTTCTTTCGTTTTTTGCTTTTTATTTTTTTAAAGATTTATTTATTATTATGTATACAGTTCTCTGCCTGCATATACACCTGTAGGCTGGAAGAAGGCATCAGATCACATTACAGATGGTTGTGAGCCACCATGTGGTTGCTGGGGATTGAACTCAGGACCTCTGGAAGAGCAGGCTGTGCTCTTAACTGCTGAGCCATCTCTCTAGCCCCCCTTTTTTGTTTTTTTAAATAGATTTTATTTATTTTATGTATATGACTTTCATGTGTGCATGCATGTATGGTGTGCATGGGTTCACATGCGGGCCAGAGGCTGACGTCAGGGTCTTACACATTGAGACAAGCTCTCTCACCGAACCTAGAACCGAGGGCTCAGCATTTTGTCTCAACTGTCTGAAGCTTACTGCAGGGCTTCCCTGTTTTAGCCTCCTATGTGCTGGGATTGAACAGTTTGCTGCCATGCTAGCTAGACATGCATTTGTGTGGATGCTGAGGATTCAAAGTCATGCCAGAAGGGGGCATCAGATCCCAGTGAGTCATCTCAGGAACTCAGGACCTCTGGAAGAACAGTGCTTTTAACTGATGGGCTATCTCTCTAGCCTCCTTCTTTTGTTCTTTTTGTTTTTCTTTCTTACTTATTTTCTTTAAAGATGTATTTATTTATTACATCATACAGTGTTCTGTCTGCATGTCTGCCTGCATGTCTGTCTGCATGTCTGCCTGCATGTCTGTCTGCATGTCTGCCGGCATACCAGAAGAGGCCACTGGATCTCATTGTAGATGGTTGTGAGCCACCATGTGGTTCCTGGGAATTGGACTCAGGACCTCTGGAAGAGCAGACAGTGCTCTTAACCTCTGAGCCACCTCTCCAGCCCTGTTCTTTGTGGTTTTCGAGACAGGGTTTCACTGTGTAATCCTGGCTGTCCTGAAACTCACTCTGTAGACCAGGCTGGCCTTGAACTCAGAGATCCTCCTGCCTCTGCCTCCCGAGTGCTGGGATTAAAAGTGTGCGCCGTCACACCAAGTTCCTTTTACTTTTTATTGTCTACCAGTCTTCATCAGAGTCAAGCTCCAGGAATGTGGGGACTTTTTTGAGTTTCATTTGTGTAGGGTTTTCCCTAGGTCTGACAAGAGTTCACTTTTCACTGACTTCATTAAGCGCTGTTTACAAACACATTCTCAAATGGGGCCCGAGGACAAGTGGCATAGGTCTGGGAGTACACACAAGAGACGGAAGATGACTTCAGGCCAAAGGACACAAATGTAGTGGATATGGGCCTTTTTTTTTCTTTCTAGATCTTTGAGGTGCCTGTGTCTCCCCATCACTTCCAATAGCCCCCAGGCAACTTTTCCCAGCCTCATAGCCCTAGGGCTCCACCCCACACTCAGGTCCAGGTCCTCACCTCCAGGCCCTGTAAGTTGGGGGTGTAGTTGGAGGTACAGTTGCCGAGTCCTGTCACCCTGGTCACATAGAGGAGCTGTTGGCCTTCCAGAGCCTGGGGACAGCTGAGCTCCAGCACACCTTGGCTGATGGAGCTGGGGCCCTTGTTGATGAGCTGAGGGGGAGAAAAGCACAACTCGCTGAGGAAAGGAAAGGCTGGTTTGACATGCAGGCCTGGATTACCACCCACACACTGCATCAGGGCTCCTGTCTGAGAAAGTTAAGGGCAGCAGTAAGATCGCTTCAGCTATCACCTTTGAGACAAGGTCTTTGTGACCCAGGCTGGCCTGGAACTCATAGCAATCCTCCTAAAACAGCCTTTCTTTGTAAGGCAATGGACTGATGTGTCCCTCGTCTGGACATCTCCCATAGGCCCTCATGCTCGCCAGGCCATTCCCCCCTTCCTCTCTCCACCTCACTCAGGCCCTGGGTGCAGGGCCTCCTCCTCTCTTTCCCCTCATTTGGCTCGACTCTGGCTTGTCTCCCAACCTTCCTCACCTCATAGACATGGTGGACAGCTGGGCCCACGTCTCCTTCCTTCTGAGGCTGGTCTTGAGGGTCCCAGTCACTGACTGGGAAAATCACGGCTTCAGGCTTGGAGACGCTGAAGAGGAGGACGGCTTAGAGTGGACAAAAGGGACCCATGTGTCCATCCCTAGGAGTCCAACCCTCTTCCCCCCGAGGGCCCCACGCTGCCCGGGCACTGACCCGTTAATGGAAATCTGGGCTTCAGCCTCCACCGAGAGCGGGAAGGAGACCACGTTGCTCTGTGAGTTGTTCAGGTTCTTGCTGTGGGATGGAGGCGAGAGTGAAGCCATTCGGCAAGGCTCTCCAGGCACAGGCTCTGCCACCTGCCCCACCTTCCCTTCGTCCGCCCTCGACTTGTCATTCCCTACCTGAGGATCTGGAAGTCGAACTGGATGGTTTTCTTTGTGTCTTGAAGATGAGGAACAGTGAACCGAAGGCCACCCCAGATCTGTGTAAGAAGGGGAGAAAGGCGCTGTTAGCCGGGGCATCTGGCTGTGGGCTGAAGTAGTAGGGCCCCGTCCTGCACTCTCCCAGCCCCTCCTCTCCCAGGCCTGACTTACACTGGTGCCTGCCTTCATGGGGTTGCCCAGGTCACACACCAGCTGGCGGCTCTGGTTTACAGCAGAGTAGTCACAGCTCAGGCTGGAGAAGTTCTGGGGACGGGGGGGGGGGGTGGGGGGGTAGCGAGGGGAACACGGACAGGTTGGTCAGGCTTGGGCACCCCCTCTGGAGGGGATCACCACCGCAGCCCCACTTGTCAGTCCCTTCTCACCCCTGGGTGTCTGACAAGTCCTGAGTACTCGGCCTCCAGAGGGGCTGTGACCCAAAGCTCAGCCTCGTAGGCGCCACCCTCACCCATATTCTGGGCGTGGAACGTCAGGTTCAGTGAGTTTTTGTCTCCCAGGTATACATGTTTCTTCTCCCTGGAGGGGCACACAGCGTAAAGACAGTTAAGAGCGGACTGACCGGCCCTGCTGACCGGGCCCCCTGGTGGCATGGGGCGAGGTGCTGCGTGCAGAGTCCTACGTTTACTCTGTCTAGAGCTAGAGAAACGAATGCCTCTGCAGACAAAGCTGAAACACAGAGACGCTCGCAGGCTCACAAGGCCACACAGCTCGAGTGTCCCTGGCTCTTTGTTGTGTCAGCAATACTCACCCATACACGTCCAGCTGCAGGTCAGGCACACAGATGTTGTCTTCACCGCAATCCAGCAAGATCTGTGCCTGGGGATTGGGAGAGCCTTGAGAGGGGTCCTACCACTTCCTTCCCAGGGCCCCGCCTCAGGTGCCTGGCCTGTCTCCCCAAGTTCTTTCCTTACCTTGTCTTCTATCCGGCTCTTGCTCTGGTAATGTAGGACTGGTTGGAGGCCATGGCTGTCCATTGGGGCTTTGGGGTCCAAGGAGAAGTTGAGGGCGATGTGAATTGGGGAGAGTTTGTCTCTGAATTCTGATTCATTCTAAAGCCAGGGGAGAGAATGTACAGGGTTAGGGGTTCGGCGCCTCAGTGGCTCTGTTTCTTAGTTTTGCTCTCCTTTTATCTGCTCAGAGCCCAAATCTGACCTCATTGCTCTGTGGGCCTAGGCACCTGGTGTCTGGCTCTTCTGACAGGTTTCTTTAGCCTCCCCCAAACCCCAGGCCCTTCAGGGGGACCCTCCCAGCCATCCATCCAGTCACACAGGCACACACACATATACACACACACCACACACAGGCACACACACACACACACACACCACACACAGGCACATGCACACACACAGCACACATGCACACACACACAGGCACACACAGACACCACATATACCACACACACACACACACAGGCAGGCACATACACCACACACAACACACATTATATACAGGCACAAACACACACACCACACACACACACACCACACACATGTGCACACATATGTGCACACACACAGAGGCAGGCACACACACACACCACACACACCACACACACCAATGCACATACACATGTGCACACGCACAGGCACACACAGACACACACCACACACACACACAGGCAGGCACATACACCACACACACACACACACACACCCCACACATCACACACAGGAACACACAGACACACACCACACACATGTGCACACACACAGAGGCAGGCACACACACACAAATGCACACACACACAGGCACACACAGACACACACCACACACACACACACAGGCAGGCACATACACCACACACACACACACACACACCCCACACATCACACACAGGAACACACAGACACACACCACACACATGTGCACACACACAGAGGCAGGCACACACACACAAATGCACACACACACAGGCACACACAGACACATACCACACACATACACAAATGCACACACAGACACCCCCACACACACCCACACACCCACACTCTGCCCAAGTCCTTTGTGTTATGTGGCCATCTATCCAGCCCGGGCCGCCCTTGCCCCCTGAGCATACCCTGAGGTAGATCTTCATTTCCTTGCACTCCTCACGAGCCCCATTCTGGATAAGCAGGGTCTGGGTAAGTGTGGCCTGCTTGGAAGCCAGGAACAGCGCCCGCCGAATCCCTCCCTTCTGCTTCTGCCAGTCCAGTTGGAGTTCAACCTCGAAGCCTGTGGCCAGGAAAACGGTGTGAGCCTGCCCGTTCCCTGTTCAACTCAGTCTCCCCCCCCCCCCCACGGCTGCCACACTCAAGCAGTCTCCCTCACCTATAGAGTTGGGGACATGTTTTCCAGAGGCATTGAGGCAGAAGCTAAGGTTGATGCTGGAGAAAAAGTGAGGAGAAAGTGCTGAGTGTAACTGGCACTGGCCTCCTGCCCCGTTTGCCCCTTCCTGAGGCAGACATGGCCCTCCTGCCCACTGGCAGGTACAGATCTCTGCAGGCGCCTAGCTCAGCTCACCAGGACACAGGGTTTCCTTCCAGACTGCAGCTGCGCTCTTCTGGGTTGAACATGGAGGGGAAGATGGTGAGAGACGCGCTGGCAGATATGATGGGCCGACCCCTGCCAAGGGTGGGTGTGGGGTAGATAGAATTAAGGCTCCTCTGAGGGATGGGCACCTGCCCCAGACACCCATTCCCTCTGCACTGATGGTCCCAGTCTTAGTGCTAAGGGACAGTTTTAGTTCCCCAGGCTGCCTCAGTCTCCCTGGTTTTATACCTGTACACTAGAGCCTTGTCCACACCAAAGGATCCAACGATTAGATCTGCAAAAAGCCAAGATACCACCCTTCACAGCAAGCCCCAAACCAACACCTAGACTTTCTGGATTCATGGTTCAGAGAGGGCTGAGCCAGGGAACTGCACCATCTGGTGGCAGCTGCCTAGAATTGCACCCTGAAGATAGACTTCTAAGTTCAAAGGGCCACCGACACTACTTACCAGGGTATCCATTGCCATCCAGATCTCGGCCACCTCGAAGGGCAGAGCCAAAGAAGTCTGGGGTACGGCCAGCTGCCCACAGAGGCTGCAAGACCTGTGAAGGCTTAGTGCTCAGTCCTCCTGGGCCTCCGGGGAAAATAAAAACAACTCCCTGCTGGGTCTCCCCACCAAACGGGGCCCCAATGGCGACATCTGCAAGACACAACACACATTAGTCATCAGGTTAGAAGGTCAGGGGTCGGAATCCCTACCCAAAACCTCAGGGTCCCATTTTTCCCCATCTACTTGTCAATTTCTGTTCAAATCTTTTTTTTTTTTTTTTTAAAGATTTATTTATTATTATGTATACAGTGCTGTCTGCTTGTACACCTGCAGGCCAGAAGAAGGCATCAGGTTACATTATAGATGGTTGTGAACCACCATGTGGTTGCTGGGAATTGAACTCCGGACCTTTGGAAGAGCAGGCGGCGCTCTTAACCACTGAGCCATCTCTTCAAATCTTTTTAAACCCCAATACCCTTGGAAAGTCAAGAGGGCCTGGGTAGTTTAGTTGACAGAAACCCTCCCACTAAGTTCCTTGTCAACCAGTGCCTCTCCGCAACTCAGCCTCAGCCCCCCGCCCCCCCCCCCCGACCATGACCGCCTCCCCCAGCCGTGACGCCCCTCCCCCAACCCCCATCATGATGCTTCCCCTCCCCAACCCTCCTCTCAGCCATGATGCTTACCATTGTAACCATCTTGGTCCAGGTCCCCCAGGGGTGTTAAGGAGCTGCCAAAGCGGCCAAACTCATCTTGGCCAGTGAGGGTGAGAGCGGGTGTGCGCTCTATGCCCGCCGGGTGCTGCAGGTAGATGTAAACCCTGCCCACCTCCTGAGGTCTCCCATCAGCTGTCCGCTCCATGAGCAGGGGCGCCCCTACCAGCAGGTCATCTAGCCTGTGGAAAAAGGAAGACCCAGGCGTCTTGATACCCTTGTCCTGCCACAACTTACTGCCCTAGCAGAGGAAATCCAGGCATTCTGGGTCCCCAGGCTCCCCTTCCGTGAGTTAGACCTGAGGGCTCTGACGTAGCATTCATTCGGCCCCCTCCTTACCCTGACCAAGGAGAAGGCAAGCATGGGTCAGAGTACGGAAGAAATACCCCAGGGAGCTCTCTGCCTGCATTGCCCTACCCAGCTCTTCCTGCCCAGGTCTGGAAGGCGCGCCCCTTCTCGTCACTCACCCATCTCCATTGGTATCAGTGGCGGCCACAGCATAGCCAAAGTAGGAGGCCATCTGTGGGGACACAGGACAACATTGGGTCAGAACAAGATCAGTCAGGAAACAGGATCAAGAGAGGCTGTGAGCAGACATTCGGAGGCACCAGAGGAAGTGGGAGTTGGACAGGGTTGGTCCAGGGCTGCAGCTCAGTGGGTCCCCTCACCTGTTCTCCTGAGACATTGTAGAGGGAGTGGATGTCTGAGCCATTAAGGATGGTGACCTGAAGGTGAAGAGAAAGGTATGGGTCCTGGATGCCCCATGGCTGAAGGCCCCAGCACACGTGGAACGGGCACCCCTCAGGGCGTCTGAGCACTCCTGACTCCCTCCCACTCTGCCCTCTCTCCACCCAGGCTTTCTCTACCCCCCTTGTTTTCTTCCTCCATATGTTTTATGGATTTTCACCCTACCCACTAGACTCCAGTGACCAGAGTACAAGGTCAGTGGGACCCAGAGCACGGTCTTTGGTCTTTGCCTCTCGGAGACTAAAGAAGAGCTTGGCAAACAGTAACTGCTACTGGGTACACACTGGGGCTTCAAACCCAACAGTCAGAACCCCTGCCATCCCTCACCCGCCCGGATCTGCAGGTCATTCACACCGTTTTCTGCTCCCTCTTAGCCACTGACCCAGCCGACTTCCAAGCCTCTTGGCCTCTGCTCTCTGCCCCACTGTTCCACTGAGACCTGGCATGAGCCTTCCTAGGACTGCTGGGCACCCAGCCTCTGTGCCTTGGGTTTCTCCCACGGATGCCAGGGAACAGCTGGAGAATGCTCTCCCCACCTGTACATCCCAGGGCCCCGCTGCCACGGTCGTCGGTGCCTCCTGTCTGGCCCCACGGCCTGTGCTTGTTCAATCCTCCCTAACTCTTCTCACTCCTTTTACCTTGTGAGGCTGCAAACTAGTCCCGGTTTCCTATTTTGTGTGTGTGTGCGTGTGTGTGTGTGCTCTTCATGCCCTCTTGCCCCATCTGTGTGGTGGAGCCCTCACAGAATCTTCTCTTTGGAAAGAGGTTACTGCTTTCCTAAAATGTGCTGTTACCTCAATCGCTTTTCTGGAACTTCCAATTCAGAAAGAGCGTGGGGCTTGATATATGGTAGATATTAACTATTTATCCAGCTGCCCCTAAGCAACGTAATTGGCCTCTTAGGACCCAGTTTTCTTATATACAAATGGTCAAGACTGTCCTCCACCCACAGGCCTGTGGCGGAGAAGGGAACGCCACCATGAATGGACAGTGCCTGAGGGTCAGGCATAGTGGCTTCATCAAGAGTGAACCTATGTGGCTTATCCCACAGGCTGGACTAGAAGCACCTTATAAGACGGGATAAGATGTCCTTTGTCTCAGCTCTCACCTTGCCTTAATAAACGCTGCTAACTGAGAACCGTGCGTGGCACTCATCTGTCCCAGGCACTTGTCAGAGTCTAATAATAGCTGGCAGTTGTACACCACCTAACAATTCACAAATGCCTTCGCTCCCCTTCCAAATGCCTCATGAGGTCAGAACTATTATTACTCCATTGTGCGCGGAAGAAGCAGCTTGGAGCGGCCAAACCGGGGGGGGTGGGGGGGGGGGGCGGCGGCGCAGCAATAAGAGAACAGATGAACTTATTCGGAGTCACTGCCAGAATTTGAACCCAAGTCTGACTTCACACACTTCCTTCCCTTGACCTAGACTTCTGAAATCTGGTCTGTTCTGCTCCTTTGATGTCCCCACAACCTGTCATGCAAGGCTGATAGGCAGAGGACAGAGGGCAGGGTCTTACATAGCCATAGGTGAGGTTCCCTTTGGGCACACCAGCAACAAAGTCTGCAAAGAGAAGAGAAACCGATGGTCTGAGGCGAGGACAGGTCGTAGGTAAACAGGCGAGGCTGTGCTCTGGGCTCTCTCCAGCTGCCCCACCCCCACTCCTGTTTTGACCTTACCTTCTATGTCATCACCACTGAATTCACCCACAGCCACAGAGTACCCTGGGAGACAGAGGGGATGCGTGTTAGCATTGTCTCCTTTGGGACCCCTATTCTCCGGCCCTTAATCCCTGCATAGTCTGCCTGTACCTAAGCATGGCAGGAGAGCTGGTGACACTGAATGGGAGAAGCAGGGGAGGGCTGAGAGAGGACAGAGGCCGGCCCCCACTTTCCCTCCCATTCTCTCCCCATCTGCTTGCCTACCCAAGTAGCTGTCATCGTAGATGGAGCTAGCCTGGCGGGTCTGCAGCTGCCCTTGTACAGGGTTGATGAGGTAGTCTGGGTAATAGGACTGCGAGATCTGCTCTTGAGTGGCGGACAGGATCTGGCCTGGAAGGGGAGCAGAGTGATGAGCTGTGAGGTTACAGGGACTTCCAGGGGACTGGGCAGGATCAAAGCTGGGCGGTGGTGGAGCACACTTTTAATCCCAGTATTCGGGAGGCAGAGGCAGGCGGATCTCTATGAGTTTGAGGCCAGCCTGGTCTACAAAGTGAGTTCCAGGACAGCCAGGGCTACACAGAGAAACCCTGCTTTGAAAAAAACCAACCCCCTAAACAAACAAATAAACAAAAACAAAGACAAGAAAGTTTGGATCAAGAAAGGAACTGTGGGGCTGGAGAGATGGCTCAGTGGTTAAGAGAGCCACCTGTTCTTTCAGAGGTCCTGAGTTCAATTCCCAGCAACCACATGGTGGTGATCTGATGCCCTCTTCTGCAGATAAAGCCCTCATATAACATATAACAAATAAAAAAAAAAAAAAAAAAAAGGAAAGGAACTGTATGGAGCGTGATGGAACAGAATATGAGTGCAGAGGTGGGCGTGGAGGCTGAAGGTGTGGAGGCAGAAAGGATCGGTGCATTCAGGGCTGGAGTGGGGAAAGGACGTGGTGCCAAGGCCTGAAGAGAGCAGAGGAAGGGCTTACCTTGCCAGAAGTAGCTCCCAGGTCCACCGAGTACCACGCGGCCAGTCTATGGGGAGGTGTGGGGAGAGAGGATGAGTGCACCGTCTGGTGCTGAGTCTGGATCCTCACTCACTGCCTTCCCCCGTCAGTCACCCCTTACCTTGGTGAACTCGGCACTGAAGCCCCCTTGGCAGTAACCCTGCCCTGCTGCGCTGCCGAAATCTGTGAGGGAGGAAGATGATGAGACGAGCTGGCTGTGCACTGATGGGCTGGCAGGGGAGGGAGGCAGAAACCAGAAGGGAGGCCAGAGCAAGAGTCTCCTAAACAGCCTCGAAAATACATATTGGTGCTTGGGGGCCACGGAGAGAAAACCGCAAGGACCAGGGACCCTCCCATGGAGAAGGTCCGGTGGTTTGTGCCACTCTGGCCCTTACCTGAGCGGCAAGGTGCATACTCCAGAATCCGGGTAAAGTTTTCTGTGGAGAGGTAGCAGGTGCCCACTGGGTCATTCTCTGGCTCCTTTTCTGTGCGCCAGTTATACAATGGAGCACATGCCTGGTAGGGCACAGAGGGGGAGGGCCGTGTCCAGATTCAGCTTATTAAGACCCACCCCACCCCAGACCAGGCCTGGCCCTCTCCACCACTGTTCAACCCTCAGGCACCTCACCACTGAGCCCACTGGTCCCTCACCAAGATGGAGGAGCCATGGGCCCGAACCGTTGCCCCGAACCACTGCAAGGACTTGTACTCCACAGGCTCCTTTCCCTTGGCACTGAACAGTGAGGACTCCAGGATCCGGGAGCCTTGGGGTGGTTGAAAGTGGGGCTGTCACACTGGTCCTCAGGAAGGCAACCCTGAGCCTTGGCCCAGAGTGCTCAGCATGACTAGACCCTGAGCCCTGAGTCCCAGTGGGACTCAGGTATGGAAGGATTTTGGTTTTTTGTTTTTGTTTTTTTTTTGAGACAGGGTTTCTCTGTAGCCCTGGCTGTCCTGGATTTGATTTGCAGACCAGGCTGTCCTCGAACTCACAGAGATCTGCCTGCTTCTGCCTCCCTGAGTGCTGGTATTACAGGCGTGTGCCACGGCGTCTGGCTGATGTAAGGATTTTTAGACTGCTTTGTGTAGCTGGAGTTGTCTGGTTCCTGCTCTCCCTACACATACCATACACACACACACACACACACACACACACACACACACACACACACACACCCTTGGGTCCTCCTCGCCGGAACAGGACACTTGCAGTATGGTGCTGGGGATGACTGGCTAAGTCCCATGGCTAACCTCTTCCTGTAGCTAGCCCTGTGTCTCCAACAGCCCCTCCTTGCATCTCCTTACTAGACTTTCCTCTCTGTCTCTTTCCAAGTCTAAACCCTGTCCTCTGTAGCACGGCTTCCTCGGTCTTCTTGCTCTCTACCTGTCTCCCAGGCTTTTAAAGTCAGCCTCTTTAGGAACTAGGGCTGTAACTCAATGGAACAGCACGTGTTTATAAGGCTCTGGGTTCAGCCCCTAGCACACCTTCAGAAGCCAGCTAGCCTCCATGTTCTTTGCTTACCTCTTCCTGCCCCCTCACTGCAGTCCTCATCTCTGACGACAGACTGCCTACACTCAGAGCCCTGCTTTCTTACTCAGCTGGGATTCCAGTACCTCGTACAGTTGCTGCAGAACTGAGTGAGCCAAGGCACTTATGACAGTGCTGGCAGCTTCCTGAGGTCCATCGGCCTGAGGGATGAGCTCCTTGGGGCTGACGTTGCTCAGTGTGCACCATCACTTAGCTTAGGAGCAGAACCCTCCAGCCTTCCCTGCCTTTGTCTGGCCTGGCCTCCCAGAGCTGCGGGTGATTCAGTGGAAATGAGAGCCACATGTTTCTGAATCATGCCCGCCCTTCTTGGGCTGGGCTGGGAACATGGAGCGAGTGCCACGGGGAGCACCAGAAACGACTGCGGGGGAGCTTGTGGGCCTGGTGCTGAGGCTGTACCCCTAGCAGGAACGCAGGCCCCGCCTCCAAACTGCAGGCCCCGCCCACCCACTTCCGCTCTGAACTCGTCCACCTACCTTTGCTGTCAAATTCAATGGTGGTGCACTGGGTAGGGCTGGTGCCCCAGGGACACATGTAGACAGCGCCACCTTGCAGTACACCTGGCTGGCTAGTGTTTAGCCTTGGGCGCTCCAACCAAGACACTGACCCTGTGGAGGGGAAAGAAAGTGGATTAGGAGGGAGTCCTATTTCCAGGTCAGTCTCTGGAGGCAGGATGCACCCAGGCTTTTGGGCCAAGAATGGGGGTGGAGTAGATGTCCCTAAGGTTGTATTTATATCTCAGAAGATGCCACAGATGCCAGAGGCAGGGGCTGGCGTCAGGCATCCCCATGTGCTGCTGTCACTAATTTAGCCCCTCCCCTCTTCCCTCATTCTCCTACCTTCTTCCCCTACCACTAGAGAGAGAAACCAGGCTCAGTTCCTGGAAAGGGGATGAGGGCTGGGTCTGGACTTCAGCTTTTTCCGTCTCTTCTATCTACCTGCCCAGTCCAACTGAGGCTGTAGCCCAGGTAGAAGATGTGCTTGGCACATGCAAGGCCCTCAGCACCAGAAAGCACCAAATGCAATGTTTGGCCTTTGGTTGAAAAAGTAGGTCTGTGCGTGCCTGCGTGCATGCCTGCCTGCGTGCGTGCGTGCGTGTGTGTTGAGACAGGGTTTCTCTGTTGTAGCCCTGGCTGTCCTGGTTCTCACGCTGTAGACCAGGCTGGCCTCAAAGTCACAGAGATCCCTCTGCCTCTGTCTTCAGAGCACTAGGATTAAAGGCATGCACCATTACCACCCAGCTAGAAATATAAATTAAAGGAACAATTTAGCCCCAGAACCCCAGGCTTCTGTGGAGCCTCAGGGCCCTCACCTATTCTGTACCCTTCCTTCTCAAGCCGAGTTTTCTCCCTGGGCTGGAACCCAGACTATTGGCCACTTGGTCTTTGGGCATGTTGGAGGAAAATGTGAGTCTAAGAAAACAGGCAGGAGAGAGGAGCTGGATGGAGGACTATGAAAACAGGCCATTTCCTGGGCCTGGCTTGCCCCACCCTGCAGCCCACAGTAGACCTTACCTTCCCAGCTGTGGCTCTGCCACACTCGTGCCCCTTTCCCACAAAGAAGCCCCAGAAAATTTAACTCAAATGCTGTTCTTTTGGATCCTCTCCCTGGGCCCTCAACCAAGGCATGGCTCCTGGCGTTCTACCTCAATCAGCTCTGGTCCTTGGCCTCTGGGGCCCCACACAGCTCTTTTCTACTAGGCCTGGTCTCTTGCCTCCAGGCCCTCCATATAGCCGCAGCCCTCTTCTTTCTTGGCGCTCTCCTCAGTATCTCCTGCGAGGACTGCATCTGGCAGCCTGGGCAGCTTTCCCTGGCACCCCAGCTCTGGGCCAGTGTCCCTGCCAGCCTTGGCCTCTGCCTCCCTCTTCTGCTGTCACTGGCATTGCTCCTCAACCTCTGTCTGTCTGTCCCCCGCTCTGCTTACTCTCCTGCTTTACCTTCCCGGGTCCCCTCCTTTCCCTTTCTTTCTTTAAATTGTTTATTTATTTGACATGTATGGGTATTTTGCCTGCATGTATGTCTGTGTCATGTGGGTACTTGGTTCCAGAAGAAGGCACTGGGTCCCCTAGCACTATAGTTACAAGCAGTCATGAGCTGCTATGTGGTTGCTGGGAATTGAACCCTGGTCCTCTGGAAGAGCAGCCACAGTGCTCTTAACTGCTGAGCCATTTTTCTAGCCCTTCTTCCTTCCTTCTTTTTTTTTTTTTTCCCCCTCTTCGTCTTGGATTTTTGAGACAGGTTTTCTCTGTGTAACCATGGCTGTCCTGGAACCCACTCTTTAGATCCCGCCTGATCTGCCTGAGTGCTTGGATTAAAGGTATGTGCTGCCATCGCTTTGCTTTTTCCTTCTTGACCTCAGATCTTAAGTCTCTCTACCTCTCACGGTTTCTGCACCTTTTCAGCTTTCTCCTTTTTTGTTTTGTTTTGGTTTTTTTTTTTTGTTTGTTTGTTTTTGAGACAGGGCTTCTCTGTGTAGCTTTGGCTGTCCTGGACTCACTTTGTAGACCAAGCTGGCCTCGAACTCAGTGCCCGGCTTCCTTTTCAGCTTTCAACACTCTCAACACCCACCCCTTTTCTTACAAGTGGCTGTCCCTTGGTCTTTATGGAGCGGGCCCAGAAGGGGACTTAGCAGAGGTGTCTTCTATGAGGGTCAGGGATACCAAAGGGGGCAGGGGCAGGGTCCCAGAAAAAGTGATGAGAGCAGCAGGAAAGGCAGTCCCCAGGATGCCAATGGAGTATGGGGGAGTGCCAAGGGGACAGGTGAGAATAAAGAGGGCAGGGGTCCAGAGGGACAGATGGAGGACAGGACAGCAGTTGCCTTAAGTTATACAGTGGAAAGGGGGAGGTGCCAGCTTCAGTTTCCCTGGAGACAGGAAATGTTTACTGCCTGTGGCTTCCTGTCAGTTTTCAACCTAGCACTTCTCCATTTGTCCCCTGCTTGCTGTGTCCCACCCCTCTCTCTCTCTCTCTCTCACTCAGGCATTAAGGCCAATTAGAGGTTTTAGCCACCATTCCAAGAGCCTAGTGACCTTCTCAGGTGAGAATGCTTGAGCTAGCAAAACTGGGAAGCTGCAGGCCTAGGGCTGGGAGAAGAGAAAGGGGTGTGGCCCTTCTGTGGCAGGAGCTGCCACAGAGAGTTTGGCCACTGCCTCCGGCTCCACAGAACAGTGAGGGCAGAGCACAGAAACCAGAGCTCTGCTTCCTGCCCTAGCTCCACATGGGTTTGGGTCTCCTCTCTTTCTCTGAGTTCTGCCAGCTCCCCAGATTTCTCCCATACTGCCTGACTTTGTGGAGGAACTGGGAAAGATGTTTATAGTTCAGCAGCCCTTTCACAGCTTGGGAAGCCTATAAGCCCACAGGCCAGGGGCATAGCTTCACTATGGGAAGGTTCGGGGTCCCAGAGTGCAGACAGGGCACATGGACCCAGGATCCATAATTTCTATCTAAGGCTTTAGTGCTGTGTCCACCTCAGCCTGTGCCAAAGGCTGCTGTGCGAGCTTATTTACCTCCTATTCTCCTTCTACCTCCTGCTTCCTAAATCCTGCAGCGGCAGAATCCTCATAGCAACCCAAGAGGGTAGCAAGGGAGGGTCCCTCGGGCTAGTTTCTATATTGCAGAAAGCCTAACGGAAATCTTGCATTTACCTGATAAGGCATCCCAGGCTAATTAAAACCTCAAGTGTATTTGCTTTTGGCTGGCATTACAACAACTTGTGTGGGAAACTTGGTTATCTGAGGCTGGTCAGAAGCTCTGATTGGCAGCTAGAGACACTTTTGGTTCATTAATTATCTCCCACTGAATGCAGCTTGGCAGACAGACTCTGTTAGAGTGTGAGGGAAGAGACACTTCCCTCCTAAGCCTCAGAGCTTAGAGGTTCTAGTCACTTATTGTTATTATTATTATTATTATTTTTTTTTTTTTTTTGAGACAGATGACCATTCTAGAAGCCACTGCACAGGACACCCACTGGTTTTAGGACTAATGTAGATGCCCCGAGGGTGCTGTGTGCAGCAAAGGAAGGCCATCTCAGTTCTGACATCCCTCAGCAAGCCCCCGAACTGCTGACCTCATCTGACAGGTGGGAAGTCGCACCCATGCAAGGCTGCTCAGAATCTTTTCCAGGATGAGAACAGAAGCCTGGGATCCCATAATGCTGCTTCTTAGGCTAGTACCCTGCGCGGCACCACTGCCAAGCCATCCCCTCCTCTCTTCCTCACTATCTTCCCCGCCAGGCTTCTGATTAACTCAGCCTTTGTTCAATATTCAGTTACTGTTTGACTCCCCCGGCTTAGCAAGGTCAGGGTAGAGAGCAGCAGGTGGGTCAGGGCCCACAACCTGACCTCACTCCTAGGCAGGCCAGAGGTGAACACCTACTTCTGGAAACGCACGTATATCCCAGAGGAGGACGCTGGTTGGCTGAGTAAAAGCTGCTTCCAGAAGTGTCCTGGGCTTAGTCACTCTACCTTTTCTAGCCTTTTTTTCCCTCAATGATGAGTTGCTTTTGAATGGTCCCAAAACTAACTACTGGTTCTAAGTGTCTATGACGTCTGAAGCAATAATACTTTCTCTGCTCAACACAGGGCTGGAGAGACAGCTCAGTGGTTAAGAGTAGCACCGCCTGCTCTTCCAGAGGTCCTGAGTTCAATCCCCAGCAACCACATGGTGGCTCACAACCATCTATAATGTAATCTGATGCCCTCTTCTGGAGTGCAGGTATACATGCAGACAGAACACTGTATACATAATAAATAAATAAATAAATAAATAATATTTAAAAAAAAATCCAGTGAGAAATTGATATGAAAGTTTAAGAGCAGTGTGAGGAACTATTACTTCTATCACAGTTATTAACAACCTTTACAAGCATGTAAGTGCTAAGGATGTAGTCCGGCAGGTGGACTGCTTGCCAAGCGTGCACAGGGGCCCTGGGTTCAATCTCCATAAACTGGGTGTGGTGGAGGGTGTGACAGAGCCTGTCTGTGATCAAATACTCTGGAGAGATCTGAAGTTCAAGGTCATCCTTGGCTACACAGTCTGAGGCCTGGGAGAGGATGGATGAATGAATGAATGAATAAATGCAAGTAAGAAGTGGAGGAAACTTAAAGTAAAAATGAGGTGCGTGCAGGGAAGTCAGAATCAGGAATTTCCCACAAAACTCATGCTTTGCATGTGTTGCTCGGCCTCTGTGGGCGGGCAGGCACGGGCTGGATACCATCTCACCAAGTGCCTAGAAGAAGTCAGACATCATGTCCCAGGGGGGGGTCCCAGCTCTTTGGCGGATGGTGAGCAGTGACGCCCAGGGCTGCCTGGCTTCTGGCTTCACCCCGTGATGCCTGTGCGAGCACCTCTGCAGTGCTCACCCTGTTCCCTTCCCTCTTCAATCGAGAAGTGATGCAAGAGACCAGAGCCACAGAGGGGGGCGGTTTTCCCTCATGAAGGGGAGGGAGTCTAAAGCACACAGGTGCTGGGGGGGGGGGGAGTAAGTCGTCAGGAAGGAGAACCATAAGAGGTTCGGTTATGCACAGAGTGGGGGGCGGGGGTGGGGGGAGTAAACTGTGAGTTGGACACCTGGGTTCTGTTGGGAGTACAGACAGCAGACGGAGGGATGAAGAGGCTGGGGCCTGTTTTAGAAGAAGCCCCGGTGACTGAAGGTCAGGTGGGGGGGGGGCAGATGCACACCCAGGGGACTGGGAGTTCAAAGTCCAACAGATGTTTCAGTTTTAAAAGAGAACTGACAGTTGTGTGTGGGGTGGAGTGAGGATACAGGAGAAATAAAAAGCCAGACAAGTGGACACCTGACTGGGGACAATATCCCATATCCCCTCCATCCCCTCTGCCCCATTAGGGTTGTGGCAAGATGTTTTGGGGGACCCTGGGGGAGGACAGGCCTGGCAGAGGCGCCAGGACAGGGTGATGCAATGAGCTTTGGGCAGGAGCCCAGGGTGTGGGGTGGGGGTTGGGTGGGGATCGTGTAAAGCCCAAATTCAACGGCTGGCGCCTAGCTATCTTTCTTTTTCTTTTTCTTTTCCCCAGTCCTAAGTTCCCCAGATAAGACAGAAAATTGTCCCTTACCCAACTGAATTAGCTGGAGTTAACGTACCCCCCCACACCATCCCATACCTAAATATTCAGCTAAAATCATACCACCTCTGTCAAGCCCTGAGACCCCTGGGGTGGTGGGGGTGCTGCCACGGGCTCAGAGCTTGAAGGTGGAGGAGAAACAACTGCTGTCATCAAAGGGGTTCAGGAATCTGGCATTTGGGGTTCCCTGGCTAGCAGCTGCGACTGTCACCTTCCTCTTACTTCCCAACCTCCTCTCCTTATTTAAACAAACACTTTTGTTTCAGTGTGGCCTCTGACTCTGATTTCCTCAAGCCTGTGGGCACCCGTTTTCCAGGCACTCAGAGTCTGGGTCTGCTTATAACCCGGAAACAAGGATTCTCCACAGAGATTTTCAGGAACCTTCCTTCTGATACTTTTGGGCCCAGAAAGCCCGTGTCTCCCCAGCTTCCGACCCTAGTCCCAGAAGTCTGAGTCTCAGTTAAACTACAGCCGACAAGCTACAGGAAATCAGCTTTTCTCTTCCTCCCAAGAGCTAGAGCAAGAGGGAAACCGCCCACCCCCTTCAGGCGCGCGCACACACACCCCTCCCGACACATCCGTGCACCGCCCTGGGCTGATCCCGCCTCTAGCCTCAGCACCCCCAGTGCCAGGGTCCTGGGATTCTCCCAGGTTTTTGGATCTCCTCGCCTGAAGAGTTTGGGGGTGGGAGGCAACGGAGAGGACTGAGTAGAAAGGGGAGGGAGCCTCTGTCCTACTCCCGGGTCTTTCCCTGGTCTGAACTGATGGGGGAGGGGAGGATGAGGCTGCCCCCCACATAACCTCCCGACCCCCTCAGTCTGTGTCTTCCCTCTTACTGCACAGGCTCACCTAGCTCCAACCCTCTCGGTGGCCCCACGGAGGATCTCGAGGTTCCTCCAGTGGCCCCTAAGGCCCTACCCAGCCTCCGCGCCCCCCTCGGCTCTCACCCACCAAAGGTCCCCGGCAGTCCACAAATCGCTTTCTGCGCTCTCTCCTCTCCGGGTTAACCCCGGGACCCTGCCTGTACTTCTCCAGCTTCTCGACTCGAGCCCTCCCCTCCTGCCACACAAGTCTGGAGACCGGACTCACACTCCACGTCGGCCACGGTCCCTCCCTGCTGCAGCGCGGGCCCCCGATTCTAGTTTGGGCCCCTAACTCCAGTCTTAGTCCTTCCAAACTCCGCCCTCAAACTCAAGTCCCGGTTGCCTCCGGACCCCGGCGCGTCTCCAGTCTCCAGGTGGCCCCCTGCCCTCTTCCCGCCGCCAACCTCGCCACTCACCCGTCCCTTCCCGGCCGATAAAACTCCACCGAGAAGCCAAAGAGGGAGCCGGGGGGCCCGGAGAGCACCGCCGGGGCCTCCGCGTCTAGGTTGAAGCCCCCAACCTGGAGCGGTGGCGGCCACAGTAGCAGCAGCAGCGGCAGCAGCGGCCGTAGGCGCCCGGGGCCCCAGCGCAGCGGCACCGCGTGCAGAGGAGACGGTGGCGACCGTGGCGTCTGGCTCCCCATAGCGCCCGTTCTTCCCTGTCCTGGGGACACCGACCCGGAGCCGCTTCCTAAACCTCCCAGAGGCGAATGACTCAATGCGGGGAGGAGTTTGCCAAACTCCCGGCTGGGCCCTCCCCCCGGCCGCCTTGTAGGCTGGCGGGGGGGCATTCCTGGGTCCCCGGGACGCCGAGGCTGCGCCCCGCACCCCGAAGGGGCGTGGGGGGCCGCGCCTCTGCACCCCTGGCTCCGGCCCCAGCTGGAGGCCGGTGGTCTGGCCTGGCTCAGACTGGGCGGGCTCGGGCTCTTCGCCCTCCTCTCGGCTTCCCCCTCCTTCCCCCCCCCCCCCCTTTCCAGATGTACAACGTAAACGCTCGGAAAAGTGGTCGGAAAAAAGGGAGCAGAAAATTTCCTAATGAGGAAAGGAATCACCTCTGGGGGGCGGAAGGAGCCTGAATATTGTGTGTGTGTGGGTCTCCCTCACTTCCTTTGGAAAGAAACTTTGGGGTCGAGAGACAGGGGACTCCTCTGGCGCCTGGCCAACAGGGATTCCCCGTTGCCTTCCGGGGCCACCCGGCGCCTGGGTTTGGGCCAGCTGAATTGGGGACTCTGCAGCCTTAGGTACTGTGTGCTCCAAGGCAGCCTGCTAGAGCAGCTTCGTGGCTGTGAGAGTCCCGCGGCTGCCCCTCCCCAAGCTGATAGAGTGGAAAGCACAGGACTGTGGGGGTCTCTGACACTGGAGCATTTGGCCTCAGCTCTCTCTTATGTAAGGTTTGGAGGTCTCTTGTTATGGCCCTTTCTTGGATTTGGCCCTTGACCAAGTGGTCAGCCCTTCAACCCAGTTCATTCATCAAATTGCCTGATTCCCTGGAGAAATCCCAGAAAAATTAAGTGATGGGTAGCCGTTGTGAGGGTGGTGTTAGGGAGTCTTCAAAGGGAACCAACCTTCAGCTTCTGTTGGTCACCTGGAACCCAAGACCCCCGCCCCCGCCCCCCCCCCACCCCAGCCCATGGCTTGTGTAGGTAGAGGAAGGTACCTTCCTAGCTCCTAGCTCAGGCTGTGTGTGATGAGATCACCTTTCAGGATTCTAGTCTTTATCTTAGTCTGGGGGAGGGGAGAGAGGCCTAGAGTCTCCCCTAATCCCCCTCCCTTTCCACTCCCTTTTCTGCCTTTTCCCTCCAGGACTTACCGCCTTTCTTTCAGAATAATGCCCACAAAGTAAAATCCTGCCCGCTTCTGCCCCTCTCTCTTGCCCCACTGTGGCCTTAGGGGTTCCGAATAAAAACCCCAAGTCACTTTTTTTTTTTTTAATTTTTCTGCTGGGTGTGTCCCTTCATTCTGTTACCCTCTTACTGTGCTTTCTGCACTGCTAGATCTTCAAAGGCCTGTCCCCAGAGCCAGTGGCGGCCCAGCCATGCTGGCTCCATCCCACTTCGACATCGGGAGATCCTGACCCTTTCATCAGGTGAGGAGCCCAAGGAATCTGTGGGTCAGGATCTGAAGCAAACAGTACCCCAAGTTAAGCTCTGGTGAGGCTGGCCAGGGGGGAGCCCCTTGGAGAGGAGGATGAGAAGCTTTACTGTTTAGAGCCATCCGCATGAGGCTTAGGTGCCACACATGTGAACCCAGCCCTCTCCTTTCTCAGCCCAGATTTTCAGATTTTTCCCAGGATTTAGGAGCTAGGGGAGGGAGGGGGTGTACAGCTAAGGAGGTGTGTGACTCAGATCCTCCCAGGAGCCTTTGTGGGGCACAGGGGACATAGTGTCCTGCCATACTCCTCCTCCTCCTCCTCAGTCCCCCAACATTGGCCAACTCAAACAGGCCCCCTCCCGGTCCATTCCTTGCTCCTGTTTACACAGGGGCCCCTTAGTCA
Organism: Acomys russatus; assembly: GCF_903995435.1. Lineage (NCBI taxonomy): Eukaryota > Metazoa > Chordata > Mammalia > Rodentia > Muridae > Acomys > Acomys russatus. The sequence continues at coordinate 65,019,032 of NC_067153.1, forward strand.
TCCTCTGGCTGGCTTTTCTACTCTCCCCAATATCCCTCCTCTCTTGGCTCTCTCTGCCCTTATAAGTCCTCACCCAGTGGCCCTGACACCTCTGGCTCTCTCACTGGCCTTGCTGGCCTTTGCTTAGCTTCCCTTTCCTCTGCTTCTTGTCGAATCTGAACTGGGATTCCTTCCTGCTTGGAGATGCTTCAGCGAAACCCTCCAGGGCAGGTAGAAGAAGATCCCTAGAGGCTGTCCACCCAGTCTTCTTCAGGAGAGAAAATTGCTGTGGAGTGACGGCTTGCTCAGGTCACGTGGCTAACCAGTAATAGAGTTTAGGACCTGAGTGCTTAAAGCGCTTTTAAAAAGCTCCTTTATTGTGTGTGCGAGAGAGATCATGCACAGATAATGACACATATGTATGGGTCAGAGGGTAACGTGTAGGAGTTGGTTCTCTTACTCCACCATGTGGCCTCCTGGGACCAAGCAGGGGTCACCAAGCTGAGGTAGCAAGTGCTTTTTACCATTTTGCCACCCCAGCCTCACCTGGATGCTTTGACTGCAAACCCATGGCTCTTCTCTTGGCCTACTGCCTCTGTGTTCTCTGTCCCCTGTCAACATTTCTCTCTGTTCTGTGTATCTCACCTTCTCTTTGGTCAGCCTATGTGCCTCTGTGTATCTTGCTCAGATCTGACCTCTCTGGTAGCTTCCGTCTCGTGGTTCAGTGGTAATAATTTGCTTTGATGGCTATTATTAATCATAGTGTGCGCCATGATGGTGACACAGAGGGTGAAGGACGATGCCAGGACATTCACCCAGCTCCTGCTGCCGGCAGCTTGCCTGCTTTGAAGGCTGCAAGTTTAGAAGCAGAGCAATGAGGTTCCACAGAGAAATCGGATGCAGATGCGAAGTCTAAAGTCAGGAGTCATGCCAAGCTCTGGCGGGCAGGTTAGGGTGTGAAACAGTGATGGCTTGTTTAACACGAGTAGTAATAATTGGATTCTGAGCTGAACTTTAAGCCGTTTCTCCACTTAATCTTCTCAAAGGCCCAGCTCCGAAGGTATGACTGTCCTAATTTTACTGTTAGGAAACAGAGGCTCAGAGGAGTGCCCAGCAGCATCACAGAGAGACAAGGACAGAGGGGCACCCAGCGCAGGACGGTGCAATCTGAGGCTTACTCTTCCCGTTGCTAGCAAAGCTGGGCTTCTACAGGCGAGCAGGGCTCTTAATCTAGATCTGCTGTCCTTGGGGGTAGGGTGAGAGGACGGCTGTGTATACAGCCCATTAACTCTCCCAGGCTGGAGGGAAAGGTTTGTGTGAGTGTGATTTCTCTGGGGCAAGACCCAGTAGCTTCTTCTTTCAAATGTCTGAAAACCCAGAGCACTGAGGCTGGGCGCTTTGAATTTAAGAAGTAGGCTTCTACTTTGTGAGGCCTGTAGGAAACTGGGTAAAGGAGGCCGAGGTCCTCAGGAAAAAAAGCTTTCACTAGCTGGACTTGGTGGCATATGCTTGTAACCCCAGCACTGGGGGAAGCTGAGACAGGAGGATTGTGAGTCCCAGACTTGTGTAGATTATATAGTGAAACCTTGTCTTGAAAACCCATAATTTAGTGGTGGCAGCATGCGCCTTTAATCCCAGCAATTGGGAGGCAGAAGCAGGGGTTCAGAGTAAGTTCCAGGACAGCCAGGGCTACACAGAGAAACTTTGGATTTTTAAATTTTTTTAATTTTTTTTGGTTTTTCGAGACAGGGTTTCTTTGTGTAGCCTTGGCTGTCCTGGACTTACTTTGTAGACCAGACTGGCCTCAAACTCTCAGTGATCTACCTGCCTCTGCCTCCTGAGTGCTAGGATTAAAGGCATGAGCCACCATGCCTGACGAGAAACCTTGTCTTGATAAAAAAAAAAAAAAAAAAAAAAAAAAAACAAAAGCCCAAAAACAACAAAACAAAAAACCCATAATCAACCCCAACTCTCATCCCCTCCAAAACCCTCCTTTCTTCCCAAACCTCTTCTGGCTGGCATGACTGAAACAAACGAGGGCCAGTATGATGGCACACGCCTTTAATCCCAGCACTCGGGAGCAGAGGCAGGGGATCGCTAGGAGTCTAGCGTCTAGAGTCTAGGACAGCCAAGCAAGGCCACACAGAGAAACCCAGTTTCGAGAAGAAAAAAAGAAAAAGAAAGAAAGAAAGAAGGACAAATGGGTCATAGGTGTGCTAGGAGAGACTGATTCCTCAACTCCCAAAAGCCTGGAGAGATTGGCACTGGCAGAGACAGCAGGCTAGTGGCTTCTGGCCAGAGCAGCCTTTCTTTTACTTGAGGCATTGCTTAGACTTAACGTTCTCAAAAAATATGACAAAGTTCAGTGGAAAAGGAGACAGCGGGGAGGTTTGGCCCCAGAATCCAATCCCTGTGTCCTGAACTGAGGTGATGAGCAGGAGTCGGACCTCAGCGGGAGGAAGGAGAGACATCTCTGAAGAAACTGCACGGGGCGTCATATCTGTGAAAGCAGGCAGGAGCCCAGTTACAGCAGGAGTCTGGGAGTGGAGCCTGCTGAGGTTGGGGCACTGCTATCTCACCAGAGGGAAGTGGGAAAGTACAAGGGCAAGCCCTCTGAACCCAAGGCTCTGTCACTGTCCTGACTCAGGTCTCTGTTTAGGGGAACTGATGGCTCCATCATCTGTGAGTCACCACTCATCACTCCCACCCGTCTGCTCTGGGAGAAACCCCTCCTCATGTCCCAGAGGTAAAATAAACCCAGATTGCAGTCTCCTTCCCACCCCCACTTTGCTCAGAATGTAGAAGGAGGTGATGGGAGGTGTTTGCTAGGCTGACAAGAGCCGTCCTGGGAGACAAATGCTCAGGTCCTCGTGGGGATGCGGAACTCTAACCCTGGAGGCTGAAGTGGTGACTGGGTAGCTCTGCAGACAGCCAACGGGGCAGGGACGGAGGGACAGGGACTAAGTGGTGGGTATTGATAGAGAAGGGAGGAGCACTGTGGTAAAAAGTGCCAGTTCTGGCGCAAGTTGGTCAGTGAATGGAAAGAGTTCTCCCACATCTCTTCCAGCTTTCTTCAGTTTTTCTTTCTTTTTCTTTCTCAGCCTTTTGGGACTTGCCAGAGCTCTACAGCAAAATTTAATAACCCAGATAGGAAGTTAAAAGGAAAATAAGATCCTCAGGAGTGTCCTAAACATTGACCTCCTTTGGTTTACTCTCTTACCCAACCCCCATTTCTTTCCTTCATTGTTCCCCCTTTGCTCACAGTTTTCTTACCTCTGGAGAGGAAAGGGGTGACTGATACTTCTTAGCTGAAGGGCTGGAAGCTGAAAGAAGAGACCCATCAGGGCGGGAGCTGTAGGTGGGAGTGTCAGCTTCCTGGGATGGCCTTCCCAGATGTGAGCACATCTGGAGCCCATCAGGGAGGGACCTGAGCATCAGGATTTCCAGTGCACATCCGATTGAGGCTGCGAGGGGCTGTGGATGAGCCAGGAGTTCCCTCCTGCTTCTACAAGTCGGCCTGCCATCTCTAGCTCTCTCTGGAAGGACTACCAGCCAAGACAGGAAGTTGAAACACCGGCAGGGCCCTATCAGGGAGAATGACAAGAAAGCCAGCGATTGTGCCCCAAACCCAGACATTTCAGTAGCTATAGATTTTTCTGGTTCTATAGAGATGATAGTATCTCTGATCTGGTAGGTGCATGTGTGTGGGAGGGGCACGGTATACACTTTGTCCTTAACACATAGCATGAAGCTAAGTATAGGGCTCAGCATAATCGTCTGCTTGCTTTTCAGGAACAAGTCCTCCTCGGGAGATCATTAGACATCCCTCTGCTCACCCCAAACAAGTACACACACTCCTTCCTTGGCTGCAGATCCCTCCTTGTCCATCATCACGTCACAATGAGCACATTTGTTTTCTAGGGATCACGTGCAAGGCTAGGACTTGACATCCTTACCTGCCAGCGAGTGATCCCTATCACAGCACTGAATCACGGGGCTCACCGTGACCTCACAAGGGCTCAGGTGTCTGTCGCAGCAAGCATTGTATAAGGGTAGCACAAAGCCTCTGTGGCTGGAATTCCTGAGGCCAGTGATGGGACACTCCTAGTGTGTGTGTGTCCTTCCTTTTTTTCTAGAACAAATATCTGGAGAAGGAGTCAAGCCTTATATGACTCTTCACTTATTTTCTGTGTGTATGTGTATCCTTGTACATGTGAAATACAAAGGCAGACACTGGGAGTTTCTTTCTTTCTTTCTTTCTTTGTTTTTTGTTTTTTTTTTTTTTTGAGACAGGGTTTCTCTGTGTAGCCTTGGCTGTCCTGGACTTGCTTTGTAGACCAGGCTGGCTTTAAACTCACAGTGATCCACCTTCCTCTGCCTCCCAAGGGCTGGGATTACAGGCATGAGCCACCACGCCCGGCTTTGGTTTTTGTTTTCTAGTTGTTAAAAAATGAATTAATTATTCAAGACAGGGCTTTTCTGTGTAACATCGCTGGCTGTCCTGAAACTCACTCTGTAGATCAGGCTGTCCTCAAACTCACAGAGATCCGCCTGCCTCTGCCTCCCAAGTGCTGGGATTAAAGGGATGCATCACTACCAGCTTGGGTTTTATTTTTTTCAGTTGCTCTCAGTCTAGTTTTGAGATAGAGTCCCTCACTATATCTGAACCTCAGCGACCCTCCTCTCCTGATTTCCCAAATGCTGAGGTTATATAGGTGCTGTCAAGCCTAGCTTTGATGGTTGCTCGAGATCTGAACTTGGGTCCTCATGCTTGCCTGACAGGCACTCTACCCGCTGGACCATCTTTCCGATGCCTTATTTATCATCATCATTATTACTTTTATGGCACAGGGAATTGAACCCAGGGCCTTGCATATGCTAAGCAATCACCCTACCACCAAGCTATGTCTCCATCCCCAAGAGTTTCTGTTTTACAAGAACAATAAATAGGGCTTGAAAAGATGGTTCAGCAGTTAAGATCACTGGCTGTTCCTCTACAGTACTGGGGTTCGGTTCTCAGCACTATGTGGTGGCTCATAGCCCACTGCAGCTCCAGTATCAGGTAATCCAAGGGCACCAGGCACACATATGGCACACGTATGAAAACACTCATAAACATAAAGTCATTTTTTTTTTTCTGAGACAGGTTTCTCTGTGTAGCCTTGGTTGTCCTGGAACTCACTCTGGGAACCAGGCTGGCCTTGAACTCAGAGATCCTTCTGCCTCTGCCTCCTGAGTGCTGGGATTAAAGGCGTGTCCCACCACACCCAGATGAATACACATACAGGGATAAAGAAAAAGAAAGATTCACAAATAACATTGCATTCTTAAGATCATGTGCGGTATTTTGAAGTATATTGGGAAATGGTTAAATCTAGCTAATTAACAAGAGCATTTCATCACCTCACACAGTTACTCAGTGGTGAAGGTCTTCTCTCTTTATAGTTGCCAAGGGGCAACACACCATGGTTAACTGTAGTCACTTTGATGGGCTCGGTGGCACATGACTTTAATCCCAGCACTTACAAAGCAGAGACAGGAGGCTGTCTATGAGCTCCAGGCCAGCCTGGTCTCCCTGGGCTAACATCTCCTTCTCCTGCGTATCCCAGCCTCTGGTAATCGTCTCTATTATCATATTGACTTGTTTACAGTCCATATATGAATGACATCATGTGACATTTGTTTTTCAGCACCTGGCTTATTTTACTCAACATAATGTCCTGTAGGGTAGGATTGTCTATGCTAGGCCAACTGCAGAGTGCCATTCTTTTTATGGCTGAAGCACATTTCGCTGGGCACATACATATAAGCCGCCCTTTCTTCACTCACCACTGATCCATTTTTGACTCCTGTGAACAATGCTACAACACAAGAATGGCAGCTATTCAACATACATATTTCATTTCCTTCAGTTATTCCCAGGTAGAGGAACTGCTAGATGGCTGTACGATGCTGCCTTCAGTTTTTCCCCCAGTAACAAATCTATATCTATATCTATCTATCTATCTATCTATCTATCTATCTATCTATCTGATAAGTGTCTCATCACCAAGTTATATACACCTATATGCATATATACTATACCCTCATATATATAGTAGAAATGAATACAAGCATACATAGATTATAATATATATATATAATATATATTGTTTTGCTTTGTTTTGTTTTTTGTTTTTCAAGACAGGGTTTCTCTGTGTCACCCTGGCCGTCCTAGATCTTACTCTGTAGACCAGGCTGGCCTCCAACTCACAGAGATCTGCCTGCCTCTGCCTCCGAAGTGCTGGGATTAAAGGCGTGCACCACCACACCTGGCTATATATATTAATAAAATGGAATATCACTAAGTTTCCTTTGCTGGGCTCAAACTTTTGGACTCAAGGAATTCTCCGGGTGCCGAAGATCATTTTGTGGTACTAGAGATTGGACCTCGTGCCTTGTGCATGCTTGATAAACACCCAGCAGCTGAGCTACAAGATAGATCTCACAAGAGTCTTTCAAAAAAAAACCTGGATACCAAAATTGTGACTTAGTACTGAGATAATAATACAAAAGAAAGTAGTATTGTATACAGTTTCCAAGATTGCAATTGACCGTGCCTTCTTTCTTCTCTCTCTCTCTCTCTCTCCAAGGTTTCTCTATAGCCTTGGCTGTCCTGTTCTCCTGGAGTCTCTCTCTCTCTCTCTCTCTCTCTCTCTCTCTCTCTCTCTCTCTCTCTCTCTCTCTCTCCAAGGTTTCTCTATAGCCTTGGCTGTCCTGGTCTCCTGGACTCACTTTGTAGACCAGGCTGGCCTTGAATCACAGAGATCCACCTGTCTCTGCCTTCTGAGTGCTGGGATTACAGTTGTGTGCCTCCTCAATTGGCTGGCAGTGGTTTCTTTCTTTCTTTCTTTCTTTCTTTCTTTCTTTCTTTCTTTCTTTCTGTATTTCAAGACAGGGTTTCTCTGTGTAGCCTTGACTGTCCTGGACTCACTTTGTAGATCAGGCTGTCCTCAAACTCACAGTGATCCACCTGCCTCTGCCTCCCAAGTGTACCACCATTGCCCAGCTGACTTCTTTCTATTCTACCAAAATCTGTTGGATTTCTTGCCTCATCTGTTGCAGACTTTAGGCTTATTGGTGCACTCCTTAGATCCCAGCACATAGGAGGCAGGGGCAGGCAGAGCTCTGTTCAGCTCTAGACCAGCAAAGGTTACATAGTAAGACCCTGTCTCTTCCCCCTCCCCCCACAAGATAGGGTTTCTCTGTGTAGCCTTGGCTGTCCTGGACTTGCTTGAACTCACAACAATCCACCTGCCTCTCTGCCTCCTGACTGCTGGGATTAAAGGCATCCGCCATCATGCGTGGCAAGACCATGTCTTAAAAACAAACATCCCCGCACTCAGGAGGCAGAGGCAGGTGGATCACCGTGAGTTCTAAGCCAGCCTGATCTACAAAGTGAGTCCAGGACAGCCAGGGTGACACACAGAAACCCTGTCTTGAAAAAAACCAAAACCCAAAACAAGAAAACACAAACAATCTAAACCCAAAGCCAAGCCCCCAAAACCCACCACCAGAACTTGTATAGCAAAGAGCCAGCATGCATCCCTCCCCACCTCAGCCTCAGGAGGATGAGCTTCCTGACTCTTTGGCTGAGATCCCTTTCAACAGCTGTCCCCTAGCTTACAGGCTGAGTGCCTTCCTGTTTCAGGTTCAGATCAACATTTAGCTAGTGGATTCCACATAACCTAATTATGGAAATAGAGAGCAGGCCTAAGGTCTCCAAGTCTCCAAGAGAGAGGGGAGGTGTGTGGTAGAGATTGCCCTTAGAGGGGCTGAGGAATATAGCTCAGTAGTTACAATGAGAGCGTGTGCAAGGTCCTGGGCTCACTCCTTCAGCACCTGAAAAGAAAACTGGGGGAGTCAGATGGAGAGCTGGGTCACAGCTGAGGGAAAGGTAAGATGACTTCTATCTCTAGGAAGTCAGGCTTTCACTTAGGTCGCTTCCTTCCAGCTCAGGCTGCCACAGCAGGTTGTACCTCTACAGCTTGAGGTCTCTACTCCCCAACCCCAAACCAACTGCTTATAGAAATTGTAGGAAGGGCAAGGTAAGGAGGAAAGGCAGAACAGGAGGTGCAGGGAGAAAAAAAGGGGGATGGAGTGAGGGGGGAGGAGAGAAAGGAAGTTATCACCAGGTCGGAGCCTTTGGAAGATGAGGAAGCTATCAGAGAAAAACATCAGAGAAAGAGAAATGATGTGGCTACGCGGTAGGGCCCTGTCATCAACCAAACAGAAGAAGAAAAAAAGGGGTGCATATCTTCTGCAATTCATGCTACTCATTTGGGCCTCTGAGCCACTGAAAGAAGCCTGTGATGATATTGTTTTCAGCTCAAAACCTGTGGCTCCACCCTGTGAACCCCGAAGTCTGCAGGAGACAGCCAAGAGGCCTCTGAGCTCACTTCTTGACTGAGCACACAGAGCTGGAGGAAGAAGGGGAGCGGGCTGGGGTGGAGATTTTTTTTTTCCCAGACAGGGTTTCAAACTTGCAGCCCTGGATGACTTGGAACTGCGTCCTTCTGCCTCCTGAGTGCTAGGAGTGCTTGAAGTCCAGCTTAGAAGAAAGGAAGAATGACTAAGGAGGGAAAGCAAGGAGTGGTGTTTGAAACTGGAGTGAGGAGGAAGGGCCTGAAAGATGGGGGAAGGGAGGAAAAGGGAGGAGAGGGAGAAGGAACATGGAGGAAATCTGGTGTGGAGTCCTGGAGTGTGAGTAGATAAACTTTGGAAGCTACCTGAAAAAAAAAAGTTCAAATCCTCTTCGGCAGTTGGTGAGGAGCTCTCCGCTGGTCACCGAGAGGTAGCTGCAGCTCTGAGGAGGCCGGAAGCAGGCCACCTCCTTTTACCTCATCTCCAAATCCCCTACTCTCCAATTAGGGCCTAATTTTCTATGTCATTTGTCATTTTTAGGTCCTTGGGTGGATTAATCTTTGTTGGGTTTTCTACCCGTCTGACCACCATTTCTTGGGCACAGATTCCTGGTCACTCTTCACAGATTCCTGGTCACTTTAGGTGCAGCTCCGCTGGCTTACTCACTTTCAGTTCACTGACTAGAGGTGCACCCTGCTCTCTGCGCTATGCCCCTCCCCCTCCACACCAAGGCTGAGACAGTGATGCAACTGTCCCTTTGGCTGTTTCCCTGCTCCTGAATCCCAAGGGTGGTGTTTGGGGTTGGGAGGAGGGGAAGTTCTGAGGTGGAAAGTCTGACGCTGAGTCCGAGCCCCCAGCCCCACTCAGACTGGCTGAGCTCATCTCTTCAAGCAACCACAGCTGGACATTTTCCATGTGATCACCTCAGGGAGTGGGGCAGGGCTCCAGAAACCCAGGCAGCTGACAGAGTTTCACAGGAAGCAGGCTGCAGGCCAGAGCACCCTACGTGCCTCCTGTCTACTGTTTTGCTGCATTCTGCAGACTGTAGTCTCAGGGGAAGGGGAAGGGAAAGGCTCTATGTCTGGAGAAGGGCCAAAGCTGGACCAGCCTGTGGGACCCAGATGGCCAGGTTTCACCTCTCCACAACAGTGTTCACTGTTCGTACCAGCCAGCTTGGGAGAGGTTGTTCCTGTGTGGCATGAGTGTGTATATGAGCTAGTAACTCATGTATGTGTTTTACACACACACACACACACACACACACACACACAGACACATACATGCTTGTGTTTGCTGGGATGGGGTATCTGTGTCCTGAGTGGTCAATAGGCCAAAGTTGGGGGTGATGTGTGGGTACCAGCTCCTCTGCTTTCTCCTCTGTGGTATGGAAGATGAGGTAGCAGGTTTGAGATAAGGGCTACCTTGTTCTCACAGCTCTTCTGTTTTGCCAGTCAACACTTCCCTCACTTAACCCTCTTTCAACCATAGATAACCAGAGGGCCATAGAGAAACAGGAATGGGTCCCTTTGGTGTGGGACACAGATTTGTGTGGGGGCAATTCTCTAAAAGTGGGTGCGGGTACTTCTGGGAGAATAGCCAGGCTCTTGTCATGAAAGGCTAGATTCTTGCTATTTATTTATGTTTGGTTTTTGAGATTGGGTTTAGCTATGTAGCTTTGGTTGGACTGGAAGTTACTATTGAGCCCAGGCTGATCTCTAACTTGAAGTAGTCCTTCTACTTTTGCCTCCCAAGTACTAGGATTGTAGGTGTGACCCCTGGGCCTAGCTAACCCTGTCTGCCAGGGCCACTGAGATGTCTGTATAGGGTGGAGGGGGGCTGGAGGCACACGGACAGGAAGCACTTGGCTGTTTGTTCCCTCTCTTTCCTGCCTCCTTTGTGGTGGCAGACTGGCTTCCTTCCTTACTTTAGCACCTTGGCTCCCAGCTCATTTCCGCTCTTATACTCCCAGTGTGGCTCTCAACCTCACACAGTAGAGTTTTTCATGCATGGTCTTCTGGGCAAGGGGACCCTGGGTGGGTGAGTCAGACACTGAAGAATACTAGTGAGATGTCTCCGCATCCTTCTCTGACCCCATTCAAAGCCAGTAGCCCTGAACTGAGGGAGGGAAAGCACTGGCCTAGGTAAGTGGGTACCTGGGCTTGCTTTCCTTTGGCTTGGGATGTGGAGTGCTGGCCTGAAAAGATACCCCCAGTCTAGCCCAACCTAGTCTGGATTCCCTCTTTGTGTCCCTAGTTGGCTGTCTTTGCATGAATGTGCCCCTGCCCCACCTCCCACCTCCATCGACTGCCCTACAAGTCAAGGAATGTAACTTTTCTCTCTCACTCTCTCATTGATTAGTCATGGGCACCCTATCCCTGTGGGAACCATTACTCACCCTTGGGCCCCCCTTTCCCGGCAGTCTCCCCAGAACTGGCTTGACTCCTGCAGGAGTGCTTAGTCAGTTGTTGGACTGCAGGGGTGAGGTGGGGGCAGTGTCCTGGGGAAAGCCATTTTTGGAGCAGTGTGTGATCTTATGGCCCAGAAGCAGGAGCCCCTCCCCAGCTGGTCCACACACCAGGAGCTCGAAATTCCAAGCTACTTCAGTAGCTGTGGTTTGGTTAGCAGGAGAAGGAGTGGGGCTGGGGGCTGTCTGGACCTGGAAAAGGGTCCCAAGCAATGAGCATCTAGGCCCTTCTCTGGTGCTTAGCTTTGAGGCAAGGGCCTGGAGCCTGCTCTTTGGGTTTGGCCTGGTGCCAAAGCCTGGCCTCTGTCTCTCAGAATCAGACAGGACCTTTCCCAATAAGGAGCCTCTCAACTCTAGGTCTACTCCCTGCTTCCCCCCTTTCCATTCTCTCCAATAGTTCCTCTGCCCTAAAATAGCCAGGCTTTCCCCTCTCTTCCTCTTTGCCTCCACCCACACCCAGGTTTGGGGCCCAGAGGGATAGAATGGAGCTGACGAAGGGTGAAACTGCAAAAAGGCCAAGCATATGAGCAGGTTTGGAAAGGGGGGTAAAAAGAGCCCATGAAGATACAGGGAACTGGCTACCTGGCCCAGGTCTGCATGGGGTGGGGCTAGGGGAATAGCTTCCTGGAACTATTGATTCTGCAATAATAGTAGCTAGTGCTTTCGGCATAGTGTGTATTCAAAGAGCTCTCTGTGTGTTAGCTTAGTTGGTACTGTCCCTGTATGAGAGATTTCCTCGTGTCTATCTCCCAAGAGGAAGAAACTGAGGCACAGAGGGTAATTAGTGTGCTTAAAGTGAATAGAAAAGCTAATTCCAACTCAAGCAATCTGGGAGAAACCATCCATCTAAGCTTTTAGCTCGGATTTTGGGTGTCTGGGCCTCCCCAGAGCAATATAAGGAATCTCTTCTAGGGTGTTGATGCTCGGACTCTGCCACTCCACACTACAGTGTTCAGTCCTTGGATGGATACAGATTCTGATTAAACACTGCCAAAGAGACCATTAATTATTTTAAGACAGTTTTTATTTTTTATAATTTATTTTGTGTATGGGTCTGTGTGTGGGTGCCTGGGGATGGTAGAGGAGGGTGTCAGATCACCTGGAACTGGAGTTACAGGTTGTTGTGAGCCACCTGCTGTGGGTGCTGGGGATTGAGTCTTCCAAAGAGTATCGACCCGTTGAGCCATTTTCCCAGACCCCCAGTGAGCATTAAAAACAAACAAACAAATAAACAAACAACAGCAACAAACAAACAAACAAACAAAACCAAACCTTTGCTAGGCGGTGGTGGTGCACACCTCCCAGAACTTGGGAGGTAGAGGCAGGAGGATTTCCGAGAATATGAGATCAGCATGGTCTACAGAGTGTGTCTAGGACAGTCAGAGCTACAGAGAGAAATCCTGTCTTGAAGAACAAAACAAAACAAAACCAAACCAACTCTCAATTCCCCTCACCTTATTGTTTATTTTTAAAAGCAAAGTAACTTTATTCCAAAGTGAAAAATATCAATTTATTTTCAAACTTAACTGTTCTCTTTCTTTTTCTATAGCTCTGGCTGAAACTCACTATTGTAGACCAGGCTGGCTTCAAACCCAGAGTTTATTGCTTCAGATTAAAAGCACCCCACTAAAACTCATTTTGTAAAAGCAAATACATAGCTTGACATTTTATTGCATGCCAGTAATTCCGGAATTCAAGAGGCTGAGACAGGAGATTGGCAAGTTCCAGGTTGCCCAGAACACCTAGTGAATCCCTGACTGAAAAACTAAAGCTGGGTTGGGGTCGGCTCTGAGGGCAAAGCACTTACTATGCAAGTATGGAAGTGGAATCGGACGCCCATTCCCACTGTGCAAGTGTGAGCATGGGTGAGATCCCCACTACCCTACAAAAGCTATAGCCACAGGTGTGCATGGCGGCCTCCCTCTTGTCCCAGCCTCCAGGAGGTAAAGCCAGGCGATCCCTGGAGAGAGCTGGCTAAATGACCACACAAGGAGCTTTGACTTCCATGGGAGACCCTGCTTCAGTACATACATAAGGTGGAAAGCAACTGAGGAAGACACCGGAAGCCAACCTCAGGCCTGCACATGTGTGTGCACTTGCATGTGTGAACACACAGGTGCACACATGTCTCGTACACATACATACTCCAAAACCCAAAACAAAACCAATACCACTAAAATGAATCAAGAAAACAATACATTTATTATTTTGTTTTGTGGTGTGCAAGTGATGTACAGGTCAGCACTGAGGCCAAATATGTGGGGTAGGAGGTGGGTGTCAGGGGAGGAACGCAAGGTCAGGAACCAAAGTCAGGGGACACCTGGGAGAAAGGAGAAAGAAAAATTGTGTGCAGAGGACTTTCTGGGACCCCTGTCCAGCCTTTGCTTATGTTCCAGGTAGTTAAAAATACTGATTTATTTTGACCACGGAGGGGAAGAAAGGAAGAAGGGAATGAGAGCTCTTCTAGCTGTGGGAGGAGAGAGGGACCATTGGGATGGATCCAGGCACTTGTCTTAAAAGCTCTGACTTGAGCAAGATTCTCCTTCTTTGGCTCTGAAGTTTGTCTTTCCTAGATGAGAGTGATTCAGCCAGCTGAGCACTGGGGTTCCATCTTAATCCAACACACTCAGATTCTTATATAGAAACTCAGGGGAAAACCAGGGCTGGAGTCCTTGTGAGGGGCCAGGAACAAACAAATACTTGGTAACCAGGATGAGCTCAGGGCTCTGTAGGGGGTGGTGAGGAAAGCCAGGCCAGCCAGACTAGACTCCAGAAATGAATGGAGGTCACTCATTCACTGACCCTGTGCCTTCAAAAACTAAAAGCTAGAACGTAATCATCCTATTCAAGGAGCCTGAAATGAGACACAGCTCTGGATATCGGAGAAGGGCAAATTCCCAGGTCCTCTGTAATTGAGGTATAATTAAATACTATTTAGGAAACTAAGCAGTTTACAAATATTACCTAATTTAACCCCAAGATAATCCTATGAGGCCGAAGGTGATATGTTCCAAATTAATACTGTAGTTTTGTGTTTTTGTTTTTTGAGATTATGTAGTCTTGGCTGGCCTGGAACTCACAGAGATCCACCAGCCTCTGCCTCCTGAGTGCTGGCACTAAAGGTGTGTGACGCCATGTTTTTTAAAGCTTATAGTTCTTTCCTTTGTAGCTGATGATGGCCTTAAACTCCTGCTCTTTCTGCCTCTACCTCCCAAATGCGATGATATAAGCAAGTTCAACCATGCCAGTCTCTCTCTCTCTCCCTTCCCCCCCTCCTCTCCCCTCCCCACCTTTCCTCTCTTTCAGAAAGAGTCATATGTAACCTAGAATGGGCCTCAAACTAATGGGTAATTTTCCTGCCTCAGCCTCACATGGGCTGAATTTAGAGGTGTGAGCCACCAAACTTGGCTTGATTTTTCTCACTTAATGTTCTCAACAGTCCTCCAAAAGTTAACAAGGGCACCTGACTGATGAGCCAACTTTAAAAGCAGGAAAAGCTGGCCTAGCGGCATAAGTCTTTAGAATCAACATTGGGGAGGCGGATCTCTGTAAGTTTGAAGTCAGCCTTGTCTACACCGAGAGTTACAGGAAAGCCAGGGATGTGTGTGTGTGTGTGTGCGTGTGTGTGTTGGCAGGGGTGGGGGTTGGGGGGAGGAAGGCAGGAAAAGATGAAGTTAGGCCCCAGTAAGACTTTCTAACTGGTGAAGGAACATCTCTAGAAGTTGAGGAGTTTTGCATCCCAATAAGATCCATTCTAGACAGACTTTTGAGGTGAGGTGGGTATCCTTTCTAGCTCTCCAGGGATGAGAACTGGATGCTCACACCATGTTACTGAAAATGCGGTACCTTGTTGCACCCCTCCCCACATCTCCCCTGGTATTTTGAGATAGGATCTCATTGTGTAGCTATGGCCGGCCACAAACTCAATTTTATGTTGGCCGGCCAATGCTGGCATGACAAGTGTGTACCACCGTATCAGGCCTTAAGAGAAGTCTTTAGAGATAGAAACAGTCATCAGGTTGGGGACACTTTTAAGATTGCAAAGAAACTGGGAGTACATTCTGAGACAGTAAACTCCCTTTTGTTTCACCAGCAACTTGTTCAATAGCAGGAGAGAAGGAAATTAGATATCAGAGGGACTTCCCTACTGTTTGAGACTGATAGGAGCCTCTGCCTCCTGTGGAGATTTGTAAAGACAATGCATTCTTCTTTGTCTCTAACGGCTGGGGCTAGAGGCATGAAAGGTCACCATGTTGCTAGGATTGTGCATGAGGTGGTTTATTTGATGACCTATGACCAGCTAGAAGAGCCTGAGGTTTTGAGGGAGAGGAAATTTGCCAAAAGGGCATTTGGAGGAGGGTCAGTGTTTTGGGCTGCAGCGTGGGGTGAAGTCAGAAACATAAATCACACTTCCCAACTGCCCATTTCCGCTTTGAGCTCAGTTCCCAGCCAACGGCTCAGTCAGCTTGCCAGTGGAGTGTGTGGATGGAGGCGGGGCACTGGGCCTGGAGGCAGTGACTGGGAGTCAACAGGGAGTGGGAAACGGGTCCCTAATGGGCCCTGAGGGTCAGGGTTGGGTTGGAAGGGCTGGGTGTGTGGGGATCACAGTGAAAGTGGGTTTGAAAGCTTTGTGTGACTTCTATACTTTCAGTACTTGGGATGCACAGGCTAAAGGGTCACTTCAGGTTCAATACCAGCTTAGTCTAGACAGTGAGACCCTGTCCCTCCCAAACAACACCCTTTTCCCCACCAAAACCCCAACAAAAGCATGAATTGGAGATTTCTCATCCCAGACAGAATTCTCAGTCACACCCAGTCTGCTGAATTCTCCCTCAGGCACAAAACCACTAGGACCTGCTTAGAAGACTTATACCTTCAGAGAAAGACTCCTTCCCACCCAACTGTTGCTCACTCAGCCAGCACCTCCAGGTGTTCTGGAAGAGCAGAGCCAGAATGGGGATTGAGAGAGATGAGGATCTCAGAATGATGAGATTTTTAAAAGTTGAAAAACATCCTCCTGTGACCCTAAGGCCTATACTGTGGCAGGGCTTGATGATCTTTCTTCTTACTGGAAATCCTTAATGTCCTGTGGTGGTTATGGCTTTCCCACCATGGGATTGGGGAGGCAGAATAAAAAGGCATGGGGTTGAATGTGTATGTTGGGAGGGGTTGAGAGCAGGAAGCCCAGAAGGCAACTCAGACAATGGCTTTTTCCGCTGGCACAGGTCCAGGATGCTGGGTCCTGATGACCCCATAGCACCTCCTAATTTGTTTTGGTTAGCATCCCACTTACTGTTCACTAGTAGAGGAGAGGCCCATTTCCAGGTAACTTAAACCAGCCTGGCATCTTCTTGCCGTAGCCACCTATGTGGTACGGTGATTGCACTTTGATCTTATGGCAAAAATGCTTTTATTTATGTCTAGTCTGTTTTGTTCTGTTTATTAAACTGTTTTCCTGTATTTTAGGAGACTAGAAGTTTTGGTGTAGCCCCCCCCCACCCCCAGTCTAGCATTGGGACAATAACATGTGTGTCTTGCTATGCAAGGCGGGAGAGCAGAAATCCTGGAATGCTGGGTATGTTTCTAGAAAAGGAGAGTGAGCTGAGCGTAATCCCAGTGCTTGGGAGGCTACAGGCAGGAGGATCGTGAGTTTCAGGCCAGCCTTGGCTAAACAGTGAGACCATAGCATCTCAAAAGATGGGAGGGAGGCCTGGCATGGTGGCACACGCCTTTAATCCCAGCACTTGGGAGGCAGAGGCAGGTGGATCTCTGTGAGTCTGAGGCCAGCCTGGTCTACAAAGTGAGTCCAGGACAGCTAAGGCTACACAGAGAAACCCTGTCTCAAAAAACCAAACACACACACACACACACACACACACCCAAAACAACAACAACAAAAAACAAAACCCAGGAATTACAGATGGTTATGACTGTGAGCCACCGTGTGGGTGTTGGGAACAAACAGGGGTCTTCTAGAAGGGCTCTTTATTTATTATTATTAGTTTTGAGATAGGGTTTCTCTGTGTAGGCTTGGCCGTCCTGGAACTCTCTTTGCAGACCAGGCTGGAACTCACAGAGATCCACCTGCCTCTGTCTCCTGGAATGCTGAGATTAAAGGTGTGCACCTCGATGGCCAGTATACATAGAATTTTTTTTTCAGAATTCTTTTTTAAAAATTTTATTTGCATTGGTGTTTTTCATGAATCTATGTCTGGGAAAGAGTGCTGGATCCTCTGTAAGCGGAGTTACAGTTGTGAGCCACTATGTTGCTGGGAATTGAACTCAGGGCCTCTGGAAGAACAGCTAGTGCTCTTAACCTCTGAGCCATCCCTCCAGCCCCTTAATGGACATCTTGACTGTAACTTTATCAGGGAAACTAAGCCAGGAGCTCCTGTATTATTTGAGTCAGGATCTTGGGTATCATGGAGGAATCTTTGATCTTCCTTCTCCAACTCCCTGAGTGCTGGATTATGGGAACACGCCACCAAACCCAGGAATGAGGGATCACCCCAAATAAGTTATTTTCCAGCTGCTTTTGAATTCTTAGCCCATTGTGATACTGAGAGGCTATTTATTGTATATACCAATAACTAGTATAGATTATATTCCTTGAAAGTTAGGCTCACATCTTGAACTTATTTTGCCTCGAATTATTGCATTGACTGCCTCTACCATGAAAATGCTGGAGAAATGGCTGGTAACCTGACATTCCCTTTGACACTGAATGAGAAAAATATTAATCACTCTGAACACATTTTCCTCCTTGGGGCTGAAGATTTCCCAGGGTGGTGAGAACAGGCATTATTATGTCATACTGGAACCTCCCCAAACTCTGTTCATAGCACTTAGCACGGGGTAGCTGCTGCTTCTTAGCAATAACATTTTTATTTGCACTAGTGTTTTGTGTTGGACCCCCTGGAACAGAAGTTACAGGCAGTTGTGAGCTGCTATGGGGTTGCTAGGAATTTGATCTCAGGTCCTCTAGAAGAGTAGCCAGTACTCTTAACTACTGAGCCATCTCTCCAGATTTTTCTCTTTCTTTCTTTTCTTTTTTTTTCGAGACAGGGTCTCTCTGTGTAGTGTTGACTGTCCTGGACTCTCTTTGTAGACCAGGCTGGCCTTGAACTCACAGCGATCCACCAGCCTCTGCCTCCCAAGTGCTGGGATTAAAGGCGTGCGCCACTATGCCTGGCCCTCTCCAGATTTTTCAAGACAGGGTTTCTCTGTGTGTAGTCTTGGCTGTCTTGGAACTTGCTCTGTAGACCAGGATGGCCTTGAACTCATAGGGATCCACCTGCCTCTGCCTTCTGAGTGCTGGGATTAAAGGCATACATAACCATCACCAAACTACTTGTATGCTATTCTCTTTTATTTATTTATTTATTTACCTTTATTTTATGTGCATTGGTGTCTTGCCTGTATGCATGTCTACATGAGAGTTACAGACTGTTGTGAGCTGCCATGTGAGTGCTGGGACTTGAACCTAGGACCTCTGGAAGAACAGTCAGTGCTACCTCTCCAGTCCTTTTTTAAGCTAACCCTAACAATGAAAAGATTTTGGCACTGAAGGCTGTGAGACAGCTAAGCAGGTAAAGGCACATGCTGTCAAGCTTGATATCCTAAGTTCAAACCTTAGGGCCTACATGGTGGAAGGAGATAGCAGATTCCTACAAATTGTCACCTGATTTCCTCATGTACACCATGGTGCACGTGCACTCCATGCACACAAATGGGGAGAAGACACTGGCTTTTGTTGGGGACTGCATACACCCCCATACATCACACACACACACACACACACACACACACACAGACACACACACACACACACAGTAAATAATAAATATGTACTGGCATTTCCAGATTGTCAGGAGAGAGAATACTTCACTGCTAACCGAGGATTGTGGGCAGGCAAAATCTATGCTTCAGGAAAACTTTTCAAATCTCTGTGGTTACTTTCTTCACACAGATTTGATTTTAAAAAGACTGTTTTTTCTGCATGCGTGTATGTGTGCCAGGTATATGACTGGCATCCAGAGTTTAGAAGAGGGTGTCAGATTTCCTAGAACTGGAGTTATCGTGGGGGTGTGGGGAACTGAACCCAGGTGCTCAGCTAAGAGCTACAAATGCTCTTAACCATGAACCATCCGAGCAGCCTCAGATTTTAAAAATTAAAAAAATATTTATTGTGTGTATGTACGTGTGTGTGTGTGTGTGTGCGTGCGTGCGTGTGTGTGCGTGTGTGTGTGTGTGTGTACGTACTCCATGACACATTGTGTAGAGGTCAGAGGACAGTTTGTGGGAATTGGTTCGCTCCTTCAAACATTGTGTCCCAGGGATCAAATTCAGGTTCTGAGGTTTGGCAGAAAGTACCTTTTACTCACTGGCCCTATTTCTTTTTGAGAGTGTCACATAGATCAAACTGACCTTGCATTTCAGATGCCCCTGTCTCTACTTCTCAAATGCTGGGATTACATGCATCACTAGGCCTGACTTAGCCAGATACCATAAGCTGGCAGGTCTTGCAGTATGTATTCTAATTTCTTTTTGTCCCTCCTTCCCTCCCTCTCCCTTTTAAATACAAGATTTCACATATCCTAGGCTAGCCTCCAGCTTGTTATTTAGCCAAGGATGACCCTAAACTTTTGATCTTGCTTCTACCTCCCAAGTGGTAGAATTACAGGCATGTGCCATCATGTGTAGTTTATGGGGTGTTGGGGACTGAATGCAGGGTTTTGTGTGTGCTGAGAGCTCTACCAACTAAGCTATGCCCCGGCCCAACAGGGCAACATTTCTAAGAAAAGGAAGGAAGAGAAATGAGGTATAGATATTTTAGGGCAAACACACTGCAAATCAGTAAGTGTACTCTCTCACAGGCCACTTCTCCATCATTATTTCCAGCGCAGTCTCAGGCCACTTAGATTTGAACGCCACCTGCTGGACACCAAGAAACTCCATAGCCATGTCTCAGCTTTCTCATCAGAACATTTTTTTTTTTAAAGATTTTTTAAAAAATTTTATGTGTGATTCATTTGTGTGTGTGTGTGTGTGTGTGTGTGTGTGTGTGTACACACCACATGAATGCTTTGTGCCCTTGAAGGCATCAGATCCCTTAGAACTGGAATTACAGGTGCTGGGACTCAAACTTGAGTCCTCTGGAAGAGCAACCAGTGCTCTTCAGCCCAGAATTTCACCTTTGTTACAGGGTTCCTTTTAGAATCTGTTGAGGTGAGCTTTTTCTTTTGGGAGCTGACTATCTTCTCAGGGAGACTAGGTGTATCTTCCTCCACAAGCTGTCCTTTTCTACCTAAAATATTTTTTTCCCCTTCTGAGGCTGGATGAAGAGCTCCACAGTTCCTTGATTCAGGTGCCCCAGGGTGGCTGAACTCTATTTTGGGAAAACAAATTCAAAACAAGACAGAGCAGTTGATACTAACTGCATGTCTGTGTGTGGGTTCTTCACATACTAAGTAAGCAAGAACTTTTCAGAAGCACTGGCTAGCTAGCCTAACTCAATTTGACTTGGATGCTATCTGGAAGTAGCATCAGATACTAGGGTCGTGGGATCAGTCCCAAGACTGTCCCCTGCCATAAGATGCCAGCTGCAATACTTTGGCTGGTTGGTGACCAACTGCCAATAAAGAGAGGCTCCTAGACGCCCATTCCTGGGTTGGTTAATGTGCTTGAGAGGCTTCCCAAACTCTAGGAAACGCAATTATTAGTTTGCCATAAAGAATATTAAAGAATGCAAGGACACACTCAGGAGTGAGGCATAGTTGAAGGGGTACAGAGTGTCCACACTACAGGGATTATACACTCTTCTCCTTCCTGTTACCTTCCAGAATCTGATCAGCTACTGCCCAAGCCTTCCAAGCTCAATCCTTTGGGGTCTTATGATTACCTGACTGCACTTCCAACCCTAACCAGACTCGGTGAGGATCCACAGCAAGGCCCGTCTGCTCCTGCAGTATTCTTGGCCTCTACACAGCATTCCTCCTTCTTGGTATGGGCAGACCTTTCTGGAATGAGGTAAAGGGCAGGCCAGAGAGTTTCTTTGTGGTTACCTCAGGACCGGGAGAGATTACAGTTCCTGTGACCTGCTTTGGGGAAAAGTAATTCTAAATTTTACAGCCTTCCCTGTGAAGGGAGCTATGACCCAGGAACTGCAAATAAAACCCACAAAAGCATCTATCACACACTCACACCCTCCTACTGCCATCAGGGAGCAGCTGAGTAGACAGAACAGACCACAGGGTCCTTGGGAGGAAGGTGGTACTGCTTCACTTGGCTCTCTGTCCCCTCTACCTGAGTCAAATACAGGAAATTGGGGGTGCTATCTACTGTTCATGGTCCTAGCTCATTTGGCAGAGATGCCACGACCACTAGAACCCATTAAATCATTCAGTGCACTGGAGACTGTGTGTAGCTATTCCACGGAGGGAAAGTCATATGCTAATCTAGAAATAAGCCCTTCACTGGTGAAATGGGGACACCATTCATATACACACTTACAGTATCGACCCGTGCTGTTCACAGGGCGGAAAAACAATTTCCATCAGATGTAGAACAGCTCCGCCCCCCGCTGACTCTAGCTAGGCCAACAAGCAGTCCTTTCCTATTTTCTGGATGCCTCTTTGCCTTATATACCCTTGAAGTATCTGTCACCTTTTGCTTTAAAAGGAACCAGGAGGGATTTGAGACAATGTTGCGGCAAATCTCATGCTGCGCGTGCATCAGCTCGTTTCTGTAATGTCTTTAGTTTACCACTATTTTTTAAAATAAAAAATTTAAGCTGTGTGTATAGGGGGTATATGTATGTAAGTGCAGTTGATCAGAGAACAGAGGTGTGGGGAGCTGCAGGTGGTCATAAGCTACCTGACATAGGTGCTGGATATTGAACTAGGGTCCTCAGGAAGAGCAGTGCGCTCTCTCTCTCTCTCTCTCTCTCTCTCTCTCTCTCTCTCTCTCTTACTTTTTATTGACTCTTTGTGAATTTTACATTATGCACTCCAACCCCACTTATCTCCCCATTCCTTTAAACCCACCGTCTGCCCTGGCAACCTCCCCACCAAAAGAAAACAAAATCTCACTGTGGAAGCTGTAGTGTACCAGTGTGCCCCACAGTATATACCATTTGTCCACACACCTTTACTTGTAAGGTTCATTGCAATGAGTCATTGGTTTGGGTTGAGGCCTCTGGCTTCTGCTACATCAATACTGGATCCTCACTGGGACTCCTCTGGGATGTCCTGTTGTTGGACTGTGTCATGGGGATCCTGTGGCTTTGGATCTGCGTTTCATAGATGGGGTAGATGTTGGGGTGAGCCAACTCAACTCTGGGTAGTAGCTGAGTTGGTCAGCCCAACAGCTCTCCTGCACACACACCACCAGGGCCAGCTCTCCAACACTGCTAGCTCACCCAATGCCAGTCAGCAAGGGGCAGGACCAGCTTACTGCCCTTGGGACCAGCTCACCCATGCTTTTACCACCAGGGCCAGCTCTACTGTGCTGCCAGGCCAGGTGCAGGGTCTGCTCTCCTGAGTGCTGCAGCCAGTGAGGGTTACCACAAGTGGCAAGGGGTGAGGGGATGGCATCTCTCACACCCATGCCACAGTGAGGCAGGCAGCACATGTTCTTATCCACTGAGTCATTTCTCCAGTCAGAGCCCTTACTCTCAACGACTTTAGTGCTCTGTTCTCCTTAACTCTTTAAAGGATCTGGGCTGGGGACATGGCTGAGTTGGTAGAGTCCCTAGCATGCATGAAACCATGGGTTCGATTCCTAGCATGACATGAACCAGGTATAGTGGTTTACTCCTGTAGTGTCAGCACTATGGAGGTGGAAGGAGGGGACTAGCAATTCATGGTTTCTTTAGGCAGCTGAATTTGAGGCTGGGCCTGGGATGCCTCAAAAAACCAAAAACTCCAAACTCTTTAAAATGATCTGAGGACACAGTACTGTGATTTTATCTTTAATCACTACTACACTATACTTTTTACTTGTGGTTAGTCTGTGGATTTTTCATAAAATTTAAAAATATGTGTCTGAGTTTAAGGCTGACCTGGTCTATGTAGTTTTAGGACAGCCAGGGCTATACAGAGAAACCGTCTCCAAAAAACAAAAATCAAAACAAATAACGCCCCCCCCCAAACAAAAACAAACCACTTCAAAAATTTTATGTGTATGGGCATTTTGCCTGCACATACATCTGTGCACCACTTTCTTTTTGGTTTTTGAGACAGAGTTTCTCTATACATCCCTGTTTGTCCTGGAATTTGCTTTGTAGACCAGGCTGGCCTCAAATTCAAAGATCTGCCTGCCTCTGCCGCCTGAGCTAAAAGAGTTTATTTTTAATTACTCGTGTGTATGGATGGGCCTGTGTTCATGAGCTCTGGTGTTTGGGGAGACCAGAAGTATAGAATTCCCTGAAACTGGAGTTATAGATAGGAACTGAACTCAGATCTTCAATCTCTCTAAACCAAGTCTGTGGACTTTTGAAGGACCTCCAAGTCCTGTAGCTAAAGCTATAGCCAGGCATGGTAGTGTACACCTTTAATCCCAGCACTCAGGAGGCAGAGGCAGGAGGATCATTTTGTGTTCAAGGCCAGCCTGGTCTACAAAGGGAGTCCAGGACAGCCAAGGTTAACAGGAGAGACCCTGTCTCAAAAACCACCCGGCCCCAAAGAAACCAAAACAAAATAAAAAGAAACCAAAACAAACAAACAAACAAAACTGTAATTGTCTTCCTTGCGAACTCCTGAAAAGCCTTTCTTGTAGTGATTTTAGACTTCTTTTGGCTATACCCTGAGATGTACTGTGAGGAACGGATCCCTGGATCCCTGTGTGTGCTTTCCACATACTCTGATTCAGGATCTGGACGTAAGCCCAGGAATCTGCATTTTAAAATAAGCACCTACAGCAGTGATGATGCAGGTGACAGACAGCTGGAATATGCTTCCAGGACGCTGACTGTGACTATAAAAGGCCTGAGGGGAGGGCGGCAACTAAAACAGATCTCTGCGAACACCGCCCCCCCTCCCTGCTTGAGCTCTCACACTGGGGTTGGTGTCATCTTGGCCTGAGAACTAAACCCTCTCAATCATTTTCCTGTGGCAAGGACAGGCAGCTCTGGGCTGTGTAGGCACCCAGGAGCGTGTGCTGTGTGCTAATTTATTTCCTAACCTGAAACGTTTCTGTGCAAAGGCTTGGCTGAAGGCAGTATGAACTGACGTACTAGCCCTGGTGATGTTGCAGTTTTCCTTGGAGGCTTGTACAAAGCAGGAGTAAAGGGGAGAAGTTTTCAGGGACTAAACTGGAGCTGACACCAAGCTCTGCAGGACAAGCAGCAAGCATCTTAGCAGAGAGAAGGACCACACACAACTTCCTACACCAGTGTTTTCTGGGTGTCTCTTATTTTGAGGGAAACAACAAAAATGCACAGTATTGGCAAACCCTTGGCTACGCTCTGGAAAGTTCATGTGTAAGCGCTACTCATTTCACAGACGAGAATGAAGGATGAGTCTTGACAGAAGAAACTAGGCCAAAAGCATCACAAGTGCTTCAAATAGCCCAGAGGGGGCTGTAGGGACCTAGCACAAAGCAGCATCATTTAGTCTCTGGCCTGCCTAACCGCCTAGAGGATGCTTTCAGTGCATCTTAACAACAGACCTGACTGCTGTTTTGTTTTGTTTTGTTTGAGACAGGGTTTCTCTGTGCAGCATTGCTGTCCTGGATTTACTTTGTAGATCAGGCTGGCCCGGAACTCAGAGATCCTCCTGCCTCTGCCTCCCCAGTGATGGGATTACAGGCGTGTGCCTCCACCACTAACTGGCAACAGACTTTGTTTTGTTTTTTGTTTTTGTAGACAGGTTTTCTCTGTGTAGCCCTGGCTGTCCTGGACTCACTTTGTAGACCAGGCTGGCCTCGAACTCACATTGATCCACCTCCCTCCGCCTCCTGAGTGCTGGGATTAAAGGCGTGCGCCACCATGCCCAGCAGACCTGACTTTTGTGATGAGCCTTACAGCACTTAGAAATTAGTGATGGTTCTTTAAAGAATCACCTAAACTCCTGGGAACAGATTAACAAAAAACCCAAATTGGCAAATTAGGGAACATGGAGGCCGCCCTGTGTTTTGGAAGTCTGTATTTGATCTGACATGGTGACAGGTTCCTTCTGCCCATTCCCCTCATCATCTCATTTGATGGTCTCAGGGAATGATTTAAGGACAGCAGGAAAACTTTATACAGTAATCAAAACCCTAGAATGGTGGCATACTTGTTTTTTTCTTTTATACAATCTTATTTAAAAGTTATTTTTTCAAGGTAAATAAAACCACATTTTTAGTGTTGGGCAAACCTTGGAAGCCATATACTTCCATCTATCTCTCCATAAAAGAGGTGACTTAGGAATTTTCTAAGTTCATTCAGCATTCCAAGAGGACAGGATGGTGGTGCCCCGAGAGTTACAGGTCCATCATACAGCTAGCTACTTATATGACTTTGTCAAATGCTCAATTTACTGCATTTTCCCCTTTGTCCTTAAAATGTCAAGTGTGGGGGCTGGAGAGATGGCTCAGTGGTTGGGAGCACTGACTGTTCTTCTGGAGGACCCAGGTTCAATTCCCAGCACCCGCATGGCAGCTCGTAACTGTCTGTAACTCCAAAATCTGACACCCACTTACATACAATGCACATAAAATAAAAATAAATAATTTTTTAAAATGTCAAGTGTAGTTTATGTTTCCTTCTACACACTGGCTGATATGGGCATTTAGAAGTGAATTTCACACAACTTAGTAAATATTAGTAAACCAAGTATTAGCTGGATGTGGTGGTATAGACCTCCAATCCCAGCACCTGGGAAGCAGAGGCAGATGAGCTCTGTGAGTTCCAGGCCAAGCAAGAGTTACATTAGGGGGGGGGGGAAGGCCAGGTGTGGTGGCATGCATTTTTAATCCCAGCATTTGGGGGATAGAGGCAGGTAGATCTCTGTGAGTTCAAGGCCAGCCTGGTCTACAAAGCAAGTCCAGGACAGGCAGGGCTGTTACACAGAGAAACCCTGTCTTGAAAAAACAAAACAAAACAAAAATGTATGAACAGAGAAGAGTGTAAAGAGTGAGTTTGGAACTTAACGAGGAGGTAACATTTGAGCTGGAATTTGAAGATAATACACCAGGCAGAAAGGATCAGGAACAAGTATATTTTAGGAAACAAGACCTGCGGATGGTATGGTTATTAGAATTATCCTCTTTTGTTTGTTTGTTTTTCAAGATATGATTTCTCTGTGTAGCCTTGGCTGTCCTGGACTCGCTTTGTAGACCAGGCTGGCCTTGAACTCACAGAGACCCACCTGTATTAGAATTATTTTATGTGTATGAGTAATAATGTCTGTGCACACGCCTGCTTAGCCTCCATGTGGGTGCTGGGAATTAAATTCGGGTCCTCTGTGACAACAAGTGCTCCTAAGCACTGAGCCAACCCTCCAGCCCCCCACCCCCACTACAGTCATTAGAGAGTACTTTAGGGATAGTGAGTCCTCCATCGTCAGACTATGGCCAGGGTGGGGCTAAGCGTACTGGCTTTTCGAGCTGTAGACACCATTACAACTTTGTTTCTTCTATACAGTAACCAAGCAACCCTGATTACATCTTGTGAATTCTGTGGCCCTCACTTTCCTTATCTACCAAGTGGGGAGTGACTATGGGCACCACTGTGAGGCACTGGAGACTGAAGCCAGGGTTTAGTGCATGGTAAGCAAGCACTTTACCAACTGAGATATAGGCATGGTCCTCCTTTTATTTTAAAAGAACTTACTACACAGCAAGTTCCAGGATAGCCATAGTGACACAGAGAGATCCTGTCTCACTGCCTCTCCCCGCCAAATTAAAAACCTATTATATCACCTCCCAAATGCTGAGACTGCAGGTATGTGGATTACACCCAGCTTAAAACAACCTTTAAATAAGGTAAACACAAAACAAATCTGCTTACCAATTTCTATTCTCTAGGGTTGTGGCTGGCGGTGCTGCTATTGCAATGTAAGAGTTGGAGCAGACAGAACTGCCATGTAAAACACTGTGTTCATACAAGCTTGCCAGATCTCAGTACGGGGCTGGTATGGTTATACATACCAGCAAGGTAGGACTCAGAGCTAGACACAAAAGTTCAAAAAAGTTAGAGGCCAGCTTGGGAAATACAGAGATTTTTAGGACAATCTGGGGTACATACTAAGGCACTATTTAAAATCTTAACAAAACAAATGAATACAGGAGCCAAGGGTGGACATTTCTGCTATAATCCCACATCTGGGTGAGGTTGAGGCAGAAGTTGGAGAATTTGAGACTTACACAAGAGGGCTCTAACTAAAGAAACAAACAAAAAACCCAAGACAGACAATTAACCCTTCCCTGAAGAACTAGTAAGCAAAGAAATATACAAGCAGTCCATAGGGCTGGGGGTGTGCTCACGGGCAGAATGCTTGCCTACCATGCTCAAAGCCTGCAGTTTGGTCCTTAGTGACCCTCATACAGTTTATGCATTGCCACAATCATAATTTACCTTCTTAGGAATGGCAAAAGCAGCCGGGCAGTGGTGGCATTCAGGAGGCAGAGGCAGGTGGATCTACCCTCCTACCCCCGCGCTCGCGCGCCGAGACAGGGTTTCTCTGTGTAGCCTTGGCTGTCCTAGGCTCACTCTGTAGACCACCCTGGCCTCAAACTCAGAGTGATCCATCTGCCTCTGCCTCCTGAGTGCTGGGATTACAGGTGTGTGTCACCATGCCTGGCCAGGTGGATCTTTTTGAGTTTGAGGTCATCCTGGTCTAGAGAAAGTTCTAGGGCAGCCTGGGTCCCTGTCTCAGAAAAACAACCAAACAGAAGAGAATGACAGAAGTAGTGGGTGTGATGACACACTTGTAACCCTAGCACAGAAGGTGTGACGACACACACTTGTAATCCTAGCATAGCAAGTGTGACAACACACACTTGTAACCCCAGCACAGAGGGTGTGATGACACACGTAACTCTAGCACAGAGGGTGTGATGACACACACTTGTAATCCTAGCATAGCAAGTGTAACACACACTTGTAACCCTAGCACAGAGGGTGTGATGACACACACTTGTAATCCTAGCATAGCAAGTGTGACAACACACACTTGTAACCCTAACACAGAGGGTGTGACAACACACACTTGTAATCCTAGCACAGCAGGTGTGATGACACACACTTGTAACCCTAACACAGAGGGTGTGGCGACACACACTTGTACCCTAGCACAGCAAGTGTGACAAGACACACTTGTAACCCTAGCACAGAGGGTGTGGCGACACACACTTGTAATCCTAGCACAGCAGGTGTGATGACACACTTGTAACCCTAGCACAGAGGGTGTGATGACACACACTTGTAATCCTAGCACAGTGGGTGTGATGACACACTTTTAACCCTAGTACTGTGAGTGTGATGACAACTTGCACTTTGAAAGGTAGAGGCAGGAAGATCAAAAGTTGAAGATCACTGGCTACCACCTAATTTGAGGCAAGTCTTATACATGAGACACTGTCTCTTTAAAAACCCAAACTATAAAAATAAAATGCTCTCCCTTCAGCTTCTGCCTGTTATGGATCTTGGTATGAATTATGAAGACAACTAAGGAATCTAAGGAAGCCAGTGTAGTTGACACTACAGCTACCTGCCTGCCTCTCCAGGGCGACAGTACTACTGCAGGAATTATTTCAGTTAAATTTAAATAATTTCTCTCTTCAGCTCATGTGCAGCTACTAGGAGAGCTAAGCATCACCTATCATCTATACTTGTTTATTCCTGGAGAGGACATTTGCAAATCACAATGGCACAATGGAACCCACTGGAGAAAGTCTTTGGAAAAGCAAATGCCCTGACTGGAGCAGAGCACAACCCCTGCATAAGGTCAAACTGCAGAGCTCAGCATCTAGCTCTTTAGGTAAGTTGTTAAAATAAGGAAGAGTTGTGTTTTTTGTTTTGTTTTGTTTTTGTTTTTTCCCCCAAGACAGGGTCTTTCTGTGTAGCCTTGGCTGTTGTGGACTCACTTTGTAGACCAGGCTGGCCTCAAACTCACAGTGATCCACCTGCCTCTGCCTCTAGAGTGCTGGGATTAAAGGCGCGTGTCACCACGCTGGCTATACAATTATACATTTTAAAAAACACTTTATTTAAAAGTTTCATGTGTATGGGTATTTGCCTGCATGTTTGTCTGTGCACTGCATGTATTCAGTGTCTTGGGCAAGCAGAAGAGGCCTCAGATCCCCTGAGACTGGACTTAGACATGGCAATTGCCATGTGGGTGCTGGAACTTGAACCCAGGTCCTCTCCAAGAGCAGTTGGTGCTCTCAACCACTGAGCCATTTCTCCAGTCCCAATTTTAATCCTAACACTTGTTTTAAAGGGAAAATGAGGCAAAATATTTAACTGTTTCTCTCCTTTCCATTCCTTATATTATTATCCTCTGACAAGGGTGCTCCACAGCGAGAAGGCCCAGAGAGAACCTTCCTCTCCCAGCTCTTGACAAGCAGTAAAGGTAAGAGCCACTTCTTTGGACTAGTTTTTGGGATTTCCAAACCTTTCCAGCAAACAAAACTAGATGTGTGAGTCCTAGGCCCAATAATAGCTGTAAGTAGCCTGTTAAAGCTTGTGGACCAGACAGGAGGGCAGTTTTAAGTATTGGTTTGCTAGAGAAAATGGTATCAGAAACCACACCTATGAAGTCTCATCAACATGACTTCGAAAGCATGAGCCGAACACCAAGGAACGTGCCCAACTGTACAGGGGGAGCCCAGGAGGCCCCAACTCTCCACAAAGAACTATGTTGTAACTAAATAAAGCTGGAGTAGGAGAGGTGCTCGTTCCTCAGTGAAGAACACACTGATTGGTTGTCTAGTGCCAAACAGTCTGCCCTGAAAAAAAAATAAGTAACATCATATGGACCCAACAGGGTATGTATATACAAATACATATATGCATGCAATAACTACTGATAAGAAAATGCCAAGAATTTGAAGGAGAGTGGGACGAGTGTATGGGAGGATTTGGAAGGAGAAATGTAAAATACAATCTTAAAAAAATGATAAAATATAGACTATTGATATCACAAACAAAAAACCACAAAACAAACACGTCACTTTCTAACTACTCAAATTAACATATGCAAGCATTCTTTCACATCCAGTGCTATGCACATTTCAGAAGGCCAAATGCTTTATGAATAAGTTCTACGGAGTAAAGGGAGGTTCCAAAAAGGCAAACTCCAGGGCTGGAGACCGCACTTGCTGAGACCACTGGACCATAGCAGCCATACTGGGTGGCTTCTAACCACCTGCAAGTCCAGCTTCATGGAATCCCAGGCCCTTTTCTGGCCTCCTTGGGTATCTGCATACATGTGGCATACACATAGACACATATGGACCAATTTAAAAAAAAAAAAAAAGAAAAAAAAGAAAATCCAAAAAGCAAACTAGATTTTTTTTCTTCTCTCTTTTTAAAAAAGATTTATTTATTTATTATGTATATGGTGCTCCGCCTGCATGTACACCTGCAGGCCAGAAGAGGACATCAGATCACATTATAGATGGTTGTGAGTCACCATGTGGTTGCTGGACCTTTGGAAGAACAGTCAGTGCTCTTAACCTCTGAGCCATCTCTCCAGCCCCCCACCTTTTTTTTTTTTGAGATAGGGTCATATGTATCATGTGATACATATACTGAGTACTGAGAAACTATATTTAAAAAAACAAATCAAACTCAAACACTATACAGAGGTTGGTGGTTCATGTATTTTTGCTGTAATCTTGTATTTGGGAGGGTTGTCGCAGAAATGGAGAGTTTGAAGCTGACATAGCAAGACCCCGAGTCAGAAAAGAAAACACAAGCATGCAGTGCTGGGGATCAAACTAGGGTTTTGGCTAAGCAAACACTCTACCAAAGAAGCCGTGCGTTCAGCCCACAAGCTAGGATTTTTCAAATTTTATTTTGAAAAATTATACAGAAAAACTACTTTTGCCCTCCTTTCCCTTCCCTTCTTTCCCTCCTCCTCTCATTTGTTTCAGAACACTCACTATGTAGCCCAGGTTGCCCTCAAATGCAGGGGCCAGTCTTCCTGCCTCAGCCAGCCAGGCTGGTTACATAAGCCACACCTAGAAATATTTTCTTTTGAATTCCTTTGTTCAAGTATTGTAATTAAACTCATATCTATTATTTTCCAAAACTAGTTCAGAGTTCTTGACTGTTGTTACCAAAACAATAAAATCAACAGTTACATTTCCCACTGATGTGACTACTTTAAGAAGGCTGCACAGTGAGCAGACACGCATCTCCAGACTCTGAGGGCACACGGGTGGTTCTCACCCTTCTCAGAGCACTATCGTCCTCTGGTAATACCAACTGTTATTAGTTATTCATGTAAGATTACACAGCTGCAGGAGGAAATACTGGGACTGATCTAAAGACAATTTTCAGAGCTTTGAAACAGAATACAGCTCTGTTTATTAGAAAAGTGCTTGGTGTGAAAGTCTTGGCAGCAGCAGCAGTCTGCAGGAGCCACTCACCCCTACCTGTTCCCTGCAAACAAGCCTGCGAGAGCGCCTGGAGTGACGTGGCATGCGCTCCTTCAAGTCCTTCTTTATGCACACGGACTTAAAACAAGCTACACCAGACCTGAAACAGCCGAAGCTGGTCTGGAAGGGCAGGGATGCAGCTCAGTGGCAGCTTTGCGTGTGCGAATTCTTGGGTTCAGTCCTCATCACAGGAAGAAACACTACTACTCTGTAGCTGGGCATGGCCTTATGTCTGCAACCCCAGCCTAGGCTACGACACAAGGACTGCCATGGCTTCCAGACCAGCATGGGCTATAGAGTGAGACAGCTCCGCCCCCTTTCCTTCTTCTGTTTCTCTGTGTAGCTGTCCTGGAGCTCACTCTGTAGGCCAGAGCTGGCCTTGTACGAGACAGTCTTAAAAAAGGAGGAAAGGGCCAGGAGCTGGTGGCACAAGCCTTTAATCCCAGCATTTGGGAGGCAGAGGCAGGTAGATCTTTGTAAGTTTGTGGCTAGCCTGATCTACACAGTGAGTTCTAGAACAGCCAGGGCTGCACAGAGAAACTCTGTTTTGAAAAAAAAAAAAAAAAAAAAGACAACCAAACCAAACCAAACCAAAATGAACAAACAAAAAAGGAAGTAAAAGAAGGGGTGAGGAGAGGAAGGGTGCAGCACAGTGCTTGGCAGCACGATGCAGTCAGGGGTTGATCCCCAGGACGTCAATGCAGGACGGCCACCCTCAAGCTATACACTAAGTCTGAAGCTAGCTTAGATGGGGTACTTGAGATCCTGTCAAGAAAAAAGTGAAACAAGACCTGAGGTGGCAGCCTACATTTTAATCCCAGCACTTGGGAGGCAAAGGTAAGTGGATCTCTGTGAGTTTGAGGCCAGCCTGGTCTACAAAGTGAGTTCAAGGATAACCAGGGACACACAAAGAAATCCTGTTGCTTGTTGTTTTTTGTTTTTGTAAAAGTCAAACAAACAAACAAAACACAACCACCACCAGACAGAACAACAACAGTGCCTCTCAGAAGTAAAATGAGATTAGGCTTCCTTTTAAAAGCCTGTAAGGCTCGAGGATAGCCAGAGCGTTGGGAGGATAGCCAGAGCGTTGGGAGGATAGCCGGAGCGCTGGGAGGGTAGCCAGGGCACCGGGAGCTTTAGAAACCCACATTGCTAGGCATGTACCCAAGGCAGTGACCCCCACACATCTATACTCCGACGCCAGATCAAATTTGACAAGTTGAAATGGAATACTACTCAGCTATTAAAAACAAGAAAATCATGAAATTTGTAGGCAAATGGTCGAACTGGAAGACATCACCCCAAGTGAGGTAACGCAGACCCAGAAAGACACATATGGTATACATTCACCTGTAAGCAGATTTTATCCATACAGGACAGGATAACCATACCACAACTTACAGACCTAAAGAAGGTAAGTTACAAGGCCGGCTCAAGGGAGGGTGCTTAAATCTCACTCAAGTGGAAACAGAGTAGGCAGTGGCTGAAGAGAAGGAACAAGCAGGAGAGAGAGAGTGCAGAAATTAATGAGGGTGGAGATCAGACCTGGAGAGAGCAGGGGCTGGGGTAGGGATTGGGGGGACAAAAGGCCTGCACAGAGAAGAGGAACCGTGGGCAGGGCATCTCTCTAACAAGCTGGAGATCTAAGACAGAGTAGGCTTCTGGGAGGATATGGGGTGACTCTAGCTGAGACTCCTAGTAGCAGGGTTCAAGAAGACTGAAGAGGACGCCCTTTAACTAGACAGGACTCCTAGTAGCGGGAGGGGAACATCAACCCCCACAAAAACTTTGACCCAAAATTTACCCTGCCTGTAAGATGTGCATGGATAAAGATAGAGCAAAGATTGAGGGAACGGAGGCCTGAGGCCCACCCCATGGGAGACAGCCAACCTGACACTATTAATGACACTCTGCTATGCTTGCAGACAGGAGCCTAGCATAAGTGTCCTCTGAGAGGCTCCACCCAGATGCGGAGACGCATAGCCAAACACTGGGTGAAGCATAGGGAGTCTGTGGAAAAGTGGGGGGAAGAGAGAAGGACCGGGAAGTGACAAGAGCTTCACAAGACCACCAACAAGCCGACTGACCAGGGCCCAGAGGGGCTTGCGGAGACTGAAACACCAAGGACCATACATGGACTGGACCTAGGCCCCCTACACAGATGTAGCCGATAGGCAGCTTAGGCTTTATGTGGGTCCCCTAGTAAGGGGAACAGGGCCTCTCTCCAACATGGACTCTACTGCCTGTTTTTAAAATCACTTCCCCTGGTGGGGCTGCCTTGCCAGGCCACAGAGGAAGAGGACCTGCTTAGTCCTGATGGAACTTGATGAGCTGGGGTGGCAGCGGCGGCTGGGACGGTGGTGGTGGGGGCGGCTCCCCTTTCCTGAGGAACAGGGGAGGGTGGCCAAGGAAGGGAGGGTGAGACCTGGAGGAGAAGAAGGAGGGGCTACGATTGGGATGTAAGGTGAGTATATAAATAAATTAAAAAAATAAAAAAAAAAAAGAATGAAAAGAAATTGACAGGTGGAAAGCCTATTCCTTTTCTAAGTGTTCATTTGAGTCTCCCTTAGTTCCTATAGAATCCACAGCTAGTTTGATAGTACACTTTCTAGCTAGAACACAGGAGATTAAAAAAAACCAAACCAAACCAAACAAAAAACCCCCAAGAACCTACCATGTGCTGAAAATACTTAAGCAGCAAGACGTCTAAAGGAGAACAGGGGGTTTTGCTGTACATAAGCTATGGCCACGTCACAGGCACTGGGTGGACAGACGTACTGTTCAGAAAACGCCCGGGTTTGTTGTTGTTGCTGCTGCTGTCCCCTCCCTCATCCTCCCCAGACAGGACTTCTCTGTGTAAACCTGGCTATCCTGGGACTTGCTCTGTAGATCAGGCTGCCCTTAACTCAGATTCTCCTGCCTCTGCCTCCCAAGTGCTGAGGGTAAAAGTAGAAAAAAACCAGTTTTTTTTTTTTTTTTTTTAATGCCTAAAAGAATTTGGTCCACATATGCCAGAGAACCCAAGTTTTCTGTCTGTTAGCTGGACCCTGTATGACAGCTTCGCTTCATTATGCTTCATCAACTAGAACGGGATATGATTTATTTGGCGCAGTAGGTATTTAAGCAAACTATCAAGCAGTCTACTTCAGCAATATGTATAGAAAGTCCTGGCATCAAATAGCTGAGGAGTCAAAGTCTTAGCAGTTAAAAAAAAAGTACTTGCCAGTTTGAAAGTCACAGACAGTTTACTGTTCTATAATTAGATAAAAAGAAAAAAGAAGAACCCTTGAGTAGCAGGAATAAGCAAGAGTCTTCCACAGTCTGGCATCTGCAAGGAAATGAGAAAAAAATTACTTCCTTCCCGTGACAGACGTATCAACACAACAGTAACCCTCAAGTTCTCCTACAAGAGCTGTCTCAGAAATTCACTGTTGTTAAGGGCAGATACTGAGTGTCTATTGACCCTTTCCTCTTTGTAGCTCCTCTTTGCTACGTGAATTAAAAACATTCTTTAAAGCACACTTCTTTATTTTATTTTGGTTTTTCTAGATATGGTTTCTCTTCTCTGTGTAGCCTTGGCTGTCCTAGACTTGCTTTGTAAACCAGGCTGGGTTTGAACTCACAGCGATCCATCTGCCTCTGCCTCCCAAGGGCTGGGATTAAAGGTGTGCACCACCACTGCCTGGCCAATGCACACTTTTTTCCCCTTTCTTTCGAGACAGGGTTTCTCTCTGTAGCTGTCCTTGGCTGTCCTAGACTTGGCTTTGTAAACCAGGCTGGCCTTGAACTCACAGTGATCCACCTGCCTCTGCCTCCCAGTGCCAATGTACACTTCTTGCACTAACAGTTTCATAAGTGAGAAGTGATTCTCTAGGAAAATGACTGCTTTGAACAATTCTTGAATGAATTTTAATAAACTTAATTGTTGGTATCTTTCCTCTCAAATACTTTATTACTCATTAGTTCAATAATATTGATTGTATGTGTGTGTATACATGAAGACTTTTAAATTGCATTCATCCAGGGCTGGAGAGATGGCTCAGTAGTTAAGAGCATTTGCTGCTTTTGTAGACGACCCAGGTTCGATACTGAACACTCAGAAGGTGGTTCACAATCATCTGTAACTCCACTTTTGGGAAATCTGATACCCTCTTCTGACCTTCCTGGGCACCAAGCATACATTCACACACAAAATAAAAAGAATGAATAAGCCTAATAAAATTTAAAAATAATTTATTTATTTATTTTTCAGTGTGTGTGTGTGTGTGTGTGTGTGTGTTTGCACAGAGTGTAGAGGACAACTTTTGTGATTGGTTCTTTCCTTCTAACATGTGGATCCCCGGGATCAAGCTCAGGCCCTCAGGCTTGGAAGCATCCTTTACCTGAAGCCTTTTCACTCCTTCCCTTTTTTGAGAGAGTTTCATGAAAACTAAGCTGTCCATTAACTAACTAGCCCAGGCTGATCTTGAAGTCCTGGGTCCTTTTGTCTTCACTTCCCAAGTCCTGGGATTACAGGTCTGTGCTATCACAACCAGCTTCTCATACTTGGTCCTTAAGGGAAACCCTGTCTTCTATTTCTTTTGTATCCTTTTATTTTAACGGAGGTCAATGCAGGCAGTGAACCTAGACCCCCTATTCAGATCTAGCCAATGGACAGCTCATTCTCCATGGTTGTGGGGAGTGGGGACTGCCTCTGACATGAACTCTGGTGCCCCCAATTTTATCACTTTCCCTTGCTGGGGAGGCCTGGCAGCACAGAAGAAGGGGAAGCAGACTATCTGGATGAGACCTGATCATGTGGTGGGGGAGGAGGTCCCCTTCTGTCACAGGTCTAGAGGAAGGGAATAGGGTGAAAGAGTGGGTTGGGTTGGGGGAAGGGAGAATGGGAAGATACAAGTGAGGGAATAACAATCAGGATATAATCTGAATAAATTATTTTTTTAAAAAAAGCTTGAACTGAGTGGTGGCGGCACACACCTTTAATCCCAGCACTCTGGGAAGCTGGCAGATCTCTGAGTTTAAGGCCAGACTGTCTACAGATTGAGTTCTAAGACAGCCATGGCTATCCAGAGAAACCCTGTCTGGAACCCCCCCCCCCCCAAAAAACAAAACACAACAACAACAACAACAAAAAAAAACTTGAAAATTTTGTAAGTTTTAATAGAAACAATGCTGCTTTTGTTTTCTTCCCCAAATTAAGCAGACTAAAAGAGAGCTGTGTGTGGTTTTGCATACCAGTAATCACAGCACCCGAGGCTGAATGAGAAAGGAGAACCTTGAGTTTAGGGTCAGCCTTGGCGTAAATAATCTAGATGCTGTCTTAAGAGAAAAAGGTAGTTACACAGAAAAAGGAACCCATTGTGTACAACAGTGAAGTTGTGGAAGGCGTGGAACCAATGCCGTCAGCCCTGACACTCAAGAGACAGAGGCAGGTGGGTCTCCATAAGCCGGAGGTCAGCCTGGCGTAGTTCCAGGACAGCTAGGGTTGCAGAAACAAGAGACCTTGTCTCAAAAAGGGGGTCAGCAGATGAGTGAGAAGAAATACCTTGTCTTATCTTATGAGAAGCTTCTCCTAGTTTTTCGTTATA
The DNA here is from genome assembly GCF_903995435.1 of Acomys russatus. NCBI lineage: Eukaryota > Metazoa > Chordata > Mammalia > Rodentia > Muridae > Acomys > Acomys russatus. The sequence continues at coordinate 65,056,055 of NC_067153.1, forward strand.
GAGTTGCCTTTGTTATTTAGTAAATATATCGTATATACTAGACATATTAAGAGAACAATTGACCATTTCTCTAGGTCCCCTCAATGTGTTCTCTCTGATACACATCAGTGCGTCTTTTTCTGGGGCCAAATTTCATTTCCTTGTTTAACAACTTAAAGTCAGAATCTCCCAAGCTGAGTGTGGTGGCGCACACCTTTCTTCAGGAGGCGGAGGCAGGCTGAGCTTTGAGTCTGGGGCTAGCCTGGTCCACAGAGCAAATTTCAGGAGAGCCAGGAATATGCAGAGAAATCATGTCTCAGAAAAAGAAAAAGTCAGAACCTACCCAAAGTGGCCAATTCTATAAGAAACTGATACATTTTATTGTTAATGACTAAAGGTGTTTCCTTTTTTTCTATTATTATTATTATTTTAAAATTTAAAATTTTTTTTGAGACAGGGTATCACTATGTAGCTCTGGCTGTCTTGGAACTCACTATGTAGACCAAGCTAGCCTTTAATTCAGAGAGACCCACCTGCCTCTGCCTCTCAAGTGCTGGGACTAAAGGTGTGCACCTCCACCCCTGGAGTTTACTTACTACTTTTTTGGTTTTCTGAGACAGTGTTTCCATGTAGTCCTGAGTGTCTTGGAGCTTGCTATATAGATCAGGCTGGTCTTGCTAGGTAGACCAGGCTGGCCTTGGACTCAAGAGTCCTTCCTGCTTCTGACTCTCCTGAGTACTGGGATTAAAAACTGACATTCTCCCACTTTTCATCAGAAACCTTAGGTACGGTACTACAAAATGAGCCAGATTCATGTGCTTCACTGCTGAGATGGGGACTGGACAGATGGCTCAGCAGCTTAAGAGCATTTGATAAATATTTGCTGAAGGATTGTATGTGCAAGACAGCTGGAACAGTCTCCTACCCCAGCCTTCCTAGAGTCCCTAGCCCACCAGCAGCAGTAGGCAAGGCAGCCAAGCTTAGTTCTACCATTGCACACAGAAAAGCCTTCAGGAAACGGTTCATCTGAGGGAAGCAGAGTTTTGTGAGTTTCTGCACAAAAAACTACTAGAAAATATCATCAGCACAAAACTCTTAACAGACTCTGAAAATTTAAATGTTCATTAAAAAGAGTATAGATTTTTTTAAATGATTAAACCATACTAGAGAAAGAATTGCAGAGCAGTGAAGCACAGCTGTCTGATTAATTTCAGTCCATTACAAGAGGCAGAGTACATCTAGAATGCAACTTTATGTAAAATAAATAAATAAAAGGCAATGTGTACTAACATTAGGGAAAAGAACTTAGCATGGTAACAGAATTCTAATTTAAGTAGTAAATGTTTATTCATTAGCTTGTAAAGCCATTATAGAGGCTATATACGTAAAAACACTTGCACACACAAAGCTTTAATTTGGTATCATAATCTGAAAGAAAATTGGACTCAAATTGCTTTATGACCAGTTAAATCTTGCTGTCATCTGAAGAGACAATGGAATGAAACAAATACTTACTTGAAAAAGATGTTCAGTTACTGTGCATTTCCATCTACAAGAATAAACATTTCAAAATAAGTATATCATGTCATTTGAAATCCATTCTACCCTCAGTGCTCACTAAACACAAATTACTTCTTTTTTTCCAGACCAGGTTTCTCTGTGTAGCCTTGACTGTCCTGGGCTCACTTTGTAGAGCAGGCTGGCCTCAAACTTGAAGTGATCCTCCTGCCTCTGCCTTCCTGAGTACTGGGATTAAAGGTGTGCATGCCACCATGCCTGGTTTTATTGCTCTTTTTTTTTTTTTATTTACAATAATTTTATGCCTAATGTTGTGTGGTGTGTATATACACGAGTGTGTGCCATGGGTGTGTCTTGTGTCTGTGGAGGTTAGAAGAGGTTGTTATTTGGCTCCCTGGAACTGGAGTTACGAATGATTGTGAGCTGGCATGTGGTGCTGGGTTCTTGGTAAGAGCAGCAAGTACCCTTAACTGAGCCGCCTCGCCAGCCCCACAGACGTGGATTAAAACAACAGGACAGAATGGTGTGAACGCAGTCCCTGCTCACCCCATACGGTCGGGGTTTAGGGAAGACATTTCAATTCCACTCCTATGCTGGTTCTTAGCACTTTTCTTCTTCTCTACCCATTTTCTTTTAGGTTTCCGAAACAGTTTGTTTTGTTTTCGTTTTCAGGTTTTTTGAGACAGGGTTTCTCTGCATAACATCCCAGGCTGTTATAGACTAGGCAATATAGACCAGGCTGGCCCTGAACTCACAGAGATCCACCTGTCTCTGCTTCCCAAGTGCTAGGATTAAAGGTACGTGCTATCACGCCCGGCTTGTTTTATCTGATCTTGCATTTTATTATTTTATTTATTTACTTATTTACTTTTGGTTTTTCCAGACAGGGTCTCTCTGTGTAGCCTTGGCTGTCCTGGACTAACTTTGTAGACCAGGCTGGCCTCGAATTCATAGCGATCCACCTGCCTCTGCCTCCCGAGTGCTGAGATTAAAGGTGTGTGCCACCACACCCAGCTTGATCTTGCCTTTTAAATTAATGCCTTGACAATAAGAGATAATTAAGCCAAAATTAATACCGCCTTTAACGAACTCTCCATCTATTAGAGTACTTTGATACTACTCCACCACAGGAAATACCCTTTTGGTATCTGTGCTCTTGCACCTTATCTTTTATTTTTTTTAAGGATTTATTTATTTATTATGTATACAGTGCTCTGCCTGCATGTGAGCTTGCATGGCAGAAGAGGGCACCAGATCTCATTATAGATGATTGAGAGCCACCATGTGGTTGCTGGGAATTGAACTCAGGACCTTTGGAAGAGCAGACAGTGCTCTTAACTACTGAGCCGTCTCTCTAGCCCATCTTGCACCTTATCTTTTAAAAATATTTTTATTATTTTTAAATTATATAAATGCATGTGTGTTAGTGTGGAGGTGTGTAATATGAGAGTTGGTGCCAGAGAAGTTAAATCACCTGTAAATGGAGTTTACAGAGGTTAGGATCACTTGACAAGGATGCTCAAAGCCAAGCTCAGATGCTCGAGAAGAGCAGCAGTTGTAAGTTCGTCTTAATTTCCTGTCTGTGACCAGGCCCAGGGGTAGCATGAGGTACGTGAGGTGCTTGGAACACAAACTGACAGAACAGGCCGAACACACCCAGCCAAGCAAACCCATTGCCTGGCACAGTGAGGAGAGTAGGGACACTTTGCCCTCTGCTTCACTTACTATTTTTCCATGGCAGAACATAGGGCAGAGACTTGGGAACTCGCATGCCTGAAGCCAGGTTACTCTTATGCTCCATAACTATGTTGTTTGCAGGACTGAAAGAAGAAGAGGGATAACTTGAAGTCATCATAGCAGCGTTCTTTAGGCGTGTGTGCGCGCCTCAGCACGTACACAGAGGTCAGAAAACATCTTCCACGAGTCTGTTCTCTCTCACTACGCGGGACTTAGAGACCAAACTCAGGTGGTCAGGCATGGCTGCAAGTGCCTGTATTCACTACGCTGCCTCACCAGCCAGAGGGTTTGTTCCTTACCCCAGGCATCAGTTATCTAGGATTAAAACAGTCTAAGTGGTGTAGCTGGATAATTTTTTCAGTCTTAAAATAACACAAACCTAGCAAAAATAACAAAACCCCAAAAAAGTAAAATATAAGAATATCAGGCATTATTGCTTTTCTTATTAGATTATAAAGTAATATTATTATGTTTCCAGTATAAAGTCCATGAACAAGTAAGGCTTAATAGTTAAGAGCCCTGCTGCTTGCTTCCCAGTGCCCATGTCAGCTGGCTCATAATGCCTGTAACTCCAGCTCCAAGGTATCTGAAAACCTCTTTTAGCCTTCAAAGGAGTGAAGCAACACACAGATAGACAGACAGAAACATATTTACACACTCACTCTCTCTAAAAAAAAAAAAAAAGAAAAAGGAAAAAACAGAAAAATCCTCACCAAACAATATTTGTGTTACCAAGAATCTTCATCAAGGAAGAGCGTGGCCTGCACTATTGTTACTCACTTCTATGGTGATTTGAGTAAGTGTGGCCCCGACAGACTGGTGAGTTTGAGTGCCTGGCCCACAGGGTATGGCACTACTAGGAGGCGCAGCCCTGTTGGAGTAGGTGTGGCCTTGAGGGATTGTTTTCCTGTGGGGGGTGGGCTTTGAGGTCTCCTAGCCTTAAGCTCCGCCCAGTATAGAATTCAGTCTCCTGGCTGCCTTTGGATCAAGATGTAGAATTCTTGGCTCCTCAGCACAGTGTCGGCCTGGATGCTGTCATGCTTCCTGCCATGACCACAATGAACTAAACCTCTGAAACCATAAGCTAGCCCCAATTCATGTTGTTCTTTATAAGAGTTGCCTTGGTCATAGTGTCTCTTCACAGTAATGGAAACCCTAAGACAGAATGAGTGCTTGACTGACTTGCTGGCTGGCTATCTATCTATCTATCTATCTATCTATCTATCTATCTATCTATCTATGAGACAGGGTTTCCCTGTGTAACCCTGGTTGTCCTGGAAATCACTTTGCAGACCACAGTGGCCTTGAACTCACAGAGATCCTCTTGTCTCTGCCTCCCAAGTGCTGGATTAAAGGCGTGAGCCACCATGCCTGGCTTTTAAAATTATTATTATTATTATTATTATTATTATTATTATTATTATTATTATTATTATTATTATTGTAATACACTTGGATTTAGAGAGGTAGTGATGAGAGTAAAACCATTTAATTTACCTGTTGTTGCCACAGAAACTGGCTGTGCCCCAGACAAACGGGGTGCTAGTTTGTTCCCACAAATCTGCCAAAGGAAGCAAAACAGTTTGTGATACTACTAGACAAAACACCAATCCAAATTAGTTGAGTTTGTCATATGGGAAATAATACAGCTAAGTTTTGAGGGGTATAAATAAAAACTGATTGAGTGCCCCACCCACGTGACACAGAAGCAGAATTGAACAATGAAGGATATAAATACAAGAGCCATAAATAATAATAAATGTACCCAGTAACAATCAACACAGATGGTACAAGACAATTTATGGGGAAAGCAGATGTTAAGAAGTGCTTCTTCAAATTAAGGCTGTTCTACGTGTCTGCACAGTGATACAAATATGCTCATTTTGGGGCCCAATAAAAATAAGGCATTCTGAACAACATGGTGTTTCATAAAAAAGAAAATCTTCCTTCTGTCTTTAAGCAAATGATTTGAGATGTGAACATGTAAAGAAAGAAATGTGGAGACACCTTACCTTTATCCCAGTCCTCATCACAAGGAGGGCACTGCCATGTGCTCTCAGCCAGAGTCTCTTGTCCAAGGTTCCTGGTTTGGTTGACTGTAAGACAGTAGAGATTTTATATATAAAGGGCAGGGTAGGAAACTGCCAGGTTATTCTGCTTAAGGGATTTAAGGTCTTTAAAGGCTGCAGGGTAGCCTATTGGCCTACTGAGTCTTTGTTTCTAAGTAAGGAGAGGATGAAAGCTGACAGGAACAAGGACTGCTACCATGCTTATGGCAATATCAGGATTATTTATTTTATTGAGACAAGGTCTCATGTTGCTGCCTGACTTCAGACTCAAAGTTGACCTTGAATTTCAGATCCTCCTGTCTCCCCCTCTTCATGCCACCATGCCCATGAATTTTGTGGTACAAGAGCTGGAACCCAGGGATTTATCCACGAGAGGCAAGTACTCCACCCACTGAGTTCCAGCTCCTAAAATCATTTTAGATGATTTATTATAATAGTAAAATGAACCACAGTGTTCAGAAGACAATGCAGTCTGACCTATGTAGATACTAACAACCCACTGCTACAATGACATAGCATCTCAAAGGCAGAAAAATGTTCTTCTGAAATGGTGAATGCCAGAAAGCAAGCTAATGATGTAGTGTAATTCCAAACTGACTGGCTAATCCCCAGTCCTGGGACATTTTCGCTAGTTAGGCTTACCCACATCCTGCTCAATACAGCTTTTGTCATCACAGCTTGAGATATGGTGACTGATTTCAGCCCGGGGGACCTGGTGCCGAGCATTGAAGGGACAAGTAGCCAATTTGTTTGCGACATCAGGATGATTCTGTGGAGTCAGAATTAGGGGATCTATCAATTCTTGGATCTCATAAAATTCAAGAAAAGTAGCTCAGCTTTTTCCTTATAAATGGCTCCCTGAAATCTCTCAGTGAGTTTATGTCTCAGCCATGGTAGACATACTCATCAGAGAAACCTAAAAGGGATTTATTTATTTATCACCCACACAGGCCATGCAGCTACTCTCAGTATCTCCAAAACGCAAGCCTTTTGGTTATGACTGTAGGGATACCAACACACACTGGGAATTTAGTGGCTTATAAAGAGCAAAACAGTCAATATGAACCATTCATTCTGTTTATCAGACAGCACAGCCCTGAGTGCTGGAGCTCTCTGGGTGTCTTTGAAAGCCGACACTCGGGACCAACACTAACAATGAAACAGTCTGCTCTGCTGCAGTGCCCTGCTTTTGCAATGCAACAGTGCTGGGAAACAGCTGCTGTAAGGGAGCTGCAGAGACAAGCTAATGATTCTTCAGACCAACACAGGGACACTTATTTAAAGTAAGTTAAATGAAGCCTTGAACAGCTTAACCTTTTGTTTGTTTATTTTTTTGAGACACGGTTCTCCGTGTAGCCGTGGCTGTCCTGGAACTCTGCTCTGTAGACCAGGCTGGTCTCAAACAACCTCTACCTCTCAAGTGTTGGTCTCTGCTGGTCTCAAATAGCCTCTGCCTCTGCCTCCCAAGGTATGAGTCACCACTGCCCAGTGAACAATTTAACCTTTATTTCAGCTATTTCACTTAGGAGAAGCCTAAATAATAATATACTTTGTTGGGCCAGTATCTTGTTTTAAACCCCCCCAAAGAATTTATTATCATCAAAATGTCAAGGCAAATATACCAGCACTTAAGAAATTTAAGAAAGCTGGGTGTGGTGATACACACTTTTAATCCCAGCACTCAGGGAGGTAGTGACAGGCAGATCACTGTGAATCTGAGGCCAGCGTGGTCTACAAAGTGAGTCCGGGACAGTCAAGGCTACACAGAGAAACCCTGTCTCAAACCACCACCACCACCACCAGCAAAACAAAACAAGAAATTTAAGAAACACAGGCCTGGAGAGATGGCTCAGGAGTTAAGAGCACTGCTACTCTTTCAGACTATCACTCAGACTGGAGGCTGACAACTGTCTGCAACTCCAGTTCCAGGCAATCTGGTATTCTTCTGGTCTCTGTGGGTATACACACATAACTAACACACACACACACACACACACACACACACACACACACACACACACGGGCAAGAGATGGCTCAAGTCTGACAACTTGAATTTGATATCCAAGGCCTATATGGCTTGGGTCAGGAGAGGCCTGGTCCTCACAGGGTGCCGTCATTCACAGGCACGCTGTGGCACACGCACTGTGGCACACACACACACTGTGGCACACACACACTTGTGAACACGCACCAAAATGTCTTGTTATTGTTTTAAAGAGAGAAAGAACATAGAGTTGGGTGGGTTAGGGAGGTAGGGAGCATCTGGGAGGAATTGGGGTCAGGAACATGATCAAAATACATTTATGAAAAAAATTTTCAATAAAAAAGTTTTAAAGATGTGTCACAAACAAATCTCAAAATGTAAAACTAGTGATAAGCAGGCTGGAAAAACGCAGGACTAAGAAACTTGCCTGGCCCCTCTCTTACCTACCTCTTCTCTCTCTCACTCTCTTCCTCTGTCTCTATCTCTCTTGTTTCTCTGTTTCTTTCTGGGTTACTCCTCTTACTTCCCTGCTCTCCCATGCTCATTTAGTAAACTTCTCCATATGAAAAGAAAGAAAGAAAGAAACTTGCAAGGGTTTGGAGAGATGGCTCAGTGGTTAAGATTGCTTGTTAAGCAATCATGAGAACTTAGTTTGGATTCCTGCACCCAGTAATAAGCTGGGTGTGGTCTTGCATGCCTGTAATGCCAGAGCTGGCAGGCAGCAAAGATAGAAGGAAGCTTGCTGGCTGCCAGCCTAGCTGACACAAACAAACAAGCAAACAATTGCCCACTCCAGGGTCAGGGAAAGACCATGTCTCAAAGGAACAAGGCAGAGTGATAGATAAGAACATTCTGCCCTCTTCTAGCTTGCTCTTGTGCAGACCGTGCACACACACCACACACACCATACACAAAGGTAACTGCGGCCAGGCATAGTGGCACACACCTTCCATCCCAGCACTTGGCAAGTGAAGGCAGGTGGACTAATGAATTGAGATCAGCCTTGGCTTCAAAAAGCTCTACTTCAAAAAAACTAAAGTGCCCTCTTCCCCCAAAAGTCCAAGCAAGCAAGTAAGCAAGTAAACAAACAAAGGCAGTTTATGGCTCAGGCCTATAATACCAGCTACAACGAGGCTAAGACAGAAGGACAGAAAGTTCAAAGTCTGCCTGGGCTATGAGTTCAAGGTTACCTTGGGCAACTTAATGAGACCCGTCTGAAATTAAAGGCTGGCAACACAGCTCAGTGGAAACAGCACTCACTTCTCTTGTGTGAGGCCTCAGATCCCCAGTGTTGCCCCCTGAACAGCCCCTGCCCCCCAAAAAAAGAAAAAGAAAAGAAAATCCATGTGGACTTAATTCATGACAATCCTCCTACCTTAGCCTCAAAAACGGAGGGCACAGAGGTGCACCGCCATACCTACTCAGGGGAGGCAGCTTAAATTTTCTTTATTTAATCATTTTAAATGTGTATGAGGTATTAAATTATCCTGGAGCAGTTGTAAGACATTTGATGTGAATTGGGTGGCTCTGGAAAAACAATACAGGTACTCTTAACTGGTGGTCATCTCTCCAGCACACCTCTGTATTCTGAAACAGGGTCTACGTAGGCCCGGATACCCTGGCACTTGCTGTGTAGACCAGCCTGGCCTTGAACTCACAGATTATCTTTGCCTCCTGAGTGCTTGGATTAAGGCACAGGTCACCATGTCCAGCTAAATATTTACATATTTTATACACCTGAATGTTCTGCCTGCATGAATGTACATGCATCATATCTGTGCCTAGTTAGGAGAGTAGGTCAGATCTCTTGGAACTGGAGTTACAGATGAGTGTGAGCTGCCATGCGGTTGCTGAGAATCAAACCCAGGTCTTCTGCAAGAACAAGTGCTTTTACCCTTTGAGCTCTCTCTCCGTCCTCCACCCTAGCTTTTTGAGACAGGGTCTTATTACGTATTCCAGGAGGTCACTTTATAGTTTAACTGTCTTTGACCTCATGGCAATCCTGCCTCAACTTTCTGATTAAAACTGTCTGGATTACAGCTCTCTTGCCTCTGTCTCCTTAGTGCTGGGGTCATGGGCATGAACAATCACACATGGTTTTATGTAGTGCTAGAGATTGAACTTATTATTTAAGACATTAAATATGAATTATGCATAGTTTGGATTTAACACTAAACTTTTGGTATCTGAATCTGACATTGGTATTCTTTAAAAAAAAATTAGGCAGTAAAGAGATTGCTCAGAGGTTAAAAGCACTGTTGTTCTTGCAGAGCTCAGCCCCAGGACCCACAGGGTAGATCCCAACCATGTGTAGCTTCAGTTCCAGAGACCTGATGCCCTCTTACCAAGTTTCCTCAGGCACCAGGTATGCATGTGGTATACATGTGCAGGAAAAATATACATACATGATTATACATATATCTATGAATATGATTAAAAAAATCTTACTTTGTCAATGTGTGTGCGCACATGAACACAGGCGCCTGTGGAGGGCCAGAAGAGGGCACTGGACTGTGAGTTGACTGATATGGGTGAGAACAGGGTTTATACCTCTGGAAGAGCAACAAGGGTTCTTAACTACTGAGCCATCTCTATACCCTGACGTCAATATGCTTTTTCTTTAAAGGGTTATTTATTTTTACGAATTCTGTCTGTGTGTACACCTGAAAATTAGCAGAGGGTATCACACCCCATTACAGATGGTTGTGAGCCCTCATGTGGTTGCTGAGAACTGAACGCAGCACCTCTGAAGGACAGCCAGTGCTCCTAATTACGGACCTATGTGTCCAGCTCCCCTGACATCAGTATTCTAACAATCCTGGACAAATACTTTTTAATTAATGAAGGACTGGAGTGGGTCACATTAGCTAAGTCTATAAAGGAATAACCACAGCAAAAATGCTAACTGAAATAAAGCTTTGGGGATCTGTAGAGATGGCTCAGTGGTTAACAGTGCGTCTAGCTCTTGCGGAGGGCCTACTACAGCTCCCAGGACCGACATGGGGGCTCAGAGCTGCCTGTTAATTCCAGTTCCAAGGGATCTGATGCCTCTTCTGGCCCTGACAGGCTTCTGTGTGTACATTGTGCATATAAACTTACTCAGGCAGACAGACACGCACATAAATTTTTTTTTTTTTAAATAAAAAAGATGTTGCAATGAACATTCCCTGGTAAAGATGAGTGGGCAAAGGGGAATATTGTAGGACACACTGTGACATACCACGGCTTCCATGGTGAGATGTTTTCTAGCTTTGTTTTGTTTTTTTTATTTATTTATTGTTTGTGTGTTTTTTATTTTGAGGGGAATGTTGCAAGGGTGGAGGGCAGATGAGGGGACGGGAGATGAATGGGACTTGGGTTCATGATGTGAAACAAAGAATCAATAAAAAGTTAAAAAAAAAAAAGCTGGGTGTGGTGGTGCACGCCTGTAATCCCAATACTTGGAGGCAGAGGCACGCAGATTGATGTGAGTTCCAGGCCAGCCTGGCTTCAAACTGAATCCAGGACAGCCAAGGCTACACAGAGAAACCCTGTCTTGAAAAACCAAATAAATAAATAAACAAGCAAATAAATACATTGAAATTTGGAGGAAGTTATTTTTAGGAAGTATATTTTCTTGGGATAAAAATTATAAACAAAAAGTCACAAAGAAATGTAATAGAGGGACTGGAAATATAGCCCAATGGTTAAAAACACTTGCTGCATTTTCAGAGGACCAGGTTGTTTCACAGGCACCTACATGGTGGTTAATAACTGCCCTGTAACTCCAGTTTCACAGGATCTAATCCTCTTCAGACCTCCACGGCACTAGGCGTACACATGGTGCACATATATACACTTACCAATATGCTCATACACATAAGATAAATCTAAAAAATATTTATAATATAAATTATGAGGACATCAAAGTTATAATGTAAAAGGGATTTCTCATTACTAGGAAAAAATTAGTGATTCATTTTTTTTCCAAAGGATAAGACTCTAGAGTCACTGTTTATAAACAGTGCCTTGTGCTAATTAGAAGAAAATAAAAGATAAGAATTTTATATGCTTCAAAGAATAAAACAAACACCTATAAACACTGAAACTTAATAAAAGCAGACTTGCCAAACAATCGGGCATTCAGTTAAAATATCTATATTAAATGATTTGTTGCTTCCAAAGCTTGGCTCTTCAGGCATTAAATGGCATATTATGAAAACAATATACTACCTTTCTGCACTTGATAAGATGATAAGGAAACCTGCAGGCCCTGATCTGGTGATTTTTATCATAGGGGCACTGTAGTAACTTTTCAGGGTCCAGGGAGTCGACTGAAAGAGAGAATAAAAACCACAGTAAGTATCAAGTGTCACAGACCTGTAAAACTACGGCAGCCTTTCAGGCACATTAGTGTTTTCAATAAATCCACAGTGAAGGAATAAGGCAGTCTAAAAAAAGATTAGATTAAAATAAAGTGTGACTGGCCTCGTGGTGGCGGCATATGCCTTTAATCCCAGCCCTCTTGGGAGGTTGAAGCAGGTGACCTCTGAGTTTAAGGCCAGCCTGGTCTATAGAGTGAGTTCCAGGACAGCCTTAACAACACAAAGAAATCCTGTCTCAAAGAAAACAAACAAACAAACAAAGAAAAACCAAAACAAAACTCACACCAAGAAACCCTGTCTCAAAGAAAACAAACAAACAAACAAACAAAGAAAAACCAAAACAAAACTCACACCAAGAAACCCTGTCTTGAAAAACAAAATAAAATGCTGGGCGTGGTGGCGCACACCTTTAATCCCAGCACTCGGGAGGCAGAGGCAGGCGGATCGCTGTGAGTTCGAGGCCAGCCTGGTCTACAAAGTGAGTCCAGGATGGCCAAGGCTACACAGAGAAACCCTGTCTCGAAAAACCAAAAAAAGAAAAACAAAATAAAAACAAAACACCAAAAAACCCTTAGACTTTCCCGCCCCCACGGTATGCTTGAGGTTTCATTCACATTTGACTGAATATGGTTTTCATTATTATTAAATGTTAAATGACATCCACAGCATTTTTTCCCTTTTCCTTTCTTAACAATAATGATTTAGGGTCAGTTCAATTCTCTAGCTTTCCTGCACTTTCCCAACTAGCCCAAAAAAGTTGGAATGGATTGCTGGTGTACCAATATAAACATTGTGGCCCACGGCACTTTCAAACTTCACTCTCCTGACCCAGCTGGCTGTAGGACAAATTGAGAATAATCCCTTATCAGCACCCTCGTCTGCTTCTAGTAAACAAATGGGAGCCATGTCACTTCAATGTAGTATTACTAACTAGAGCTTTCCCCTGCCCTCTGCTTTATTTCTATGCTATATTGGCTGCTCTAGTTTCTTTGACAATAATCTCATTACTTTTGTCAGGTAGATGATTTTACTTTTCACATTTTGGAACATAGATGAGAAAAAAAAAAATCCTTAATCTAATGACCACCAAACTGGCCAACTAAAATAAAAATAAACTGCAAAGACAGAACCTCCCACAGCTAAGACAATTGTAGAAACAGACTGCTATGTCAAGAAAACCCTGAATCTATATCATGTTATTCAAAACTGCCCTTAAGCTAGCCACGCTGCCCAGGCAGTGGCCCAAATCTTAACAAGCCTGGTTCAGGAAGGAAAATTAAATGATTAAGTACACTCTGAGAGCAAAAGGCAACCTAATAAAACACTCTTGCCACCCCTGAAGGTAAGGATAAAAGTAAAATAAGCAATTCACCTTTGACAAGAAGCTTATATACCAGGAGAGTGCAATGAAAATCAAAAACCAGAGGGGAATTGAAACCGACAGCTTCACCGGAAGAGTGGTAAACATGGAATAAATTGTTAACCATGGTCGTGATGCAAATCAGCCTGAAAGGTGATCTGAAGGACAGAACAAACAGGGAGGAAAACGTCCTAGAGGACAGGCATGCTTATTATGCCAACTGAGCTCTTAGCCAGCAATCTTTTATTTCTGAAGCTTCAGAACACCCAGGGAACATTCACAGAAGAAATTCTTATTAGTTTTCCTTCATTTAATCCATTCCATCACTAGCAAATGTCAGCAGTTGGCAGAACGGAGGTTCTCTATGATTCACACATATTATAACTGCCCTTATAGAGCATGCGTCAAAGCTGATAATGAGAACTACCATACATGCTTTATTTCTTGGTCTGGCAATTTAGGTCAGCTCTACTTTACTGTTCTACATGGAAAAGAATTATCAATCAATCAATTGTCCATTTATCTATCATCCATCCATCATCTATCTTGGTCACCAATCTACATCCATCCATCAGTCTGTCTGTCTATCTTATTTATCTACCTACCTAGTTACCTTGGTTTTGTGGCAAAATTATGGGTCTTAAGAATGCTATACAAGGCACATGCCTTTAATCCCAGCACTCGGGAGGCAGAGGCAGGCGGACCTCTGTGAGTTCAAGGTCAGCCTGGTCTACAAAGCAAGTACAGAACAGCCAGGGCTGTTAGACAGAGAAACCCTGTCTCGAAAAACCACACACAGAGGAATGTTATACAAGTGCTCTACCACTGAGCTACATCCCAAAAATTTGTATTTATTATTGTGTGTATGGTGTGTGTGTGTGCGTGCACGTCCATGTAGGTCAGAGGACAGCTTTATGGCATCAGTTTTCTCTGCTACTTTCACATGAGTTCTGAGGGTCAAGCTAAAGCTGCCAGGTTTGTATGGCAAGCACTTCACTGCTGAGCACTCTCACTGGCCTGGAAGTTGTGATCTCCGTACTTCAGCTTCCTGTGAGTCAGCATTGCAATTGTGTCCCACCACAGTTGGTTCTCCTGTCCCCACCCCCCTCTCTTTGTTTTTGTTTTTTGGACAGGGTTTCTCTGTGTAGCCTTGGCTGTCCTGGAACTCATTCTGTAGACCAAGCTGACCTTGAACTCACAGCGATCTGCCTGCCTCTGCCTCCCAAGTGCGAGGATTAAAGATGTGCGCCACCACACCCATCTCTTTAACTACCTGAGTTTAAAGTATTTTGTTTCAGACCATTTTTCAGAGTACTATGGCTGTAGTCTAAAGCGTCTTACTTAAAATGTGAACTTTTCTGTACCTCAACGTCACACAGACCTTTTTTCTCAGTATTTCAGGGAGGAATCTGAATTTTTCACAACATACACAATCTAGTGAGGCATCAAACTACACATAAATGACGTATTATTTTCTAAAAGGAGCAAGTAGTACATACTGTAAGTGTCTTCCATGCTGATGGCAAAGGAGTCCTGTTCAAGTGCTAGAGGAAAAAGCAAGGTTCAGAGACTCAGAAATGAAATGCATCAAAAGGCAGCCCTACAGTGTGGACGACTCCCTCCTGGAATCAAAGCTGCCCAAGCTCAATAAAATAACCTCTGCTACACAACCTCCCCCAGGATTTCCCTGTTTTAGGGCATTCTTCGCTCCTATGACTAATTTTAGCATCATCTCATAATTCACATTCATGGAATAAACTTTAGGGCCCACAAACAGCTAGGTCAAATATGACTACTGACAAACTGTATTCAGGTGACAAGATAGCAATATATTTTAAGTGATATTACAACATCTACCACTAAGCTGAGCCTGGTGGCGCATGCCTTTAATCTTAGCACTAGGGAGACAGAGGCAGGCAGATCGCTGTGAGTTGGAGGCCAGCCTGGTTTACAAAGGGAGTCCAGGACAGCCAGGGCTATACAGAGAAACCCTGTCTCGAAAAACCAAAAAAACCAAAGAAAAACCCCAATATTTGCTACTGTTTACTTGCTATTATGGTTTGATGCTATTTAACTTTAGTAATGGGGGCAAGTTGAGGTCATAAAAATACCAGTATTTAAACTTCTAGAAGCCAGGCGTGGTAGTGCATGCCTTTAATCCTAGCACTCGGGAGGCAGAGGTAGGAGGATCTCTGAGTTCCAGGCCAACCTGGTCTACAGAGAGTTCCAGGATAGCCAGGGCTACACAGAGAAACCCTGTTTCAAAAAAACAAAACAAAAAACAAGAACGAAGAGGTCACAGAGAACAGACGCGAAAGAGATTAAGAGAGAAAATGTCTCAGAGTTTGAATCCTCTTTTACTGGAGACCTCTACTGAACACTGATTTAGTTCACTTACTAGTATGGGAAAACTAATTATATAGATAACCTCTCCCACAGAAATCTTCTGAAAACTGGACGCATATATAGCTGTTGTCTCTAAGCAAGCTCTCCTTTGGCCTCTCACACAATTCCACACCGTTTCCCCCCCATTCTATGACATAAGCAGCATTAGAACCTTTGATAGGAAATGCAGGTGATGAGCTAAACTTTAGCTTAGTGTTCTGCTGCAAAGCCCATTTGTTAATGACAATCATTAGGGAACTACCTGAAAATTATTCATGTTTGGAATAAACTATCCTAACCTTAGGAACCTCTACCATAGTTATGTCATATTTTGTTAAAAATTTAAAAGGTATGGAAGAATCAAGTATTATTATTACAATTTAAGGTGAATGAAGGAGTGATGAGTGAGGTATTCAGCAACTTAGAGGGCCGGCCTATTCTTTCCCAGCAAACAGACTGATCAGAAGTAGGCCAAGGACGCT
Source organism: Acomys russatus (assembly GCF_903995435.1). Lineage (NCBI taxonomy): Eukaryota > Metazoa > Chordata > Mammalia > Rodentia > Muridae > Acomys > Acomys russatus. Next base: position 65,071,934 of record NC_067153.1, read on the forward strand.
GGAATTCATCACTCCGCTGTCTCTTATCTTTCCCATCAAATTGTTAACAGGTGATTCAATTCCTTTCCCCCAGTACTAGGTGGCGGGGAACTGGACAGAGTGACAATCTGAAGCTACTGTTTAAACTGAAAACAGTGAGTGGCAGGCCTCAGTAAAGTAGTAGTTTCTCTCCTTTTACAAAAAAGCCCTTCCCCCTTCCCCTCCCCCCCAATTCGAGGAGAGTCAAGCAAAAAGGATCAGACAAGTGGAAGGAGGTTACCCTAAAAACAAGGCAGGCAAAGGTGCCAGGGAGCCCAAACGCAGCCGGGCCCAAGGCTGGGCCGAGGGAGGACACTACTTGTCACACACAAACTGCCTCCAAGGGCTGGCCCAAGACAAACCCCTACCGCCTTCCCTCTTTCCTACCTCAGTAAAGACGCTCTCCCTACTGCCGACTTCGCCTCACAGCCAGGCCCCGGCAACGCCCACTTCCGGCCTGGTGCCAGGCGGGGGGTCGCACTTCCTGTGACTGTGGCCTGCGCAGGCGCAGTGCAGCCCCGCTAACGTCTGTGTTGCCCTCTTCCTTTGGCTTGCCCTCCTGCCGCCAAGGCCGCCTGTTGGGGGTCTTCAGCTTCTTTGATTTTATCCACCACCGGTCCTCTACTCTCCGGTCTACATGGTCCTAAGTGGGAGGAGAACTTCCTTTGCTGACTTTTGGGCGGCCATCTTAGAAAAGTCAGGGAAAGAACGCGACCGGTCGGTGTAGGGTGCTGTTGACAAGAAAACCTCTGTGGAAATTGAAACAAAATGTAATTTATATTTTGAGAGTTCAAAAGAGGAGTGGTGAAGACAGGTACAACAAACAGTTTAAGAAAAACCAGGAAGGACAGGGATTTTTTTTTTTTTTTTTTTTTTAAATCTGTGTAGTGCATGTAGGCGCTCAATTGAAAGGGCAAAGCCTGGTCTACAAAGCGAGTCCAGGACAGTAGAGAAACCCTGGCTCAAAAAACCAAAAAAAAAAAAAAAAAAAAAAAAAAAAAAGAAAGAAAAAAGAAAGAAAGAAAAGGATCGTCTCGGAATAGTAGGGAGGATGGTGGGATTAAAGGGAGATTTAGGCTAGAAAGGACAGGTTTGTCAAAGAACTCAAAGCAGGAAACCCAAACCACTGTGAGCCTTTGTTCAGAAAACACAACATTCCAAAACTATGTTTGTTTTCCTAGTTAAATATAAATACTTGTCCCCAAAGTGCTTAGCAAAGTAGGCACTAAATTGGACTGATGGCCAAATAGGAGTGTACAACATAGGCCAGGAAGTGTTAGAGACTGTGTTATGATATGTAAATTACACACCACACAATCAGTGTGGAATGAGGAAGTTTATTTTTTATTATTTATTATTTTGGTTTTTTGAGACAGGGTTTCTCTGTGTAACAGCCCTGGCTGTCTTAAACTCTTTTTGTAGACCAGGCTGGCCTCGACCTCACAGCGATCCACCTGCCTCTGTCTCCCAAGTGCTGGGATTAAGGGCGTGTGCCATCACCGCCTGGCATGAGGAAGTTCATTATTGCAGAAGGGCAAGGAAGAGAAGATATCGACTCAGTCAAGAGAGAGTCAGAGGCACAGATAGAGTGTAAGAAGGGGGAAGGGGGAGAGGGGAGGGGAGAAAGAGAGAGACAAGGTGTTGGGTTGTTTCTTTTATCCTCTGGAATACACCTGAGGTGATGATGTCAGAGCTTGCTAAGCAACCTAGAGGCAGGCTAGTGGATCTGCTTGTGAACTAACAGACTGTAAATTTCTATAAGGAAGCGATTAGTGGGGCCTGAGATGACCTGGGAAAGCATTAGAAAAAAGATTTATACTGTAAATTTTATACTATAAATTTAGGCTATAAATTTTATAGACTTGAAAAGGTGTTGACACTGTGGGTAGACCTGGTGACACTATTTTTAAAAATCAAGTTGTAAAATACATTGTATTGCAGAAAATTTTGTGCATCCAAAGCTTAGCTGGCAGTTTAGAAGTTGGCTGCTGGTAAAATACTGTGGCTTCCAACACATGTCAGTGGGTAAGAGCCTAAATACAGAAAGGATCATCAGAATAGCAAATACAAGGTATCTTAGGTGAAAAGCATCTTGGGAGTGTGACATTTTATTTTTACACGAATAATATGTAAATTATCAGCTCTGACCCCGTCCAGCCAGCAGGCTGAAGAGTGTATGTATCATCATTTTCAGTACAGACTGAGACTTTAATAGGAGCTGGAGGATAGACTAACAAACTCATTTCAGCACCTGGGAGGCTGAGGCAAGAGAACTGCAACAGAGCTGAGAGCAGCTGGGACAGCCAGTCTACATAGTGAGACCCTGTCTCAAAACAAACAAACAACAAAACCCAAACCCAACAAACCAGAACAAACCAGTCAACTAACCAACCAAAACCCTAAAAAGAGATAGCTTGTGGGTAGGAGATGGGATCAAGTCATTCTTTTTGCAGGATAATGGTTCTTAATCATGTTTGCACATTAGAGTCATCTGGGGAGTGCCTAAGACATACCTTGCAGCTGGATGATGGTGACGCATGCCTTTAATCCCAGCACTCAGAAGGCAGAGGCAGGTGGATCTCTGAGTTCAAGGCCAACATGGTCTGCAAAGAGAGTTCCAAGTTGGCCAGGGCTACGTAGAGAAACCCTGTCCCAAATAACCTAACCAAACCAAAACCCCAAAGCCATCCTTAAAAAGACATACATGTAAATCTCCCCCCTCCCAGAGCAGTTAATCAGAAGAGAGGGAGGCACTGTTATTTTTAAAAAGGTTACCCAGATGATTCTAACGTGCAGCCAGACTAAGGACCACTCGGCACTGTCTTGAATTTTCAAAAGCATTTCTTTCATCTAGATGGCCTAGATGACTCATAGGAGCAAGCTGTTAAGTGCTTTTTTCAGACAGCAATTGCTTCATTGAAAACTTGGCACAAAGCATTTTAGGAAAAGTTTTTTTTTTTTTTTTTGACAAGTTCACTTTAGATCATTAGGAAACAAAGCAATTCTTATGAGATCCTGAATTTTGAACTCATCACAGTATTATTCATGCAGAATTAGTAGGGCCAGAGTGGTTTGAACTAAATATAATAATAACAACAACAACAACAAATGTTTTAAATCACAGAGATTTGGTGCAATTTTTGTCATTGTTGCTATGATCCATAAATACTTTTCATTTAGGTACCTATAGACTAAATTTTTTTTTTAGATTGAAATTTTTGAAAAATAATGAGCTAAGGGCTTGAGAGAATGGGAGCAGGAGCTGGTCCTGAACCCTTAACAAGCTTTGTTGTAGTCACTGATGTCAGTGTGGCAGAATTCTCAGCTGATGGAGCTGCTTCATTTAGCACCAGCAGATAAGCCCACTGTCTTTTTAATTTTTATTTTCCCTCAAGACAGGGTTTCTCTGTGTAGCCTTGGCTGTCCTGGACTCTCTTTGTAGACCAGGTTGGCCTTGAACTCAAAGCAATCTGCCTGCCTCTGCCTCCCGAGTGCTGGGATTAAAGGTGTGCACTACACCCTGCTAAGCCCACTGTCTTATAAACAGACGCCAAAGTTGTCTTTCAGCGGTGACTTGAAAATAAACATGTGCCACATATTTGTTCCTTCTGTTCTTAAATGCTTTGGTCATTCCTTTTCAAGTCAAAACATTCATGCTTTATCTAAGATCCCTGATAAGCTTTCTTTCAGCAAGTTTTGTTTGTTTGTTTGTTTTTTGCCCAGGTTGATAATATTTGAAAACAGAAAAACAATGAGACCAAGTAATTTAGACAAGGAACTTGGTTTCTAGGAGCTAGTGGAGGTTACTATCCAAAACTGAACCTCGTCTTTGCTGATTCTGTGTATATACTACTGTCCTTAAATCATATGTGTAGAATTATAAAACTATGGTAGATTTACAATAGTTAGAAATAAAGCCAATGGTCTAATAAGTCTAACGAGTGAAAAAGATTCCTGCGATTCTTCAGAAACACTCAGCTTTTGATGGCTGGATGAAGTGGCTCAGTGGGTAAGTGACTTGCCTGCAAGCCTGGTGACCCAAGTTTAGTCCCTGGGATAAACTCCTGAGAGTTGTCCTCTGACATCCACATGTCTGTCATGACATAGATGTGCACACACGCAAATACGTGTAGTAATATTAATAAAAGAACCTTTAGTGTCTCAAAAAGCCTAATAAATGTCCATCTAGCAGAAGACTAAGCATCTCTTTGTTTCTAGCTTAAATTTTATTGAGTCCTTGTTCTCTCATCTAATTATGATTTTTGGCATTAAACATAGAAAAAGTATTCCATGGCTGCAGTTTCTGAATCTGTCAGAATTGGGGCAGGGGCTGGGGAAACAACCTTGTGAATGTGGGGCCTTTTCTCAGCATTCATGCAGAAGCCTTATGTGGTGATAAATCTGAGTGTATGTACAGGCAAATTTGTTATTTGTGTTCTGTTATTATTAGGTTTGTTTGGGTTTTACTAAAGCTTTGACAATGTTATGTTAGAGGCTAAAAACTAGCCAGGCAGTGGTGGCACATGTCTTTAATCCCAGCACTAGGGAGGCAGAGGCAGGCCAATCTCTGAATTCAAGGACAGCCTGGTCTACAGATCAAGTTCCAGGACAGCCAGAGCTACACAGAAAAACCCTGTCTCAAAAAACAGACAAAAACAAGCAAACAACAAAACAAAACAACAACAATGAAGCAGCAAAAAATTACTGTCTTAACTTCTGTTGCACTCTCTTAAAGAGCTGTTCCCCCCCTTCCCCCCCCCCCCCCCGCCCGCCTAACCAGGGTCTTACTCTGTAGCTCTGGCTGTCCAGGATCTCACTATGTAGACCAAGGTGGCCTTGAATTTACATCTACCTGCCTATTAGGGAACAATTCCATATAGAAAAAAAAAAATAAAGTTCTACGTTGATGATATTTGACAATATTACTAGGGAACATTCTTTTGCCTTTATAGTTTGTTAAAAAGTCAAAATATAAGGCAGGTGCAATGGTGCATGGCCAAAATCCCAGCACTTGAAGGGAGGCAGAGGCAGGTGAACCTCTGTGAGTTTGAGGCCAGCCTGGTCTACAAAGCAAGTACAGGATAGCCAAGGCTACACAGAGAAACCCTGTCTCAAAAAAGAAGAAGAAGAAGAAAAAGAAGAAGAAGAAGAAGAAGAAGAAGAAGAAGAAGAAGAAGAAGAAGAAAAGAAAGAAAGAAAGAAAAAAGTCAGTGTATTTTAAGAACCGGAATGCAGAACCAGGATGGTGAGATAGGCCTGCAATTCCAGGACTTGAAAGGCGGAGACAGGATGATTAGGAATTGAAGGCCATGCTTAGTTACACAGTGAAGTTGAGGCTAGTCCGAGGTACATGAGATCCTGTGTGTGTGATGTGTTTGTGACACACACATTTTTACATATCCATGCATGTACAAGTGCATGTAGGGATGGATATGTACATGTGTGGATGCCCGTGAAGGCCAGAGAATGATGTCAGATGGTTCTCTTTACACTTATTCATTTAGTGTGTGACTCTGTGTGGGTGTGTGCATGCCACAGCATCTGGAAGGATGCTGGAACAACACTTTCAGGAGTCAGGTCTCCCCTTCTACCAACAGGGCCTGGAGACTGGACTCAGATAGTAAGCCTTGGCGGCAGGCACCCTTACCCACTGAACCATCTTGTTGGCCTCTTTTACTAAAAAAAAAAGAAAAGAAAAGAAAATTACATTTATTTCGTGTGTGATGTATGCATGATGCAGTGCATGTAAGAAGGTTAGAGGACACCGAGGGCAGCTTGCAGGAGTTTGTTCTTTCCTTTGTAGATTCCAGAGACGGAACTTAGGTTGTCAGGCTGGTTGCAGGACCCCTTGCACGCTGAGCCAAATCACCTTAATTTTAGACAATGTCTTTCACTAGACCTGGCACTTACTGACTTGGAGAGATTAGCTGGCTGGTGAGACTCAGGAATCCTGTCTCCCGTACTAGGACTACAGATGTATGCAACCATGCCTGGATTTCTCCATGGGTGGTATGAATGCAGACCACATGCTTGTGTGGAAAGCGCTTTACTGTTGTTTTAAAAAAATTAAAATTCCAATTCTTTGATTTTAGCAGTAAAGACTCAGGAGCCAGATGCTGGGGTGAAGACCTGCTAGCTCAGAGAGGCAGAGAAAGCACCCAGCTGGCCTTCCTCCTCAGCTCCTCCTTCTTCTCCATGCTGTCTTAAATACCTTTCTCTCAATGCCCCTCTTTTTTTTTTTTCCTGTTTAATCTCTGTCAGCTGGTTTTTTGCTCTGCCTCTTGACCTTATTTAACTCTGTTTACAGAAAGCTCTTGGATTAAGGATGTGTGCTAGGGCTGAGCCATACCACACCCACCTATTCACAATAAAGGTCGTGGGTTAAAGGTGTGTGTTAAGGCTGAGCCACACCAAACCAGAAACAGACTGTTACAGTTCACAGTCTCGGGGTTCACAGTGGGAGCAAATACCCTACAACTGTTAGACTCTGATCACCTGAGTCTATTCCTGGAAGCCCTACTGAGAGCCAGAGTCGATGCAAAAGCAATTTTATTGAGCCGACGGGTCAGGTTCCACCAAACTCCGGGGAGATGGGAAGACCCATTTCTGTAATGGCGGGGCGGGGTGGGGTTTAAATAAGCAGAACTTAGTACAGACGTGATCGGTTAGTTGACCTTTAAAATGACTGGTTGCTAGTTATTTTATCCCGAGGGGCACGAGCTCAGGCTTGGGACATCACATGCTGTCAGGTGCTTGGGACAGGTATGAGGGTGTGGTTTTTCTTGGAAAGAATAGAACAGCCCTGAAGCCATCTTGGAAAGTACCGCGTGGCCAGAGTTGAAAAACTTTTCTATCTCTTCACAACATTTTACCAACTGAATGGTATGCCAGTCTGCATTCAGACCCTGCCTAACTACAACACACCGAAATGTGGACTGCCTTAGTTAAGACATAAACACAAACACTACAGCGGAAATGTCTGTAGTTCCAGGTTACTTGGAAGCGAGGAGGCTTGCCTCAGTCCATGAGTAAGCTTGAGTAACAGAAAAACAAAAGCAGAGAGGTAAACACCTGTAATTCTAATGCTCAGGAAGCTAAGGCAGGGGAATTTTGTGTTTGAGGCTAGCCTGGACTATGCATTGAGAAACTTACAAAAACAAAGAAAACTGCTTATATAAATTTAAGGGAGAATATGTAATAGGACATATGGGATATTAAATAGCTATTTAGTTTCCTTTTGCTTTTGCCATAATTGGAGGAAAAAAAGACTGTAGTAACTTGTGCAGGAATAAACCCCAAAATGACAGAAAATATTCATTTGATTATGATATATTTTTAACTGTAAGTCTAACTAGCTCTGAATTATTCAGCAAACTAGAAAAACAAAACAAAAATGAAAACTTCCCCGTGTTATTATTTAAAAAGGATTGGCACGTTCAATAAAGAGTTACAGCCTAAAAGAAGTTGATGTTGGGTTCCTGGATTGCAGTGGGACCCTGTCTCAGTAGAAAGTATCCAGCATTTACGTATGTCTTACACAATATAGTGCCAGGCTGGTTATGCTGGCTTCTTTTTTGTTTGTTGTTTTTTGAGACAGGGTTTCTCTGTGTAGCCATGGCTGTCCTGGACTCACTTTATAGATCAGATTGGCCTCGAAATTACAGTGATCCACCTGCCTCTGCCTCCCGAGTGCTGGAATTACAGCTATTGCACCTGGCATGTTGGTTTCTTAAATACAAAGAAACACACAATTCTGACTTCTCTTGAGGTTGGTGGCATGATAGAGGGAGAAAATCGTTTATATTTAATATCTGTGTTAGAAATCACGAAAAGAGACAGGAAAGGTTTTAGTGTGGCGAAAGAATTGGACTTAAAAAAGCTAGAACAGGGATTTGTTGAAAGGTGAAGGATGACTTCTAAAAATGAACAGAGTGAAAAATAAGGTGTAATCTGATGGAAGCAAATTGGGCCAGCAGAGTTAGTTAAGACATGAACGCAAATACTACATCAGAAATGTCTGTAGTCCCAGGTTACTTAGAAGTGAGGAGGCTTAGAGCTATGTTCCAAACTCAGCCTGTCATAAAAACTGTATGCTTAAAAAACATGAAAGATTTGTACAGCAGATTGAAGAAAGGCGATTAGAGGGTCACACAAATAAGAGACAGTAAGTGAGGAAAATCTTGGGGAGTGAATAGTCTGGTTATGGAAAAGTTTCACAGCTCACAGGCTAGTAATAGAAATAGGCAAATAACCTCTGTAGACCAAACTAGGAAAAATAAGAAATCAACTAAATTTGTCAAAGGAAAATATTCTTTATTTAAATAAAAACATGTTAAGATGACAATCACAAGAGTTATTAAAAGTTGAGGTTTTCTTAAGGTTTAAAATGACTTCTATTTGTCTGTTGACACTTTAATTCGAAATGTCTCCATCAGTTTTTCTGACCTGAGGGGGGGAAAAGAAAAGATTGAAGTAGTGTCATTTTCATAGCTTGAGTTGTTCCAGCAGAATTTAAAAACAGTCTTTTCTCCAGTCTGATATGAAGTCCCCAGAACTTTCCCTGTATCCTACTGTGGGTCAAAGAGGAATAGAATAATATTAATTTTTTTTCTGGACATTGAACCAGGACCATGTACATATGAGGCCAGGGCATTATCACTGAGCTGAGTCCCCAACCAGCATTTTAATATTTTAATTATTTTTTTGAGATGGGGTCTTCTTCTGTAGCCCTGACTGGCTTGGAACTCACTATGTAGACCATACTAGACTTGAACTCACAGAGATCTGCCTGCCTCTGCCTCCTGAGTTCAGGGGGATTAAAGGTGTGCGTCACCACATTCAATAGCTTTCTTTTTACTTTTGTTTTCATTTTTTGTTTGTTTTTTGAGGCAGGGTTTCTCTGTGTAGCCTTGGCTGTCCTGGATTTATTTGTAGACCAGCCTGGCCTCAAACACACAGAGACCAGCCTGCCTCTGCCTCCCATCAAGTTCTGGGATTAAAGGCTGGCACCACCACTGCCCAGCTTGCTTTTTTATTTTTATTATTCTTATTATTTTTATTTCTTGGTTTTTAGAAACTGGGTTTCTCTGTGTAGCCTTGACTGTCCTGGACTCACTTTGTAGACCAGGCTGGCCTTGAACTCACAGCGATCTACCTGCCTCTGCCTCCCAAGTGCTGGGATTAAAGGTGTGCGCCACCACCGCCCAGCTGCTTTTTAATTTTTTAAAGAAAGGTTTGTCTAAGAATTTCTGCAAGTTTAGATCACAATGTTAAAACTTTGATGTTACCCTGATAAAAGTAACTTTACCTCTTCCCCAGGACTTGTAGCTGTTGGGATGTTTATCAGCCATGGCCTCCTGTAGGTCTCTTGAGTCACTGAAGGAGAGAACCAGAAGAGGAAAGTTAACAGGGCAGCAGGCAGGGGAATTAGGGTTGACATACCCAGTTCCAGCGAGTCAGAACTTCATTACTCAGCATAATTTATGTTAGTTACTCAGGGTTACAGTAGCAACCATTTGACTTCTGTCTTTTGCTTCCTTTGTTACCCTTCCCCTCTCCTGTGGCAGGTGACTCCATCCAAGGCTCCTGCCACCCTTGTGTGTGCTCTCTGAGCTTGTCTGGCTAGGGGTCCTGAGCTGTTTGTGCATAGATGGTTCCTTTACATCTGGGAAGTTGGGTTTTTTTTTTGTTTGTTTTTGATTATTTTTTGTTCTTTGCAGAATTATAAATATTGTATATACAAGGCCTTGATGGAATACATCCCCAGTGAACTCTTGAGAAGGAAAGTACCCATTGTGTGTGTGTGCGCCTCGGTGTGTGTCTGTGTGTACAGCTCAGTGTTGGATGTTTCTTCAGTTGTTTTCCATCACGTTTATTTTAAACATGTAAAATTTTATGCATCTATATCTGTGCACCACATGTGTGCCTCATGCCTGAGGAAGAGAGAAGATGTTGAATTCCTGGAACTGGAAGTTACAGGTGGCTGCGATCTGCTGTGTGTGCTGCCAATCAAGCCTGGGTCCTCTGGACGAGCAGCAGGTGACAACTGCTAAGCCACCTCCTCATCGCCGTGTTTTAAACTTTTAAGTGTGTGTGTATGTGTGTGTGCCTTGGGGATGGAACTCAGGCTGCCCATCTTGGCAACAAGCACGCTTTACCTACTGGAACATCTCTCCAGACTTCCACATTAATAATTAATAATAATAAATGATAATAATAACATTAATATTATTTGATATGAAGTTTCCTACTGAACCTAGAGTTTACCGATTTGGCTAGACTATGTGTCCAGCAAGTTCCAGGGACCCTCCTGACCCTGCTTTCTCAGTTCTATAACTATAGGCTCACACCACTACACCTCACTGCTTTTGTTGGCCTGCAGTCTGAATTTAGGCCCTCAGTTTATATAGCAAGCATTTACCAATGGAGCCGCTCCACAGACCTGACCACAAATCTTTTAGTTAGGGACTGAAGCCCAGGCATTTGAGCCTGGTGCCAGGTGGTCATTTTCTCTTCAGAAGTCCAACTTTAGGGATGGTGAGATGGCTGAGTGAGCAAGAGTGCTTGCTGCCAAGCCTTACAACCTGAGTTCGAAGCCCAGAATCTATGGGGTAGGAGGAGGAAACTAGTGACAGCATGTTGTCCTCTGACTTGCCCACATATGCCCTGGCCACACTAAACAAACAAACAAACAAACATTTAAAAAAGCAGTCGGCCTGGTGGTGGTGGTGGTGGTAGTGGCAGCTCATGCCTTTAATCCCAGCACTCGGGAGGCAGAGGCAGGTGGATCTCTGTGAGTTCGAGGCCAGTCTGGTCTACAAAATGAGTCCAGGACAGCCAAGGCTACACAGAGAAACCCTGTCTTGAAAAACCAAACCAAACCAAACCAAACCATAAAAAATGAGTAAAACTTAATAACCTGAATGATGGAGACGAGCATATAGTTTACCTTACCTTTCACAAACCAGCATTTTTGGAGCAAAAGTCTCAAGAACAAATGAAGGAAAATGGTGCATATGATCTAGAAAGTAAAGAACGAGAAAGAAGAAACACAATTCCTGAGCATTTTCAGACTGTTGCAGAGAAAGCTAGCTGGTAGAGAGCCTTTCTTTAGTGTTTCTTCTATGGCCGTGGCTGGGAAGTGGCTGTTCTGCTTGGGACCAAACGTCCACCCCCTTATGTTTAGGTATGTGACCTTTTTACCAGGGGAACGTGAATGCAAGCGTCTTCTCAAATCAGGTGGTTAAAGGCAGTTGTACATGGCTATGTAAGGCTGTGGAATACATGGAGATGTGAGTGAGGGTATTGCCAACTGGGGGATGCAGTTGTTTGGTTAGGGCCACTTTTTGGTAGTTTCCTAGCATGTAATTTGCACCATGTGAATTAAGGCAGTCCAGATCTAACTGTTTATGATACAAGGGCCTTAATTTGAGCTGCTGAGTCTGATTTTCCAGTTGCACAATCTCTGCCATGTAAATTAGGAGGCTATGCAAAGTATGACTGCCTTGGTGGATCAAGGTTCAGTCTTGGTCAAAGGCTGTGGCCATGGGATGCTGGCTCACAGCTCAGTCAGACTACTGGTTTTAACTAGGGCACCCTCTAGAGACAGATGATGGACTCAGTAATTTGATGTAGTGAAAGGATTTTATGAGAAGAACATAAAGATTTATTACTATCTGCTGCTGGTTCTTTCTGTTGTTGTTTTGTTATATTTGTTTTTTGAGACAGGGTTTCCCTGTGTATCCTCGGCTGTCCTGGAACTTGCTCTGTAGACCAGGCTGGCCTCAAACTCACAGAGATCTGCCTGCCTCTGCCTCCTGAGTGCTGGGATTAAAGCCGTGCGCCACCGCCGCCCGGCACTGTCTGCTAGTACTAAAGCACACTTCTCTTCACAGTTGTGTTCAGATCAGCCCTGCTCACCCACATTCCAGACATCAGGGTCAGGAATCTGATTGCCAGCACTGCATAAGTTTTCGTCTCCTTCAAAGCTTGGGTGAGTAATCTTTTGAAGATTAAGTGGCTCTGAAACAAAGTAAAAAATGTGGTCTTGAATTAGAATAGTTGATTAAAAAATTATCTGCTGTGTTTGGACAAGGCTTTTAAGTCACTATGGGATATGGGGAATTAGGAGGCCATAGAATTTGGTACTACAGACCTGTTCTCAGATAAAAAGCTTACCATCATCCATGGCGGTCCTGTTGACACAGTTGGCCTCATGTTCCTTGAGCCTTTTGATCGGGACCACATGACAAGCATTGTATTTGCAGTTAGCCATCTTTTTAGCTATCTTTGGATTTTTCTAGAAGGAAAAATTCTTGTTAGGTTTTGCCTGTATGCCATCCTCCACTCATTTCTGAAAATGCTGAAGAGATGTTATGTCTTCACCAAAGAACTATCTTTTTATATTCTGAAATTTTCCCTCTCCTGTAATTTACAGCTATTATTGGGGAAACTTACCTTTTTGCATGACGCTAGATGGTACTGCAACCGGCTGGCTGGCACCCTGTGGTTTGGGTCATAAGGACAGAGTTCTATGGATTCCAACTCCATTAGTCCTAAAAGGCAGGAATCATAGGTTGGAAAAAAAAAAAAAGATTACCACTTAAGGTCAGGTTGTCTTGACATAGGCCTATTTTCTACTCTTAAAAGCAACATGGTACTGGAGCTGGAGAGAGATGGCTCATCAGCTAAGAGTGGTTTCTGCTCAATCCTAAAGCCTGGAGTTCAGATCGCAGCACGCAAATGGGTGGCTGACAAATGCTAGTAACACCCACTCATCCCACACCTTCTTATTATCACACACACACACACTCACACACACACACACACACTCTCTCTCACACACACACACACTCACACACACTCACACACTCACACATACACACACACTCACACACACACACTCACACATACACACACACTCACACTCACACATACACACACACACACACACACACACACACACACACACACGCATACTCACACTCTTGAGTAACAAAAGCTTGTTGGACCATAGGGGAAAGTATCTGCTTCTTTGCTTTGGGAAGCCAAATTTAACATTTTACACACTCATAGATTGCTTTAAATAGAGTGCTTGCTTTACATTTAGAATATTAAACAGGCAAGAATCCCTGAAAAAATCACAGAGCTGGATATGATTAGACTCAACATGTGTGCGCTGGAGAACGCAAGGCTTGAGGAGCTGGCTCCTTCAGTGCTCATTCCTCTCCCTCTTCTCCAACTTTCCTAAAACTGAGCTACCAATTGGGAAGAAAAAAAAAAAAAACCCGCAATATAATGTCTGAGTATAGGCTACTTGCATTTACCAAGAATACTAGCCTGAAATCTCTAAATTGTGGATATTAACATATGAAAGCTCCCAGAAGTGAGCTAAAAGCAAACCATCTCAAAGCCAATAGGAGGCCCTCTCTCCCCCAAGGCTAGCTGTCTTTAGCTCTCCAAGCAGACATGCACGTCAAGGATCCCCGAGTTTCCAGGCAACAGCTATAGCTGAGATTTCTGCAAAGCAGTGGTGTATAGTTTGGTGGTGGTGGTGGTGGTGTGTGTGTGTGTGTGTGTGTGTGTGTGTGTGTGTGTGTGTGTGTAAGATCAAGGCAGAGTGGCATAAACAACAAGGATAAAGAGTGCCCTAGAATAGCCCATTTCTGTTTGGCTGTGCACCATGCCTAGGGCATAGACAAAAAGGCATAGAGCTAGACTGTTAAATGTCAGATTTTCCTGAGGGCATTTTGGTGATTAAATCCTGAGAGTTAGACTCCAGTAGCTTTTGTGAACACAACCCAGGGTTAGCCTTTATTTATTTATTTTTTTCAAGATAGGGTTTCTCTGTGTTGTCTTGGTTGTCCTGGACTTTTTTTTTTTTTGGTAGACCAGGCTAGCCTCGAACTCACAGAGATCCACCGTCCTCTGCCTTCCCAAGTGCTGGGATTACAGGTGTGTGCCACCATGCCCAGCACTGGGTGGGTTCTTTACGGTGTTTACTGCATATTAAGGAATATATTAGACCCATAGGTACTTAAAGTAAATTGACTTTCTGGAAAATTAAAGCTTGTAAAACCCATTATTAAATATGATTATCTTTAGATTAAAAAAGGTAATGCAAAGGTGTTTTAATACCTATATATAGTCTTCAGAAAATCTGTTATTTCACCCAGTTGCCTGGGGAAGCATGAACTCTGGTTACGGCTGATACGGTCTCACTAAACAAAGATTGTTGGAGGATACACAGTGACAACGGCGATACTGCTTTGTTCATTAATCAAAACACGGCACTTCCTGTGGAGGGACCATGGCTATGACAGAGGCCATTTGATTTAATGTTAGACTCCTCAAAGTCACCTTCATCCTTTAAACTAGCATAAGGATCATGAGACTTACCGTATCTCAAGCACTGCCCCTTAAAGGGAAGTGTCAATGGAAGAAGTTTGAGAAGGCAGAAAGCACAGTACCCTCCAGGTAACAGAAGGAATCAGCTTGCTGTCCAGGCTTTCTGTTCAGTTCCTCTCCTCCCACTGTCGGTTCTACCCTCAGAAGTTTGGGAAGTGTTGATGATGTCATAGTGAAGTCTTAGAGACGTGATTCTCAGTCTGGTTCCACGTGGGGAATTGCCGAGAAGTCTTAAAGGGACAGACCCTTTGGCGCTGCTGCAGAACTATTGGATTAGCTCTTAAGAGGGCAGGCTGGCTGAGTGTGGCTTTAAGAGCTCCTCAGAGGATTCTGGGTAAGAGTTACTAGGTTACTGCATTATTGCTAGGCCTTGTTCTGGGGTAATTAAATGTTTTTTAGAAGGGTTCTTCAAGTACGCAGAAGGAACTATGGTATAATTCTAAAAATAAATCCCTAAAGACTACCTGTTGACACAATAAGCCCCATCTTTCAGCCTGTCCCTTTTGTTTATAGGGAGTCAAATATAGAATTCCATAGAAAGTGATAGGACAAGCTCATTACATGTTCAAAAATCAAATTTTCAGGTTTTTTTTGTATACTTAATCCAATATACCAGGCCCTGAGCTAAGCATACACATGTAATAAATCACTGAGCCCCTTCCATAGTTGTATAAGGGACTAGCTTCATTTAATAGATTAGGAAAAGCAACTCAATAGCCTAAAGCTACCACAAGGCTTGCGCATGTTTCAGCAGCATTATTAATGTTGTCTGAGCTAACACATGTAGAACACTGAAATAGCTGCTATGTAGCAAACAGCCAGGCTATCACTTTACATAAACTAATCAATGTAACACAATAGTCTCACGAGATAGAAGTCACTATCAATACAATCCCATTTAAAGGTAAACTGGGTCCGCTGGTAAATGATAAACTTGAGACATAAACTACCTGGGCCCAGAACCTCGGCTCTTAGCCACTAAATCATAGGCTCAATTCATTGTACTGAGCTACATTAATCAAGAGTTCGATTCTGGCTGATATCAAAGTGTGGGTTCCAGCCCTCCCAACCCCACACCAGCTGAAGGCTGGCATTGCCAGGCTCCAGCAATCTTTCACTGAAGGTGGGGTGGGAATATAACATGAAATGGGACTCCTTTCTCTCACCTCAACCCAAGATTTTGAGCTCATGTGAAAGTTCTGGATATGGGGAAAAAAAATGGGATTATTGAATAGCAAAGATGAGGCTGTGGGAAGGAGGTAGAAGCAAAGGCATCTCTGGCTTAGCACTTTCCCTGGATCTTTTACTTTGTGTTGGAAGAAACTTGAAGTGAGTTGGACGTTCTTTAGGTAGAGGGTTGAAGCTTGGTTGGAGTATGAAAATAATCTCATTGAAGAGTCATTATTAATTTTCTCTTGCTAATTAATTTGGCTCCTCCTTATGGGACTTATTTTTTTAAATCAATTTAGACTTAATTCAATAAGTTATTAGTATTATGTCTTTGGTTTTTCAAGACAGGTTCCCATGTTGGTTAGCCTGTAGTCAAAGATGACCTCGAACTTTTGGTTTTTCTGCCTCTACCTCCTGAGTGCTGGCTGGCGTTGCAGGTGTGCACCAGCATGCCTGGTTTTATGTGGTGCTGGCTATCAAACCGAGGACTTCATATACGCTGGGCCAGCATTCCATCAACTCAGCCGCGACACTAGCCCTCAGGAAGTTTCTATAACCAGTATATTTGTCGAGTGGTTGCTGTGTCTAAGAGGCGTTGCTGCAGATGGGTGCTTCTCAGATGAGTTCCCTGGGACATTGCTTCAAGACCTCCTTGGGAACCTGGGAACTCAGGTTCCTACCACAGGTTTGCTAGTCCAAATCTCTGAGGGCAGGGACTGATCTCAGTCTGCTGAGTAACAGCTTCCTTTGGGATTTTTACATTCCACCTATAGGGAAACTCTTTAAGCAGGAAGGCAAACTATTAAGAGCTCCAGGAAGTCTTTGAAACTGACTAGATTCACAAGGTCCTGTCAGAATAAACAGTAAAAGCTTAGAGTCCCTCTTAGAAGAGAGACCCAAACTGCAAAGAAGGCTTTGAGGCTAGAATAGCCGGAAGAAGCAGAAACCAGCTAAATCGCCTGGCTTAGGCCAACTGTGTCACCTGGAAGGACACACCAGCTGAGCTGCTGAGGCTGTGCAGGGGGCTCCAGATGCCCAGCCTTGTGAGCCCACCCATGCTGGGGGGCTGTGGTGATGGAGCTGTCTTTGAGTTATTTCTGCTCCTGTAAGTAACCCCTCAACCACGTTCCTGTAAATAACCTAAATGAAATCTTCGGTTCATCAAGTTTTACTTTGGTTTGTTGTGGGCTCCCCATCTGCGGTGAGTAGAACGTGGGTTGCATCTCCCCAGGAAAAGTTTTGTTACACAGCACCATTTCCTTAGCATTGTTCTCAGATTGGAGGGCACATCAGAGTCACTCAGAGAACTTGTTACAGAATACAGGGTGTTAGGGGATGGAGAGCTGGCGGCTCAGGGGTTGAGGACTTGCTGCTCTTCCAGGGAACCCGAGTTAGGGTTTAGCACCCACCCACCTGTAACTTCAGCTCCCAGCGGATCAGATGCTCTCTTCTGGCCTCCTGTGTCATGTGTTCGAGTGAGAGTTTGGCCTTAGTAGGTCTTGAGTGAAGTCAAAGAATTCGCATGTCTAGTAAGTTTCTTTTAAATTATTTAATTTTATTTTTTGTAATATCCAGCAAGTTTCCAGGTGCTGCTGCTACTGCTGGATCACACTCACAGAATCACCGTACTAGACACCACAACAGATATCAATATTAGATATCATACCTGCCATTAGGGAGGAGCATATGATGCTTAAAAATATAACAAGGAAGCTAATTCCAGCACAGTGGGAGTGGAAGCAGGAGAGCAGAGGTTCAAGGCCATCGCCAACTACATAGAGATAGAGTTGAGTATAACTTGGGGTTCACAAAACCCTTTCTCAACCCTCCCAACCGTGTGTGTGTGTGTGTGTGTGTGTGTGTGTGTGTGTGTGTGTGTGTACACACATAAAATAGAGTCGAATAGAACATGGCATTGAATGGAATAGTTAGAGATGGGATCTGACTGGGGTCCTAAAGGATGCTAGGGCCTAAGGGTCAGTAGTAAATAACAGGCATTCTTGATGGGGACATAAAAGGGAAAGTGTACAGGTGTATGGAGCATGTTTTGTCTGGGACACTGGGGAGGTGCTGCATTGAGAGGAGCCTGTTTCTTTCTTCAGTTTCCGCCCACATCTTACCAAAGTGCTGCACAATCAGAAAGAGGAAGTCTCCTCTGCTGAGGGTGCAAGAGGAAGCACAGGAGGGTTCTGAGGGCCTGTGAGCCATCGTGACTGCTGTGAGCCAATTGCAGAAGCAGCCGGAAGCCTAGCACACCAACCAGGCTACGTCCCTTCACACAGAGGGCGTTCCACCCAGGCTGAGAATATTTGGGGCGATCGGGTTTTGCTACCCGGATGCTCCTTTCTCTCGGTGGCCATCATGTCTTTGACCTCTGCCTACCAGCATAAATTAGCAGAGAAGCTCACGATCCTGAATGACCGGGGTCAGGGAGTTCTCATCCGCATGTACAATATCAAGAAGGTGAGCCTGGAGGCCTGCAGGCCCAGCAGCCAAGCGTGCCTCTTCTCCTCCGACGCTTAAGTGGCTTTCAGCCACTCAGACGGTATAGATCCCACAGTTTGGGGAGATAGAGGGAGACTTCTTTTCAAGGTTTGCCCTTTCTACATAGATTCTTGCCTTTCCAAGAGCATCATCTTTACTCTAGGCCTGAGGGTAGGGGTTGAATGGGTGAGAAGATTTGTGTCCTGAATGATTTGGATAAGGGTCTAGGATCTAGAATTTGAATTTGGGGTGTATTTGTTGCCAATTCCTCTACTTTTTGAGATTCAAGTTGGGTCTCTGGCAAAAACTTGTGTGTGTGTGTGTGTGTGTGTGTGTGTGTGTGTGTGTGTTTGTGTGTGTAATCATTTCCCTAAAAGGGATTAAAAAGAAAAAAGAAAAGGAGGTAGTGTCTTCTAAAATACTTTGGGGGGCTGTGAATTCTCTCTCTCTCTATCTCTCTCTCTCTCTCTGTGTGCGTATGTGCTTAGGAGGGTAACTATGAAACTGGGCAGAACTGATGTTAAGAAATGAGCCAGGGCCTAGACAAAGCTGTAGGAGGCAGAGATAAAGGTGGGTAATTGTGAGATTCTCTAGGGAGAGAAAGAAGGGACTCATAGGAAGGGGCATTTGTGCACCCTCTAGTAAAGCTGCAGGAAGGAACATAGTCTCTGTGTCCTCATGCTGTTTGTAAAAGCCTCTTGGGATGAGATAGCTCCTCACATACTGGGTAGACCTGTGGCACTGAGCTTTATATAAAGTCCACTTTCTGATCAGCCACTTTTCTCACTACTTCCGGCTTCAGAGGAGGGGCAGGGAATCAGCTTCCTCTCTGTGTTAGAGCCAAGCCTCTGTTAAGACAAGATGCCAAGCTGTTAGCTCTGATGGGCACTGGTTCACTGTCTGGAATGAACCTCTTTCTCATCGACTGTCTTGCTTTTATAACGAAATCCCACACTGCCATTCCCAGGAGAGAGGATGACTGAGTGATGCAGGCAGAGGTATGTATCTAAGTGGAAATATGGTTTGGTGGTTTTATTTTATTTTCGTCTGTGCAGACCTGTTCAGATCCAAAATCCAAGCCACCCTTCTTACTGGAAAAGTCTATGGAATCATGTCTCAAGTATATCAACAAGAAATTTCCCAACATAGATGTCCGAAACAGCACGGTGAGAAGCCCATTTCCCCCTTTTCTGTAACATTCTCTTGCAGGGTAGATTCTTGCAGATTCTTCACTTTTGGCTGTTTGTCTTTAAGTGTGGCCACCTTCCTTGTCTCAGATGGTAGTCTCCCACAGTGAGTGGGGCACAGGCTTGCAAGATAGGTTCATGAGGACACTGGTGCTTACAGAGAGGCCAGCCTTGCAGTGCACACCTTTTACTGCAGTTCTTATACCCACACCATGTTTCTTTGCTGCTGGATGCTTTGTATCCAGTGGCATATTCTGCACTTCTGTATGTAGCACAGTACTCCTGTATTGTGTTGGCTATAGATTTGTTACAATCTATACACAGAACATTTTCAGAGTCTGCTCCTCCCCCCCGCCCCGCCCTGCCGCTCCCATTTATTTGTATAGCAAACCTCTTCAACTGTAAGGAAACTGAACATCTCTTTTCAGCTACCCTTCTGATTGTAGTCAGATGCACATGTGGCTGTCTAATCCAGATATAAGTTTTTTGTCTAGAGAATGCTGGTGAGTCTCTGATCCCTTCCTAGCACACAGACTCCAACTTCTCCAAACCTACTTTATTTGGGGCTCTTTAAATGCTTATACCTCCCTTCCAACCCACCTACCCTAGATAGGAGAGAAAGGAGGGTTATGGGACCAGGAGAAGTAGACCTTGTTGAATTCAGTTCCTGGGAGCGAGTCCGATGGCTTAGTAGGCAAGATTTCAGCAGACCAGCAATTCCACCAAAGTTGCTGCTTGAACCTGGAACAGCAGCCGGGGCCGGGAGTGGTCCTCTCTTGGAGCGTCTCGAAGCGGAGTGATGAACAGCCAGACAATACCTAGACCCAAAAAGCCCCAGCCTCCTCTACTAGGATGTTTTTCAGCTGGCAAAAAACAAGGCCCCGCACAAGGTGGTTCCACTTCCAAGTGGATAAACATCACCTGTTCTCTCCCAAGTCTGTTCCCCATCCCACACTTGGGATCAAAACAAAAACATGTTTACATCCACTAGAGGAGTGACGGATAATGGGAGATGGCTCGGCAGTTAAGAATGTTTGGGTATTACTCCTAGTTTTTAGTTACTTAGATCAATTGCTTTTTTATTTTATGTCTTGTTTGGTTCTTTCAGCAACATTTAGGACCAGTGCATCGTGAAAAAGCTGAGATAATCAGATTCCTCACTAACTACTACCAATCATTTGTGGATGTCATGGAATTTCGGGTGAGTCCTCTGTAGCCAGGGCAGGCATGGGCTTCAGTAGCTGAGCCTTTTTAATAGGCGTTCATGTATATGCTTGATGCAAGTTCTTGAAAGGAAAAAGGAGAAAGGTGCTGATATGCCATGACGTCTAAGTTGTGTTGTTAATGAACGATATATAAAATACTGTATTTTTATTTCAAGAGACACATAAGGTGGGTGTGGCCAGTGGCGTACATCTACTGTCCCAGCACTTAGGAAGTAGAGGTAGGGAGAATCAGAAGTTCAAAGTCATCTTTAGCTACCTACTGAGTTCTAGGCTAGCCTGAGTTACACGGAACCCTGTTTAAAAAACAACAAAACAAAACAAAATATAAACTTATATCAAGCATTATTAATATATTCACACTAAGGATTTAGAATATTTATATCAGATACCCAAACTAAATACATTTGATGATGGATTATGGCTGGTTTCTGCTTACTGGGCCATAGTTCCTCCAATTTTAAAAAGTACTTATTTACGTATGTGTGTTGTGCGTGCATTTGCAGGCATGTGTATGCCAAGGAGTGGATGTGAAGGTCAGAGTACAAGTTTCAGAGGTTGGCTCTCTCCTTGCAGGTCCTATTTGTTTCTGCTACTGTGCTTTGTAAACCAGGCTAGCTGTAGGAATGCTGGGATTACAGATTTGTGGGCTCAGGGGATAAACCTTGGATCATCAGACTTGTGAGGCTAATGCCCTCGCCCACTGGTGTAAGCGGTGTATGTATGAGTGGGAGTGTGTGCGTGTGTGTGTGTGTGTGTGTGTGTGTGTGTGTGTGTGTGTGTCACAGCGTGTGTGTGTAGGACGTGTTCTCTGCGTCTGCCTTGTTGACCTGTTTGCCTTGTCCCCCTTTCTAGTGCGCACACCATAAAACTTACTATCTTCTCCATTTTAAGTATACAATTCAGTGATAGTAAACGTATTCCTGATTAACTACTGTCTTTTCATGTTGTAAAACTAGCATTTTCCTCGCTTTAAGCAACAGTTTCTCATTTTTCCTGTCCCACGGCCCTTGAAGATTTCCATTTTTATGATTTTTAAATATGTTGTCTTGTGTAATTGGCACCTTTTGTCCTTTTGTGATGGCTTGTATAATGTAGTAGGGTATGTTAGGGTTCACCCACGTGTTAGAACCCCCCTCTAAGGCAGAGCACCGCCCCACTCCTTGGTCATGCTTTGTTTGCGTCCCTACTTACCTGTCAGAGAACACTTGGGCTGTTTTAGCTTTGTGACTAATCCTGCTATGAACTGGGTGTTCAAGTGCCTCTTAGAGCATGATTTCAGATCTTTGATATACCCATAAGTGGAACTGCTAGATTGATTAGGTATTTTTACAAATTCTTTTATTATTATCACGTGTGTATGGCATTTGTGTGTATGGCGTGTGTGTGTGTGTGTGTGTGTGTGTCAGAGGACAACTTTAGGAGTAGGTTACCATCCTTTTTTTCCTGTAGTGGCTGTACCATTGCGTGTGTGTGTGTGTGTGTGTGTGTGTGTGTGTGTGTGTGTGTATGTGTGTGTGAGGACAACTTTAGGAGTAGGTCACCATCCTTTTTTTCCTGTAGTGGCTGCACCAGTTAGTTGACGGCTAACAGTAAACAAGGAGATAACTTACCAACATTCTGACATGCTAAAAACTCGTGTTTTCTGTGTTTTGCATAGTGAGTGTCAAACCTAAGGCCTCACAGACCCTAGGCGAAGCTTTACTGCTCAGCTACACCCTTGTCTCAGGGCTTCTGTAATTTATGTCCCACTACTTGGTGATGCAGGGCATCTTTTATTGTTTTTATTGCACATTTGTATATCTTTTTGGAGAA
The DNA here is from genome assembly GCF_903995435.1 of Acomys russatus. NCBI lineage: Eukaryota > Metazoa > Chordata > Mammalia > Rodentia > Muridae > Acomys > Acomys russatus. Next base: position 65,094,237 of record NC_067153.1, read on the forward strand.
ATATCTCCTTCAACTTCTTTGTACATTTTAAAATCAGTTTTGTTTAGTTTTTGGTGAGTGTTAGGAGAGTTCTGTGTAGGCCACACCTTTTTGCATTAGTATTTCCTCCCATATTTTATTATAAGCATAGTAAAAATGTCCAAATGTAAGCCAAGCATGGTGGGCACACCCTAACCCCAGCACGTGAGAGGCAGAAGCAGACTGATCTCTGAGTCTGAGGCTAGCCTGGGTTACGTAGTGAGAATCTATTTGAACTAGTCCTCCATCCCACAGAATATAAATGTGGTACTGGTTGCTTTTCTCTAATCTGAAAATCTGAACTCTAGAATACTCTAAAATCTGAAATTTCTTGAGTGTAGGTCTGACCCATGTGACCAGTTATAGTCAAAATACGAAAAAATTGAATAATGTATTTTTAGGTTGTGTATTGTTACTTTTCTGTTATATGATAAGACACCATGACCCGAGCAATGTGTGGAAGATACTGTTCCAGAGGAGGAATCCATAACAGCAAAAGAGGCATGGGAATTGGGGCGGGGGAAGGAACAGAAAACTGAGAGATCATGTCTTTAATAATAATTTCATTCAAACCCATACAGGCTGTGTACAATGAGGTGTCCATGTAACACAAATGAATTTTGTGTTTGGATTTGGGTTCCATCCCCAAGATATTTTATACATACATGTAAACATTTCCATATCTGAAATATCCAAGGTAGAGACACTTTTGGTCCTTAGCATTTTGGATCAGGATAGTCAACCTGAATAATAAATGCTGTTTTTCTTGTGGATCTCCTAATTGTTAGTATTTTGCCATATTGCTTGTCACTCACTTTTCCTCCAAACCATTTTACTTATTTGCAGACATGACATTTTCTTCCCAAAATATTTTAGTATACATCTGCTAAGGACAGGAACATTTTCTTACATAATCCAAGTACAGTTGTCATGCTGAGGAAATATAATATTCCATGATAGTATTGGCTAACACAGAGCCCATATTTGCACTTGTTTTGTTATAATAATTCTTGCCTTTGTCTTTTATGACCTGACCTTTAAAGAGTCCAGGAAAGTGGTTCAGAATTTGTGTCAGTTTGGATTTGCCTTGTTGTTAAAAGCTTTCAGTAGTTGTAGCACATAGTAATATTTTGTTCGGATTTTAAAGGGTAATCATTTACTTCTTTTTTTGTGTTTTTGTTTTTGTTTTTTGAGACAGGGATTCTCTGCGTAGCCTTGGCTGTCCTGGACTGGCCTTGTAGACCAGGCCTTGAACTCACAGCAATCCACCTGCCTCTGCCTCCTGAGTGCTGGGATTAAAGGCGTGAGCCACCGTGCTCGGCCACTGCTTTTTTTTTTTTTAAGTTTTTTTTTTTTTTAAAAAGATTTACTTATTTATTACATATACAGTGTTTTGCCTGCATGTATATCTTCCACCAAAAGAGGGCACCAGATCTCATTATAGATGTTTGTGAGCTACCATGTGGTTGCTAGGAATTGAACTCTGGGCCCTGGAAGAGCAGATAGTGCTCTTAACTGCTGAGCCATCTCTCTATCCCTCATTTATTGCTTTTAAAAATTAAGAAAACACTAAAAATCATTCTACAAGCAGCCTAAGATGCAAATATATGTAAATAAATATTATGTAGTTGTTAAATTTGATAATATATGTTTGCATTAGCTGGCATGCAAAAACATCCTTTACATTTTGTTTAATGTTAAGAGAAAATTACAATAAAGCTTAAGATGTAATTGTTCTCTAAAATGTATATTTATATAGATAAATATACATATACAGATGAATTTTGAATGGTAGAGTTATGAGTGTTTTTAAAACATGAAGGTGGAAGGGGCTGGAGAGATGGCTCAATGGTCAAGGGCACTTGTTTGCTCTTTCAGCGGACCTGGATTTGGTTCCCAATATCTATAACTTTAGTTTTAGGGGATCCAACACCCTTTCTGCCCTCCACAGGCACCTGCTCCTGTGTACACATGGTGCACATACATACATTCAGGGACACTCATCTACACATACAATACTTTTTAATTGGGGAGTGGGGGATGGCTTAGTGGGTAAATTACTTACCATACAACAAACAAGAGGTGACCCCAGCCAGGTGTGGTGGTTTATGCCTTTAATCCTAGCACAGGCAGATTAGATCTCTGTAAGTTTGAGACCAGCCTGGTCTACGTGTTGAGTTCCAGGTTCATAGGAGCGAGTGGTGAGACCCTGTTCCCAAAGCAGCAGCAACAACAAAACAAAGCCCAACACAAGCATGCAAGCAAGGAAGCAAACACAAACACAAAAAATCAAGAGGCAGTCTCAAACAAGGCGGAAGTTGGGGACCAACAACAAAGTTGTCCTTTGGCCAGGAGGTAGATGCAGGTGGATCACTGTGAGTTCAAGGCCAGCCTGGTCAACAAAGTGAGTCCAGGACAGCCAGGACTACACAGAGAAACCCTGTCTCAAAAAGCAAACAAAAAAAAAAAAAAGGGGAAAAAACAAAAAACAAAAACAAAGTTGTCCTTTGATCTCTATGCTGCTGTAGCACATGCATGTTAGTATTCACACACAAGGACATGTATGGGCATGTGGCCTCCCCACACACATGTATGCACACATGTGAACATAGATTTAAAAAGAAAACAATTAACTGCTGGGTATGGTGACTCCTCCCTCTAATCCCAGCATTGAAGAGAAAGAGATAAATAAGATCACTGTATTCTCAAGCCAGGACTACAGTCTCAAAAGTCTAAACAAACAAACAAACAAACAAACCCAAAAAAAACAAAAAAGAAAAACTAATAGACTAATATGGTGGCTGGTGTCTATAATCACAGCTATATAAGCTATATATATGCAGTTTGAGGTCAGGCTGTGTTTCAACAGCAGCAGCAGCAACACCCTAATTAAAATTAAGCCTGCCTGTATTTTCTTTTAATTTCTATATATTGAACATATTTTCTTTCTTCTTTCTTTTTTCTTTTTTCTCTTTTTTGGTTTTTTGAGACAGGATTTTTCTGTGTAGCCTTTACTATCCTGGAACTCTGTAGACCAGGCTGGCCTCAAACTCACAAAGATCCACCTGCCTCTGCCTCTCAAGTGCTGGGATTAAAGGTGTGCGCCACCACCACCTGTTTCCCCTGCCCCCAATTTTTTTTCTAAGAGAAGGTTTCTGTACATAGCTCTTACTGTTCTGAAACTCTCTATGTAAGCCAGGCTGGCCTCAGATTCATGGAAATCTGCCTGCCTCTGCCTCCTGAGTAATGGGATTAAAGGTGTGTGCCACCTTGCCAGGTCTGGACATGAGTTCTTTCCATATTTGAGAAATAATGCATATTTTACCCCAATAGCACCCAAGTTTGTGGTGATGTTGTTAGGGTTTTTAAAAATTATTATTATTTTTTTATGTGCATTGGTGTTTTGTCTGTATGTCTGTCTGTGTGAGGCTTTCCTGGAACAGGAGTTACAGACAGTTGCGAGCTTCCATGTGGGTGCTGGGAATTGAACCCAGGTCCTCAGGAAGAGCAGCCAGTGCTCTTGACTGCTGAGCCACCTCTCCAGCCCCTTATTGGGGTTCTTTACATGACACAACACTGTAGACCCTGCTTTGAAAATACTGAGCTGCCAGGAGTGTTGGAGGGTTGGAGGCAGAGGCGGGCAGAACTCTGTGAGTTCAAGGCCAGCCAGGTCTACAAAGTGAGTCCAGGACAGCCAAGGCTACACAGAGAAACCCTGTCTCAAAACAAAGACAAAAACAAAAACACAAAAAAAACTCCCAAACAACAACAACAACAACAACAACAACAACAATGAAAATACTGTGTCAACACTAGGGAATTAATTAGAGTGTTATTTAGATTCTATAGTGAATAGAGTGGTATCATGGAGGCTGGGAGGTTAGGAGCAGGGTCAGGTCAGAGTATTAATCTTGAAGTTGAGTGTGGCTATTAGGAAGAGGAAAGTCACTTGAGGGAGCAGGAGAAGGAAACCTGGCTCAGACTCACTATCCTCTCCTGAATTTTCCCCTGGCACAGCAGGAGCTCCCATGCCCAGCTTTCGTACACATTTAAATAAGCGTTGACAAACTTATCTGTTCTTGCATCACCACTCCAATCAAAGTACAGAAAAGTTTCGTTACCCCAAAGGTACCTGGGCCTTTCCCCTTGTCACTCCTGGTCTCAGGCAACCGTTAAACTGGTGTCTGGAACGGTGTTTCTTCTCTAAAGGTTCAGGTAGATGGAATCTGATCAGCATGTATTCTTTCGTGCTTTGAGATTCATCTATAGCCTGTCATGTGACGACAATGGCTCACCACTTATTTTTGCTGAGAATTATTCCATTGTACAGATACAAATGGCTTATTTATTTCTTGGTTCGTGGGTTGCTACCAGATTTGAACCAGTTTGTATAAATTTACAATGAAATTCCAAGTAAAATCTTTTTAGGGATGTGTTTTTCGTTTCACTAGGGTTATTGAATCGTATCGTAAGAATATATTTAATTTTTTTGAGATTTTCCAATTCTAAAAACAATTGGTACATTTTGTGTGTGTGTGTGTGTGTGTGTATGTGTGTGTGTGTGTGTGTGTATATGTGTGTGTGTGTGTGTGTGTGTGTGTGTGTGTGATCATTTGATGTATATGTACAGGGTTTTGTAGTCAACTTAGGATAATTAGCATTTCCATGTTCTAAACATCATCACATCTTTGCATGGAGAACTTTCAAATTCCTCTCTTTTTGTTCTTTAGAAAAGAGTGTTTTTGGAGGATCAAGTCCTGGGTCTCTCTGTGTAGCCTTGGTTGTCCTGGACTCACTTTGTAGACCAGGCTGGCCTAGAACTCACAGCGATCCACCTGCCTCTGCCTCCTGGAGTGCTGGGATTACAAGTGTGCACCTCTGTGCCTGGTTGAATTTTATTTTATTTTTTTAAATGCCAAACTTTTTAGTCTTTCAATTAAGCTTAGTAGGTTAGGTGTAAAGATGTTTTTAGATGAAGGATTTAAGTTACTAGAGATGAGATATGATAGATACTGATCTTCATTCAGAAATTTAGACCCAACAAGATAGGAAAGATGTTTACTTCAAGTTTGCCAAATACAAATAGCTAAATCACTATGAATGTAACATTTATATAATTCCTGATTATCTTGTGGTTCTTCCTGCTGTATGGAGTTTATTTTATCCATGTGTAATAATATAAATGTATACATTAAAAAAGAAACATAGTTTAAAAAAATACCAAACTTCAAAAAGTTGTTTCCTGTTACCTTGTGGGGAAACAGGACCCAGGAACAGGAAGTCAGGCATTATGTGCGTAACATCAGGGCCACGAGCATCTGTGGCCTGTGGCAGCAGACGACAGTCTGACAGGGGCCATTGATGGCCTGTGAGAAGAAATGTTCTTCTCTTTTGAAAAATGCTCTTCCTTAAGGTGGATTCCCAGGACCTCTAGGGAAGTGGTTACGTCATACCTGTCTCGGTAGCATGCACCACTTTCTTCTTACTCACTTTCTTCTTCACTTCTACCCCCAGGACCACGTGTATGAACTTCTCAACACTATTGATGCCTGCCAGTGCCATTTTGATATCGTAAGAGCCTTTGTGAAGTTTTTCTATTGTAGCAGAGAATTAAAGAAAAGGCCAGGTGTAATCTAAGACAAGGGAGGGTAGGACAGAGTTGGACAAATTACTGTTTTATTTGTTCCTTCTCAGGACTATATTTCGTATGTGTATGTGGGTGGGAGGGTGGGTGTGCTCATGTGGCGTAGCACGCATGTGGAACTCAGAAGAACCTTTGTAGGAGTCAGTTCTCTCTCTCTACCATGTGGGTTCCAGAGGCCGGACTTAGGTCGTTAGGCTCAGCAACAAGTGCCTTTTACCCAGTGTGGCATTTTGATGGCCCTAGGTACTGTCATTCTTTTAAAAAAGAATATGCTAAGGTTAAATACTCTTAAATAGTAAGCAGACCACCAATGTGATTTAAATAACACAAAATTGCACAGCAGTATTTTTATTTCACACCCTTTAACCCTCCAATAGTACCTTATTTCCTAGTTTCTTTGTGTCCTTTTTTGTTTATTTTTGGTATTGGGCTTTGAAGCTAGGGCCTTGTGTATTCTAGGAAAAGCTCTATTACTGACTTAGATTCTTAGTTCTATTAAAAAAACCCCAACAACTCTCTCTCTCTCCCTAACTCCCCCTTCCTCTCCCCTATCTCCTCCCCTTTCCCTCTCTTCCTGTCCTCTCTCCCTCTTTCCCTCTCCCATCTCTCTCTCCCTCTCTCTCTCCTCCTCTCTCTATCCCCCCATCTCTTTTCTGTGTCTGTGTCTGTGTCTCTGTCTGTCTGTCTGTCTGTCTGTCTCTCTCTCTGTCTCTGTCTCTCTGTCTCTTTCTGTCTCTGTCTGTCTGTCTGTCTCTCTCTCCCTCCTTCCCTCCCTCCCGCCTCTCTCTCCTTTTCCTCTTGCTCCCTTCTTCTTTTTGATTTTGCAAGACAGGGTTTCCTCTGGAGCTTATCTATGTAACCCTAGCTATCCTGGAGCTCCACCAGGCTCGATTCAAACTCAGAGATGCACCTGTCTCTGCCTCCTGAGTGCTGGGGTGTGCACTGCCACGCCCAGCTAAACTTCCTTATTTTGTGACAAGGCCTCACTAAGTTGTCCAAGCTGGCCTTAAGCTTATTCTGTAGTCTGAGCTGGCCTTGAATTTGCCTCAGTACCCCGAGCAGCTGCGATTTTGGGCTAGTGTCAAGGTACCAGGCTCTCCTGTGTCTTGAGCTCGTGTTTGACTCCTGACCTTTGTTTCCATTTTCTTCTGAAAACTTCTACTGTTGATTCCTACTTCTAACAGGCATTGAGTCTGTTTAGTACTGTAGTGGTTGGAGCTGGGGTTGGTCCAGATTAATTGGTCACATTGATCTTGGGATTTGTATGTATTTTCACCGTAGAATCTCAACTTTGATTTTACTCGGAACTACCTGGACTTGATTGTGACTTACACCTCAGTCATTTTACTCCTGTCACGGATTGAGGACCGCCGGATACTCATTGGCATGTACAACTCTGCCCATGAGATGCTGCACGGGCACGGGTGAGTTAGGAGGAGGGAAGTGCTGCTGCCAGGGGTGCACGGAGACAAAGGAACTTGATGTCATGATCTCTGATGTGAGAACCTATGGTCCACATGGTTCCCAGGCAAACACTTTCACTTATAGTTAACTATTGAATCTCTGCCAGTGGATTATCTACTCTGCATAATCTCTGATCTATTTGTAATCCTGGATTGGCTTCCACTTTGCTTTTCAGGTTATTATAAAAGGCAAAGACAATTCTTTTTAGTATTTAAGACTAATACCAGTAAGGCTAAGCCATTAGAGGTAAATAATGTAAGATAATACACATTAAGGATAATTGGAAGCCAAAACAGAAATGGGTGTTGGATTATTTGCAATTCTGTCCTCCGTTCATTAATGCAATATATGTATTAAAGGAAGCCTAGAAAGATGAAAGTGAGTCATAGCATAGTGTCCTATGTGTGATGTGCGTTCCCCTGTGTCTATATGAGCATCTTGACAGAGCTTTGAGTCCTTTATTTCCCTTTTGGGATTGTCAGAGATTTAGGTGCAGGCATATTTGATGTAGACTAGCAAGTGAAAATTGACAAGTAGCTGTTATGCATCCAGCCCTATGTGGGGAGCTTACAAGGAAGAAACTTTCATGGGCCTGTTCAAAACTGGGTGGTTATTTCTAACCATAGCTTGGTACACCTATAGTGGACATCAGCGTATGTAATCCACAGGCTAGCATATCTGTCTTTGCAGGGAGTAGGGGATGCCAGCCTGTGTATGCATATGCATTATCCCCTACTTATGCATGGAACGGCCTGTAACTCCTCCCTCCTCTGCTTTCCTCCAGTGACCCCAGTTTTGCTCGACTGGGCCAGATGGTACTGGAGTATGACCATCCGCTGAAGAAGCTGACAGAAGAATTTGGACCTCACACAAAGGCGAGCTCCCTGAACAAGAGGAGAATCATCCAGGCAGAAGCATTCATATTCATCCTTGACATTAAGGATTTATTTGCCTTTTCCCACAGGCTGTGAGTGGAGCCCTCCTCTCTCTGCATTTCCTCTTTGTTCGGAGGAACCAGGGTGCTGAGCAGTGGCGCAGTGCCCAGCTTCTAAGTCTCATCAGCAGCCCCCCGGCCATGATTAACCCTGCCAATTCAGACACAGTGAGTTCCCCCTTCCTTCTGTTAGGAGAGGTATTCTCTGCCTAGGCCGCCCTCTCTGGAAGTGCTTCTTTTGGGAAGTGCTAGCCCCCAAGATGTTTTAGCATTCTTCTAGGGCCTGCCTCTAGATTGATCTCTTCTTAAGCACAACAGTCATGACTCATGTTAAGTTTCTTATTGGACCAGGGTTAGTATGTGCCTGAATTAACAAATGGATGAAACTGAGTCAGTAGAGTGTGGTGCCATGTTATACTTATGGCCCTAGCTCTTGGGAGACTGAGGCAAGATGACTGTTATGTATCCACAGTTGGCCTGACACTTGCTGTGTAAGACTTGGACTCAAAACCCAAATAAAGGGGCCGGAGAGATGGCTCAGTGGTTAAGAGCACTGTCTGCTCTTCCAAAGGACCTCGGTTCAATTCCCAACACCCAGTGGCAGCTCACAACTGTCTGTATTCCAGTTCCAAGGGATCTGACACCCTTGCCCCCATACCAAATGCACATAAAATAAAATTAAATAAATTATAAAAAAGAAAATACAAACAAACAAACAACAACAACAACAAAAAGAAATGGAATCATTAGGTATAAGTAGGAATTTTCAGCTAGGCAGTGGTGGCTCACTCCTTTAATCCCAGCACTTGGGAGGCAGAGGCAGGAGGATCACTGTGAGTTCAAGGCCAGGGACAGCCAGGGCTACACAGAAAAACCCTGTCTTAAAGAAAGAAAGAAAGAAAGAGAAAGAAAAAAGTAGGAATTAACATTAGGAGTCAACTAACTAATAAATATTGATCTTCAGACATGACTGGCTTAACACCTCCCCTCAAAGAATTATAGTCCTGAAAGGAAGATATGTCATAGAAATGCAGAGCAATTTCAGCACTTGGCAGGCAGAAGCGTGAGGATTGCCACAAGTTTGAGGCCAGCCACGACAATATAAGCATGAACTTGTCTCAAAAGACCAAAACCAATAAAAGTGTGTGTGGGTGAGGTGGGCGGTGGGGGCTGATGGCTGTGCAGTTGTGAGGACCTGGATTCCAACTCCTAGCGCTGTATAAAAACTGGACACAGTGCTGGTCTCTGTAATCTCAGCACTGGAGAGTGGAGACAGGCAGACCTTTGGAGCTAAGCCAATCAGCCATAAGCTCTGGGCTCAGTGAGAAACTCTGTCTCAGAAATATAAGGAGAGTGATTGAGGAATACGGGGGATGTGGCACTCTGGCATGTACAAGAATGTGCAAGAATGTACACACACACACACACACACACACACACACACACACACACCTGATAGTGAGAAGTCATTGATAAGTTCCAAATGAATGTTTGCACTTCAGGTATGATTAAAGAACACAACGAAGGAAGAAATTATGAGATTTGAGTTGAAACTTCTTGAAAGTATCTCAGTGTTGATGAGATATTATTGCTGTACATTCATTTGTTCTTATGTCTTGTCCAACCTTGTTCTTTTCCTCAGCTATGTCCTTTGTCCCCCAGTCCCTTTACAGTGTCTCATTTCCTAATGGCAGCTTTCTTAGCTGTAGTCTCTTCAAAGTGCTTTGATCCAGTCTGGTAAAAAGAAGTGTTATTTTTGTTTGCTTTTAGTGCTGGGGGTTTCACTCTGGGTCTTGTGCATGCTAGGCATGAGTTCTTCCCCTGTCTTCTATTTAAAAAATTATTACACTTTTATTTATTTATTTTGTATCATACATGGGTGGAGCACAAGTATAGGAGTCACAAGACAACTTTAAGGGATCTGTTGCTCCACCGTGTGGGTTCTGGGTATTAAACTCAGGTTGGCAACGGGCTCCTTTATCTGTTGGGCCATCTTGCTGGCTCTGTCCTTTCCTTAGAAGTCCTAAGCAGCTACTTGGCCCTCTCTGCTTGCCTTCTCATAGATGGCCTGTGAATATCTGTCCGTGGAAGTGATGGAGCGATGGATCATAAGTAAGTTGTCGGAACGGTTGGGAAAGGGCCAGGCCGCACTCCCAGGTGCGCACTAAAAGCCTTCTCTGCTTCTTACCCACCTGCAGTTGGCTTTCTTCTTTGCCATGGGTGCCTCAACTCCAACAGCCAGTGCCAGAAACTGTGGAAGCTGTGTCTGGAGGGCTCTCTGTACATCACCCTCATACGAGAGGATGTGCTGCAGGTGCACAAGGTCACCGAGGACCTGTTCAGCAGTTTGAAAGGGTGAGTGATTTGGAAGCTGATCTTTTGGAAGTTAGGGCCTCATCAACATCCCTTTCCCCAAAGCGTAGGTCTGGGGATTAATTATGGCTTTGAAATATTTATCGAATACCTTATACTTTGTTGGTGCCTCACTGGGTCTTCGGTATAAGATATTGTAAGGCCAGATTGCCTGGTTTGAGTTCAAGCTGAGCCACTTAATACCTGTGTGACGCTGGGCACGTTACTTAACTTGTCCATGCCATGGGCTCAATTTCCTCATCTGTAAAATATGGATAAAGTGGTACCTCCCATCTGGTTGTGGTGGTGTACCCCTATTATCCCAGCACCCTGGGAGGTGAAGGCAGGAGGACCAGGCATTCAAGGTCAGACTTGGCTTGCTCCACAGTGAGTTCCAGGCCAGACTGAGGTATCTAAGACCCTATCTCAAAACCAAAACAAAGCCAAGTAGGCACAAACAAAACACAGAACCACACGAAGTGGAGATATATCTCTCTATGACCTTGTAGTGTTCTGAAGAGTTCACGTATGTAAAGTATGTGAAAAGTATGGGGAACGATCTGGTACATTGTATCATGCACTTGATTTTTTTTTTTTACTGTATCTAGCTGAGTTTTTTGGTACACTCCAGTAATCCCAGTGCTTAGTGTCTAAGGCAGGAGGATAAACATGGGCTTCACAGTGAGACCTTATTAAAATAAAAAGTAGCAGCTGCTGAATTGCTCAGAAAAGCGTAGCCTTTTTGGTTTTAAGTGCACTTTCCCTAACACTTTGGGCTCCCTGACTCTGCCCTTGAAGTTTATTCTCACTCCTTTTTGCCGTGCAGTTGCTTGTCTGCCACCTGTCTGACTTATGTTCTAACTCAAATGGCGTGGCTCTTCCTCTTCCTCTTCTTGCCTTCCTTCCTGTAGCTTCTGAGAATTGCCACTTGCCTGGCTTGTTCCCACCTCTCTTCTTCTCTTAAACCATAATAAAATGGTTCTTGAGCTTAAAAAGAAAAGCTTACAAGTTGTTGGAAAACAGGCAAACTGCTGTGGTAGAGTAGGGGGTTGAAACACAAAGTGCTGTGTAAGCAGGGGTAGTGTGCGGGTGGGTGGGGTGGGGGGGAGGCATTAAGGTTATTTGCAATGGCTTTAGAGGTTCTAAAGAAGATGGAAGACAGACAGTTGCAGCAAACAACCCTCAGTTCCTCCATTCATTCATTCATTCATTCAGTTTTTTCTTTCTTTCAGAAATTAAAAAAAAAAAAGATTTTATTTATTTTATGTATGAATGTTCTATCTGTATGTACATCTGCATTCCAGAAGGGGGCATCAGATTTCAGTATAGATGGCTGTGAGCCACCATGTGGTTGCTGGGAATTGAACTCAGGACCTGTGGAAGAGCTGCCAATGCTCTTACCAGCTGAGCAATCGCTCCAGCCCTCTTTCCCCCCACCCCCCCCCCCTTTAAGACAGGTTTCTCTATAGCCCTGGATGTCCTGGAACTCACTGTGTAGACCAGGTTGGCCTCAAACTCAAAGAGATTTGCCTTCCATCTCAGTGCTGGGATTAAAAGGTGTTTGTCACCGAACCTAGTTTAAAGTTCATAGCTTTTGAGGCAAAAGAAAACATACTCAGAGGTTCAAGTTGGACAGCTTGGGTTACAAAGGTGGGGCTGTGAAAGCTGGTTTTGGAGCAGTAAATTGGGATTTCGCGAGCTCTGCCTTAGAGTCTGAATCTGTACTCAAGAGGGTCAGGAGTCGTTGAATAAATTCAAATGAGGCAGTTAAAAGGATCAGATTTGCATTTTAGAGAAGATTAATGCTCCAGGGAAGAAAGATTAGATGGGCAGAGCTAGAGGCAGGGATTAATTTATTAAATTAGGGAAGATGGAGGATGTCAAGATCTCTGGAATAGGCATCTGGTATTCCTTAGGGTAGAGACACGAGAGCTACCATAACTATGGGGAAAGACTGATTCAGTATTTTATTTTTAGACTTTTAGTTTATTTTTATGTGTATGATTTTTTTTTTTTTTTGGCAAAGTATCTCTGTACCATGTGTGTGCAGTGCCCATGGAGGCTAGAAGAGTGTGCTAGGTGTGGGAAGTCGTCCTGAGGAGCTGGAGTTGGACATGGCTGTGAGATTCCATGTGGGTGTTGGACCCCCAAGCCAGATCCTCTGCAGGAGCAGCAAGTGCTCGGAACTGCTGAGCCCCGCGCACTCAGTTTTGCACAGGCTGAACTGGACGCGTTTGCAGGACATACAGGCTAAGTATGTCTAGCCTCTTGCTGTGTGGCTTAGCAACTAGGCATGCTGCCGGGCCCAGATGACAACTTGGTGACATGCTAATCAAAGCCCTGAGAATAGTTGTGACTGTTCAAGAAGAGCAAGGACACACCTTTGGAGGACATTGATATTCAAGGGCCAAGCAGAGGCAGGAAAACCCATGATAGGCATAGAGGAGAAAAAAAAAAAAATCAAGCCAGGGGAAGAAAGCATGGCAAGAGGGAAGGAACCGTTATCATGTGGTAGACAATGTGACTGAAAACAAACAGAGTTCACTGGATTTCGCTACAGAGGCCATCTTCGTCTTCCGAGGACAACCTCAACTGAGTGGTGAGGTTGGAAGCTGGTTTCAGTGGTTTTAGGGGTAAATGTGAGATAAGGGATTAACTCAGTGTCACTGTGAAGGGAGAATGGAGTGATAGGAGGAGGAGGAAGGCATGGAGTTGAGGGAGAGGTCGGATTACTTCATTTATTTCTGTTGGCAAATACAACATCTGGAAATGTGAAAGAAATGAAGCCTCACCTCCCAGGATGGTTTGATATGCTCTGTGAGTGTGTGTGTGAGTGTGTGTGTGTGAATGTGTGTGAGTGTGTGTGAGTGTGTGTGTGAATGTGTGTGAGTGTGTGTGTGAATGTGTGTGAGTGTGCGAGTGTGTGAGTGTGCGAGTGTGTGTGAGTGTGTGTGAGAGTGTGTGTGTGAGTGTGTGTGAGTGTGTGTCTGAATGTGTGTGAGTGTGTGTGAGTGTGTGAGTGTGTGTGTGAGTGTGTGTGAATGTGTGTGAGTGTGTGTGTGAATGTGTGTGAATGTGTGTGAGTGTGTGAGTGTGTGAGTGTGTGAGTGTGAGTGTGTGTGTGTGTGCGCGCGCACACACACACACACATCAAACCATTCTGGGAGATGAGGCAATTGAAAAGATAATTTTAAATAAATGCTTTTTAAAAAAAATATGGGAGTCTCTTTATATAATCCATGGTATCCTAAAACTTGCTGTATAGATCAAGCTGGCCTAAAACACAGGGAGATTCCCTACCTTTGCCTCCCATGTTAAACAAACACTTTAGAGAATATTCACTGACGTATTCTTGTGAGCACATTCAGATGTTTTGTAGGGTAAGTTCTCAGATGTGGAGGGTAACACGCTTCAGAGTTTCTTTTTTTCCCCCTGACTCCCAAGCTCAGGATCAAACCCAGCGCTTTGTACTTTCTAGGAAAGCACCACCTTTGAGATCTATCCCTAGCCTATATTTTAATAACAGCTTTTTATAAAATTCTGCTCCCTCTAGATAGTCTTATTTATTATATATTAAAGTGTAGGACCATGGCTTAGAGGCAGGGTGCTTCCTAATATGTGTAAGGCCATGGGGTTTAATACTCTGATTGGAAAGAAACAAAACAAACAAACAAAAACAAGACACAGTAATGAAAACACTTGTTCCTCAACAACCAAGTAGTATTAATTTTTTTTTTTTTTTTTAATGTGAAAGCCGGGTGGTGGTGGTGCACGCCTTTAATCCCAGCACTCAGGAGGCAGAGGCAGGCAGATCGCTGTGAGTTCAAGGCCAGCCTGGTCTACAAAGTGAGTCCAGGACAGCCAAGGCTACACAGAGAAACCCTGTCTCAAAAAAAAAAAAAAATGTCAAAAGGCTGTTGAGGTGGCTCAGCACTTGTCACCAAGCCTGACAGCCTGAGTTCCATCCTTGGAAATTACCTGGTGCAAGGAGAAAGCCTTCTCTTAAATATTGTCCTCTGAGTCCTACGTTTGTGCCATGGCACACATACATACACACTAACCCCACAAATAAATACATAGATACATGTTTTTTTAAATTGTCAAGAAGAAAAAAAAAAAGAGAGAGAGAGAAACATTTAAAAGAACAAAACAAGAGAACAAAGAACAAGAACACAGTAAAATAATTCATTTTCAGAGTTGAGAGAATTGAGTCTTTAAGCAGAAGTCACAGGAAATAGAATGTGTATGTATGAAGTTTTCTAGTGAGGTGGGAACATGTTCAGTGCCTGTCACTAAGGACAGCAGCTGATGAGAAGCTCTTTGGCATAAATAATGTGATTTGATCTTTATAACTTAAGTATGTATATTTATGTATATATGTAAATAAGAAGACAGGAGGTGCAGTCTAAATGTCCCTTAATGAGAGGTGGGAATATGAAATAATTCTAGGGTTTTTTTTTTTTTTGACTCGATCTTGTGTCTGTCCTATATACTGGATGGAAGTTGAAATAATTATCCCTTAGCCGTGCTATGGAGTTGAATCCTGATTTAATTAAGATAATTCTCAATTCCAAATGCCTTTAATTTTTATGCTAAGTTTAGTAAAGGAGAGGCTTGGAGAAGGGAGATTATAGAGGTTACAAATTCTCCTCCACTGCTGTGGCAGCAGCTGACAGAATGAATGAAGACAGTTAGGAACACAGGGCGCAGAGGCCGTGCAGTGTGGGACCCGGGTGCAGGTCTCTATTAGAAAAAAGATATGATCAAACGTTGCAGTTAAGCTAAAGCAATAGGAAAGGTTATTTAATTTGGTGACTCAAAAGTTCACATTGACCTCAGAGGAATGGATTGTTCAGTGTTGAAGGTCTTGTGAGGTTGGAAGGGTCAGGGAAGGGTGAGGAGGGAAAAGGAGTGTATCTCTGGAGGAGCTGATGGTGTGGGAGAGTGGGTGAAGTGCAGGGTGTTGGGGTCAAGTGAGAGTTTCCAGAATAAGAGAGGCTTTGAACTTGTTGGCTGAGAGTGGAAAATAAGCCAGCAGAGAGGGAAAGATAAACCGTGACAGATAATTGGTGAGCTAAATACCAAGACAAAGTGGGTGGGGCTGGGACCTGTAGCAAGAAGGCTGGGAGTAGTGTTTGTGACGTCCTTCCTCACTCCAGTCAAATCTGGAAGAATGGTTGACTAGAAGCCACGCACAGTGTGAGAAAGCAGTCCACCTGGCCTTCACCACTGCGGCCCAGCTGACTACTACATAGCATTTCCTTCCTTTTCTTTTTCCTTCCTCCTTTCCCCATTTTTTTCTCCTTTTTTCTTCTCTTAACTCCCTTACTAGCTTTTTTTTTTTTTTGCTTTTGACAGATTCTATCTATCTATCTATCTATCTATCTATCTATCTATCTATCTATCTTGTTGTGCTTAAACTTGTGATCCTCCTGCTCTGTCTCTTGAGTGCTGGGATGACAGGCACACATTATCACAGCCTGGTTTGGCTCCTGTAGTGATTGTCTTTGCAGAATGAACCATGGAGCAGGATGGTCTCTAAGCTTAGAGTCTTGTTTGCATAGGGTGAGACGAATGGATGAAAATCCTGCTAGTTAGGGTGCCTGTTCTTACTAACTGATGGTATGACACCCTGCTGTGCCGGACATGTCAATCCTTAGGTACAGTAAGCGCGTGGCAGACATCAAGGAGAGCAAGGAACATGCCATTGCAAACAGGTAAGGGTGGGGTGTGGGCTCGGAGGGGCTGGGATAGGGATCTCCCCAGACTTTCCACTTCAGCGCACTGAATCTCTGTACAGACTTGTGGGCTCACCCCTAAGATCTTCCTGCAGCCGCACACGTGCCTGTGTTTCCTCTCTGAGGTTCCGCACAGAGCCTTCCTCCTGCCTGACACCCCTCTTCTGCACTGCTTCTGGGGAGCTTGTGAGGGAGGGAAAGACAGTATTCTCTACTTTCCACTTTCCTTCCTCAGTGGCCAGTTTCACTGTCAACGCCGGCAGTTTCTGCGGACAGCTGTGAAGGAGTTGGAGACTGTGTTGAACGATGAGCCAGGCCTGCTGGGTCCTAAGGCAAGAGAAGTGTGTGTGTGTGGGTGGGTGGGGGGGTATAGGGATGACGAATAATGACTCCGTGAGTGGTGACTTAGCATGCCCGAGACAGCACATGCATGTTCATACATGGGTGTGCAGGTCAGAGGACAACCTCACCTGCTGTTCTTAGAGGCAGTCTACCTTGTTGTTTTGAAGTCTTTCACTGGCCTGAGGCTCAGACTGACCAGTGAGGCTCCTGAGCACTGGGGTTGCACGCGCATACCACCAGCATGGCTTCTTTTCACATGAGCTCTGGTGGCTGAACTCAGATCCTTATGTTTATGTGGTGAGCACTTCACCGGTAGAACTATCTCTCAGGCCCCTTCTCTTGCGATCAATTTATATATGTGCTGATTCAGTGACTTCCAAAGTACCCACATGTTTCATGTTTTCCCTTGGCATCTTCACGCATGCGTCTAACAGCTATATGTGTCCTTGGCCTATCTTCTATTTGAGTGTAAACTAATTGACGACAGAGCTTGCTTTCTGTTTTAAGCCATATAAATACCCATTAAGCATTTCTAAAATTTAATTTTGTTGAGAGGGAGGGGTATTGACTGTGAGCCAGGGCCAACATATGTGTGTCTGATTCTATGTCACATGGTTCAGCTTTCTGTGTGCCTGTTTCCAGATGCTGTCAGTGCAGCTACACAATTATATCCACATACAGAGTATCTCAACTGTTTTCTCTGTGCTCACTCCCTTTCCCCCGTTCTGGGGCTATAACCCTGAGCTTTGTACCCGAGAGGTGAGCACTCTCCCACTAGAGCTATAACCATACACTAAAATTAAAAAAAAATGTATGTAGAAAATTCATTCAAGTGGAAAATTCTAATAGGCTTTGTCCTCTCTTAGGCCCTTTTTGCTTTCATGGCCCTGTCTTTCATTCGTGATGAGATCACTTGGCTGGTTCGCCATACAGAAAATGTCACCAAGACTAAGACTCCTGAAGACTATGCTGACTTGTTAGTATTTGCTTAAGACCCTCGTCCTTAGCCTGGGAGAAAGGGGCAAGGTGGCAGCAAATGACCTGGGGGGCGTCTCGGTCCCTGCCTTGTCTAGCTGTGTCTTCACTTACCCATTCTGTGGTCTCTCCTGTCCTCACCTTCACAGGAGCATTGCGGAACTTCTGTTCTCGGTGGAGGAGGTCAGGGGCCTGGTCCGTCGGCACATCAAAGTGATCCAGCAGTACCACCTTCAGTACCTGGCCAGGTTTGATGTCCTTGTGCTGAGTGACATCATTCAGGTATACCTCACTGATGACACTTTGGCGGTCGTCATGATTGCTCCCTGGTAGCTTTCCTTCTGGCCAAGTGCCTGGAGTTTGGGTTCCAGAAAGGTGGTAGAACACTAAGGATGGTAAAGATGAATGATCTCAACAGATTGTTTCCCCCTAAGCAAGAGGAGAGAAAACTGAAGAGAAATGGGAGGCCATGCGGCAGGGCTTCTAGGTGGCTCTGTCTGTTCCTTGCTTGGGTTTTTCTGTCTTGGGCAGCCAGCAGTTCCTTCCACCTCCACGCACTGACTGAGCCTCTGGCTGCATCTTTCCATCCTATGGAAGCCGTGGGCCCTGACATCACCTTCTGTTTGCTTTAGAACCTGTCTGTGTGTCCAGAGGAGGAGTCTGTCATCATGTCATCGTTTGTTAGCACGCTGTCCTCTCTGCATCTCAAGCAAGGTAACTGGAGGGAGGCGAAAGCAGCAGAGCACTTACAAGGGCTGACATGGGTTTTCTGGAAACATTGGTCTGTGAGCCGGAGCACTGGATAACTTTGAAGAGGCCTACCGTTCTGTGCAACCAGGGGCCAGGAGCCGTTTTATCATTTTTCTCTTGCATTTGCTTCTCTTTTATAGTTGATAATGAAGAGAAATTTGACTTTTCTGGATTAAGGCTGGATTGGTTCCGCCTACAGGTAAGGTTCTTGTCTTGTGGTGCCCCCCCGCCCCCCAGTTCTTCTTCTTCCACAAGTCTCTCCCCAATCTTTTGACTTCTTAGGCTCTGCTTCAGTGAATCAGTAATCTTTGGGAACTGCTGAGTACACATGGTCCAATGCACCATGTCAGATTACAGCCTCAAGGCTCGGCTTCATTCATTTGTCTTGTCTTCCACCCCAATCGCAGGCGTACACCAGCGTGGCGAAGGCGCCGTTGCACCTGCACGAGAACCCTGACTTAGCCAAGGTCATGAACCTCATCATCTTTCACTCCCAGATGTTGGACTCGGTAGAGAAAATGCTGGTGGAAACCTCTGACCTTTCTACCTTCTGGTGTGTCCTGGTTCTGACTTCATTATCAGTCCACTTTCTTTCTTTCTTTCTTTCTATCTATCTATCTGGTTTTTGAGAAAGGGGTTCTCTGTGTAGCTTTGGCTGTCCTGGAAGTCTCTGGATGACTCCTGGTGATTCGCCTGCCTCTACCTCCTGAGTGCTGGGATTAAAGACATGAGCCCTGTGTTCTTTTGTAAACTTCTTCGATATATTTATTTATTATATATACACATTCTTCTGCCTGCATGTGCACCTGCATGCCAGAAGAGGGCACCAGATCTCACTATAGATGGTTATGAGCCACCATGTGGTTGCTGGGAATTGAACTCAGGACCTCTAGAAGAGCAGCCTTAACCTCTGGGCCATCTCTCCAGCCCTCCAGGTTTTGTTTGTTTGTTACTTTAAATTCTTAGGACATTATAATTTAAAGATTTATTTTCCTTTATGGGTATGAATCTCTCTCTCTCTGTCTCTGTCTCTCTCTCTCTCTCTCTCTCTCTCTCTCTCGTGTGTGTGTGTGTGTGTGTGTGTGTGTGTGTGTGTGTGTGTGTGTGTGCCACTTGTGTGTGGGTACCCACAAAGGACAAGGAAGGTGCTGGATCCCCGGGAGCTGGAGTATAGGTGGTTGTGAACCACCTGATGTGAGTACTGGGGACTAAACCTGGGTTGGCTCAAAGCACAGTAACTGCTCTTAACTACTATTCTCCAGCCATGGCATTTAGATTTAGAGACATGAAGCCAGCTGTGGTGATGCACATCTAAAGTGTCAGCACTTGGAAGGTAGGGACAGGGGGGTCAGGAATTGAAGGTCACCGTTGGCTACTTACTGAGCTAAAGGAAAGAATGGGCCTCAAAGAGACTGTCGTAAACAACAAGGAAAGAGACATAAGTGCTTGGGAGCCTGCAGTAGGAGGGTTGCTGTGAGTTTTAGGCCAGCCTAGGCTATCTAGTGAGTCCCAAGCCTTGAGACCCTGTCTCAAAAACCCAAAATAAAATAAGATAAAACAAAAGGAAGGAAACGTGTATGTTGTGGAAATTTAGTGTTGGGAAAGTAAGAAATAATTGAGAGGCTGGAGAATAGGGCCATTGGAAAATGAATACTTAACTATCTTCACCAGATAACACTTGGCAACAATTAGTTGATCACTATGATGTGTAACTCTACTCTTTGAAGGATCAAAAACAAACACCAACCACCCCAAACCCCCAAATAACACCCCCACAACACAAAACAATAAAAAAACCAAGGCACATTAGTCATGTCTGTCCTTTGCCATTTCCAGAAATGGAGGGCTATGACACGCATATGCTAAGTGCACAGCAACATAATCTTGATGAAGGAAAGGAAAGTTTCAAGCATTGAGTCTAAGTAGGTTATCTGGAGCCTGAGTGTCGTGTTTTGAGGGAGCGTGAATTTGGAGCTACAGAGTTAGAGGGGATGGCCTGACTCAGGCGACTGCCAGGCAGGAACTGCGAATTTTGTTCAGAGAAGGGAAAGTTATCATTTTGCTGCCTTGGAAGCCATTGTAAGACTCTGAAAAGGTTAAGATTTCTTTGGCTCCTTTCTAGGATAGAAAGCAGGAGGGAGTGGCAAATAGCAAGAAGAAAATTGCAGAAAGGGTCTGGCCATAAGCCCTGGTTGTCAGTCCTCTTCTTTTTCTGCAGCTTTCATCTCCGCACCTTTGAGAAGATGTTTGCTATGACCCTGGAGGAACCAACCATGCTTCGCTACAGCATTGCATTCCCCATGATTTGTGCTCATTTTGTCCACTGCACTCATGAAATGTGCCCAGAGGAGGTGAGTACCCTGCCGCTCACACTCTAATATATCTCTAGTCACTTCTCTTCTTTACCTCTCAAAATATAGTTCCAGGGGATGATTTTGACCCTGGGAAGGGAACAGGCACAAGTGTTGGATGAGTCCCAAACATCTCATTTTGATATGGGATGTATCCGGTCTTTCTGGCTTGTTTCTTTTTCCTTAGGAGAGGATGGCCCAGGCAAGGGGTGAGAGCAGTGTGGGGAGAGGGAAGTGGCCTTCATGTGACGTGTCTCTTCCCTGGTCCTCCCCTACAGTACCCTCACCTAAAGAACCATGGTCTCCACCACTGCAACTCCTTCCTGGAAGAGCTGGCCAAGCAGACCAGCAACTGTGTGCTTGAGATCTGTGCTGAACAGAGGAACCTGACCGAACAGGTGGCCCCTCACCCTGGATCGGCCCCTTTACCCTCTAGCCATACTTGTCTTTCACAGGCCAAATTCCTGGTTTCTTGAATAGGGTTAGGGCTTTTGTTAGGCGAACATGATAACCACTACACTGTGGAAACCCACCGCATTAGGGCTTTTGTGAACTTTGGTTTGTGACAGATTCCTCTATCAGTATTGTCACTCCAAGTACTCTCTTGGAATTAGAATCACAATGCACCACCTTCTGACATTGTGACCTGGGGTAGCCTTCTGCAAAGTTCATGTTGGAGAACTCTTAAAAAAAAAAAAAAAGATTTATTTATTATTTATACAGTGTTCTGTCTGCATGTGTGCCTGCACTACAGAAGAGGGCACCAGATTTCATTGTAGATGGTTGTGAGCCACCATGTGGTTGCTAGGAATTGAACTCAGGACCTTTGGAAGAGTAGACAGTGCTCTTAACCTCTGAGTCATCTCTCCAGCCCTGGAGAACTCTTTAAGTGAGTTACAAGAATGGCAACCCACGCACCCACACATGCGCGCGTGCACGCGCACACACACACACACACACACACACACACACGCACACGCACACACACACGCACACACACGCACACACACACGCACACACACACACACACACACACACACACACACACACACACACACACACACACACACACACACACACACACGCATGTCCTAATGTTTTAAGTAAGCTTGTGATTCTGTGTTATCCTTGGTAGGACATGATCTGTGGTGGTAGGTTGGATACACTCAGAGGACAGAAGCAGCTATAAATGCTCTGACTTGAGCAGTTCAATTTTGGGAGATGAACTTTGTCCTCTTTGCATGCTGCTCACATGTTTGGGACAATAGCTCCAGATCACTGTCTTATCTGGTCATTCTGTTCATCAGCGTCCCAGTCTACAACTAACTGGACATTTCCGAGGACTCCTGCTGGTCCCCGGGATTACTTCTTCTGGTTTCTTCTCTTCCTCCCTTGATTGACTCACAGCACCTGGTCATGATTAGATCAACCTACATTTCAGAAAACCAGGAATAAGAAGGCAGTTTTGCTCTTGTCCCTGAAGTCTTGAGTTTCCCAGACTACCCACCCTTCCTGGGTTTGAGTCAGAATAGTAGCAATTTTGGTAGGAGAGGAAATAATGTGTATGTGTGTGTGTGTGTGTGAGTTTGTACATGTGCAATAGGTGTACGTGTGTGAGTACAGATAGTTACTGTATTACTCAGCGTTTTCATTTTCTTATGTGTCAAGTAAGGATAAAAACACTTTTCTTTTTACAGAGGTGTAATAAGGATTAAATGAAATAGAATACATTAAATCTTTGGTATATACAATAGTCAATAAACATTAGCTCTCGTATTATGCGACTCTAAATGGACACTAATCTCTTAGGCTAACAGTTTGGGGTGAAGATCAAAATGGAAGGTACGTGTTCCCTGCCTTTGGGAATGTCCCAGTGTAAGGTGGAGAGAAATACAAATACATGACTGAAAGAGTGTAAGTAATCGATGCACAGACGACATGCAAATGAGGGACTTACAGCTGTCTTCGTCATTCACTATGCGTATCTACCACACGCATGGTAAACAAGGTTACTCAGTGCTGGATCAGGAATGACTAAGCCCTGAGTCATTACTAATGGGGTTACATATTTGGGTACTGATTTGTGAATCAACCGCAAATACTTTCATATTAATATGTCTTTGTCTATCAAGGTGAATTCTATTTTGTTTTATTTTTTTGAGCCAACAGAATTTGGGTTTAAGAATAGGAAGCATGATTACAAAGTAACAAATGAATTTTCTGTGTGGCTCTTATCTGTTCTGGAAGTAGTCCCAAAGTGATTCCCTAAGGCAACCTAAATATCATGTGGTGGCTTGCATTTTCTGTGGGGCTACGCAGGGAAAGGGGAGATGCAACATTGATGTCTGAGCTAGCTAGCAGGAAATATACATATACACATATTTAAGAAAAAGAAGAAACAAGGAAAGGATATTGAAAACATGTGAACTTTGAGAATTTGGAGGGCCATGGTAGTCTGGGCAAGGCTCTTCATGAGGCAGAATAAGAGGGGTACAGCCTGTGTGATGATGGTTTTGTCTAGCAAAAAGCATTGTTTCCCTACTTTGGGATCCTACAAAACAAGGTAAGTGGAGCTTGTTTTCCCTTGAATTTGTCTGTTAGGAAAGACCTTAGATGTGGGTGGGAGCAGTGCTTTCATCCGGGAAAGACACTGCCAACTTAGGACTTGAGGCTGTACATGGGGAGATATTCAGGAACACTGGAAGATATGCACACAATTCTAAAAAGGTCCCGACTAGAGAAAGAGAAGCTAGCTGGTTGGGGAGAGGAGCCGATGGTGACGGAGGAGCCTTCTTACAGCTGTTGTCAGTGACCGTTGTCTCTCCCTCCTCTGTGTCCATCCCGAAGCTTCTACCTAAGCACTGTGCCACCACCATCAGCAAAGCCAAGAACAAGAAGTCCATGAAGCAGAGGCAGGCCCCCAGGAAAGGAGAGCCTGAGAGGGACAAGCCAGGGGCAGAGAGCCACCGGAAGAACCGCAGCCTTGTCACTAAGTGAGGACCTGGCCCCCAAGGGCCAAAAGGAGGGAGAAGAAGAAAGAGGGGGTGTGATATAAGGGGAAAAGCAGAGGAGGTGGTGGGAATTGGCAGATGCAGAAAAGCACCTAAGTGAATTTTCTAGTGTGTACTATTCGAGGCTGAGTGTCCCTCAAGAGTGACAAGAGTCTAAGGAACATGGCCTGGTATTTCCTTCCCAGATACCAGTACACAGCACCAGACCCATAATCAAGTTCTATTTTTTTTTCTTTTTAGCATGGACAAACTACATCTAAACTTGACTGAGTTGGCACTGGCAATGAATCATGTGTACAGCTTCTCTGTCTTTGAACACACCATCTTCCCATCCGAGTACCTCAGCAGCCACCTGGAGACTAGGCTCAGCAGGTAGCCCTCTTCCTGGTCCATGCTTGCACTCTCTGGCCATCTTCAGTGTGGTCCTGTTAGATCCATCCAGTGGTCATGTCGCAGGCTGGAGACTGATACAGGCTGGCATAGGTTCCAAGCACCCCTGTGAGGAGGAGGAGGAGGAGAAGGAGGAAGAAGAGGAGGAGGAAGAGAAGAAGAGCCCTACTTCTATAGATTTTGATGAGCAGCTGATCCATCCCCATTGCTTGGTAGAGAGAGCAGAGGGAGACCAGCACTTGGGAGATAGGGGCAGAAATGACAGGAATTTAAGGTCATCCTTGGTTGCCTAGAGAAATCTAGGCTAGCCTAACGACACAGACCCTAAAAAGGGGGGAAACATTCAGACTCTTTACAGCCTATAGCACTGAGCCCACACTCTGGCCGTTAGCTACAACAATGGATTATCTAACTTATCTGAGTCAGTTTTCTTCCTGTTAAGTCTGGGATAATAATATTTACCTTATAGATCGTTGAGAATGACCTGACTTTGAGGATTAGTAGACAAATACAGATTACTATGAGTGCCAAGTTCCTGCCATATAATCAACCTTAGTTAAATAAATTCCCTTCCTGCACTTTGCCCCTTATTCCATTGTTTTCTGAAGAAGGAAGGGTTCCGCTTACGTCAGAGGCACTGCAGTTAGGGGATGGAGGGGACTGCGTAGGAGTAATCCATTACCCTTTTGTGATTTGTCTTGGTATATGAGCAATTAATTTAACCAGTATTTATTGAGCAGCCACTACGTGTCGGGGTGCTCTAGAGGCTATTGATAAAGTAGCACACCAGACACAGCCCTGCCCCGTGGAGTTTACCTTGTACTAGGGAGACAGACTAGCAAAATAAAAGAGCATCATATATGTCAGGTTAGTGGTAAATGCTAGACAGAAAGATAAAGCAGGTGAGAGGGACAGCGTAGGAAGTGTGTGTGTGGTAAGGAATTGCTGCCTTGGAAAAAAATGACATTTGAGTGAACCCCTGAAGAAACTATGAAGCCAGGTATGGTGTGTGACTGTCCGGGAGCAGTCATCATAGGCAGAGGAACCAGTATTACCAAGGCTGAGATGGAGCCATGTTGTTCTGTTCAAGGGACAAGGAGGCAGAGTGGTGGCAGAGAGAGACCCTGGGTGAGCTGGGTGGGGCGTGGGTTTCACTGAGCACGTGCACAGTACACTGTAAGGCCTGCGCTGCATCTTGATGTGCAGCCGTGGCTGGGCTGGGGCAAAGCTGTAAGACTTGTGTCCACAGTTTGCTCCGGCTGTATCAGCATGCATGAAAACAGGAGCAGGAAGATCAGTTTACAAGCTGTGTTTTGACTGTGAGAGATGCAGATTTATTTTTCTACTAGAGTTTTTGCCTGAGTGAAGTAAAATTGGCTTGTTTTTGTTCTAGGGGGGAAGTGCTTCAGTTGCACCCAATGGCAAGGAAATGACAGTGTGATAATTGGCCGTGCACACCGTCAGTAGCTGTGGTGGTTTCCAGGCCCTGAAGTAGCAAGGGTGTGGTCATCTAGTTTCCTAGAATCTCTGGTTCTTGCTTCACAGGGTCATTATTCCAAAAGCTCCAGGTTTGGTTAGAGGTTTTAGCTTTAAAAAAAAAATTAATGGGAATTTTAATTTATTTTATTTTTATGTGCACTGGTGTTTTGCTTGCATGTGTACCTATCTGTACACCATATACATGTTTGGTGTCTTTGGATACCAGAAGAAGATGTTGAATTCTCTGGAACTGGAGTTACAGACAGCTGCTAGCTTCCCTGTGGGTGCTGTGACTAGAACCCCAGTCCTCTGGAAGAGCAGCCAGAGCTTTTTAACTGTTGAGGGATCTCCCCATTCCACTCTTCCCCCTTGTGAGACAGAGCTTCCCCAAGTAGCACGTAGCCCAGGATAGACTTTAGTTCCTAATTCTCCTGCTTTATCGCTCTGAGTGCTGGCACCACAGGTGTGCACTACCACAGCTGGCGAAACACTCTAATAGTGACCAGGCCTGCCTCTCTCTTGTTTCCTTTACATCATTTTTCTTTAAATGATGCCCAGGGTTCTAGAAAATTCCCTTTCATTTGTGGGATCAGACCTTCCTGGACTCCCTGCCGTAAACATTTTGCCAAAATAGCAACCGAACAAAGAACTCCAAACATCTCACAGCTTAGGAAGAGTTTGAGGAGTTCCTTTATAGTAAGGTGCGAATGAATGACACACCTAGAAGAATATGTCCTACGCTGAGTTTACCATTTCTTATGAAGAAAAAAGTTGTAAGTCAAAGGACTGGGTATAACTGGAAACCTTAGGCCCTGGGGAAGGAACATACTGTGCACTCAAGGCTGTATGCAGCAGACATTAATTCTGTATTCTCTAGGCTGTGGTGCTCTATCCTGGCAGGCATCCGTGACCACCTGGGACTGCATTGTGTTTCTAAGGACTTCTAGGCATGGATTACCATTCTTGGCACAAGTTGTGACTAGTTATTTCTTTAGAGTTAGGTGGCATTTGAAAGCTCAGGCCTTTTACCAGATGACCTAATTTCTCCAGAGAAAGAAATGGTTAGGAATCAATTGTCAATGGACCCAAATCCAAGCTGCCACTGGCCAGCTGTGTGATCCTCACAAGTGTTTTTGTGAGCTCTGTTTCATTACCCACAAAATAGCGGTAATGGTGTCTACCTTACTGGGTTGCCATGGGGTTTAAGTGAGATAATATGTGTAGCACCCAGGAAGGTAGGGTTGTTTCCGTGGTTGTTAATATATTTGTAATTATTGAGGCTTTTGTTACTTAGAGCCATCGTGACTCTGGCTGGCTACAATGCCGCAACCCAGGAGATCCTTAGACCTTCCGAGCTGTTGGCAGGAGTCAAAGCGTACATCAGTTTCATTCAGTCCCTGGCACAGTTTTTGGGCGCAGATGCTTCCAGAGTCATTCGCAACGCCCTCCTGCAGCAGACGCAGCCGTTGGACTCAAGTGGCGAGCAGACTGTCACCACTCTCTACACAAACTGGTCAGTGTCCTCCTTTCCGTTGTCTCACCTCTGCTGGTGCCTTTTCCTTACATGTTAGGTCCCCATGGCCAAGTGTTCTCACCTCCAGCACGTCACTGAGCCTGTAAAGGGGGCTCCTTTCTGTTTGTAGAGGAGATTAAGAAGGGCAGACCTGGACCCCTCCCATTCTAGCCTTCACATCACTCTCCGTGCATCCACCCCGTGGCTCTTTGACCTTATTCCTCTTAATGTCCAACCGTTAACTTTCCTTTTTTGGATTTTTACTGTTTCTTTTTTCTTTCTTTCTTTTTCTTTTTCTTTTTGTTTTTGTTTTGTTTTGTTTGTTTGTTTGTTTTCGAGACAGTGTTTCTCTGTGTAGCCTTGGCTGTACTGGACTCACTTTGTAGACCAGGCTGGCCTCGAATTCACAGAGATCCGCCTGCCTCTGCCTCCCAAGTGCTGGGATTAAAGGGGTGCGCCACCACTGCCAGGCTGATTCTTGCTGTTTCTATTGAAAAGGATTCTGCCACTTCTTTCTGACACTCTTCTTCCTCCTGTTGGTTTAGCGTCTCTCCTGCACACCATTTCCTCCTTCTCAGCCATGCCTGTGTCAAGTCCAGTAGGTTGTCCTGAATAGGGAAAGGGGCCTTTCCTCCAAACCAGAGAAAGCATCATTTTCTTTGACAATTTTTAAGAACCAAGAGGTAGAGTTCTCCCTCCCCAAGCCACTGGGTGGCGCTTTAAATCTACTATAAGCTCAGCAGGATACTGGGAAGGGTCCAGCCTAGTAGGGTAGGTGTACTTCACCAGCTATGAGCATTTACAGTAGGATTTCACTTTCACAGAGATAGCAACCTTTTAGTACCCACTGAGTGCTGCCCCACTAAGTTATTTTTTTAATGTAAATTTTCAGTTTTAAAATTTTGACGACTAATTGTAATTAACGGGGGAAAACTTAATTGGAAGCTGAGTTTGGCCCACTGGTGGGTAGCCCACGATGCTGAAAGAGACAAACTCAGAACTGATATCTGGGTGAGGGCTGCAGTTGGCAGCAGGCTGGCACTGCTGGAGCCAGCTTCTCTGACTTGTACAGAAGTCAAGGGAGGGAAGATTTGGAGACTGGGTGATGGGTGCTCCTGTCAGCCAGAAGTTTGATTTGAGACTGGCTTCTGGAATCCCTGGGTCCTTGGTCTAGCCTTTTTGCTGGAGAGGATATGGCTTCAGTGTGTTTTACAGGAATCCGGTTAATACTTTAAAAAGTGTCAGCGTGAGCCTGTCTTAGCTGACAAGAGGATAAGAGCAAGGGAAGGACAGTTGTTGGAAGAGGGCCTAAGGCTGGAGGGGCACAATGCTGCATGTAAGGCATGGTGGGATAGCTGTAGATTGGGGTCAAGCCGACTCACACCTCTGCTTCTGATCGACAGCGTATGGTGTTAAGTCAGTTGCTGTGTTGCCTTCCTTGAGCCTTTCTTCTCATCCAAGCCTTTAGCAGGGTTTCTCCCCAAATCCAGTGTCATGGTGGCAGAAATGACTGGATGCTAACTTGGGCTTCCATGGCTTTCCTCCCTCATAGGTACCTAGAAAGTCTACTCAGGCAGGCGAGCAGTGGAGCCATCATTCTCTCCCCAGCCATGCAGGCCTTCGTCAGCCTTCCCCGAGATGGGGAACAGACCTTCAGTGCTGAGGAGTTCTCTGACATCTCTGGTGAGCCCATGGCCCTGGTCTCCTTGCCACAGAACTGAACCTTCCTCTTCAACAGTACCTTGGCCCGAATCCTCCTGATTTCCCAGAGGCCCATTCAGTGCTCCTCTTGGTGTCACTGCTGGACTCTGCTCAACTTAAGGAACATGGGAAAAGAGAGTCTAAAGCAAGGCCTATTTCACCTCCTTTTCTCTCAACTCCATGCAAGTGACGGGTTGTGCCTGGGTGTTTCACAACTCAGACTTCTTTGTTCTCCTTCTCTGGGGATGGCAAGGAGGCCAAAGTACACACTTCTGTTTCCCAGCTCTGCATCCTTACTGTCCCCATGTCTTCCATCTGTAAGCAGACTATATTTTGCCTGCTGCAGTTTTTCGATGCCCCCTTTCATCAGCTCTACCCACAAGCCGTAGGCAGCCTCTAAAAACCTGCTTTAGGTCTTGCTGACAACTGACAAACAGCAGGAGGCTGTGCACATTCACCCTTCTGCCACCCCCACCCCAGTTTTTCCGCGTTGCCATGGTGATGGGGCAATGTTACTTCAAAAATAGATAGATAGGAAAGAAAAGGGTGCCACAGGTTACTAGCTGGGGGTAGAGATGGCTGGAGAAGAGGGCTTTGCAGATCCATCCTGTACACCAGCCTGCTGCCTCTTCATTAGTGTCAGAGAAGGCAATTTTTACCCTTTCCCCTTCTGGCAGCAGTGTTAGCTTTCTAAGGCTGGTAGTTAATTGCAAAATCCTTCTACAATTCTCAGCTTAATCCTGTGACTGTAAATTGGTGACTCTACACATGTCTAGTATTTACTTTGGTCCAGGCATTGCATTAGCTGCAGTGACCAAGGCTGCTTCCCTCTGTAGTTGATGGAGGCAGAAGGCATCAGCTGGCCCTGATTTCAAAGACTGCAGCAGGAACCCTGGTTTCCCTTCCTTCTGAATCCTGATTAATGATGTTGAACTTGTCTTTCTCATACCACTCTCCCGTTACTTCTGGCCTTTTATGGGTTCCCTCGCTGGAACGGCCTATAGCCAAAGACCACAGCCCAGAGCCTCTTCCATCTGAGCTTGGCACTAGGATTTCCAACTTGGGATTCCCTCAGGCAAGTTTGATTTAACTTAGTAGAAGGGAAAAAGCAGGCTGGGTGAGAATAATAAAGCCTTAGGGGCAAGTCTAGATTTGGAAGAATAAATAATTTAAAGCAAAAAGAGCTGAGACCCTGAGGAACGTGTGCTGATTATGAAAAGGCAGCTCAAGAGGGAAGTGGGCCAGCGAGCTGTCAAAGACCGGTGTCTGAGAAAGAAGACTCCAGATGCACAGGCATTGTCTCTGCAGGGATGGAGGGGCGTGCGCTGCGTTTCTGGACATGCCTCTGATGTGACCTAGGTGGCCTTGGCCAAGCACCTAATCTCCTTACCTGTGAAGCCGTGTGGTGTGCTTCAGTCTCATACCCCTCAGGGCTCTTGGTAACTACCATTTAAGATAACCCTTTTCATCTGTATACACTTTCCTACAGTGTTTATCATTACAGGTGTGTGGTGTGTGTGTTCACACTCATTCTGAGAAATTCATGATTTCTTTTCATGTTACAGAGGAGCAAAGAGACTTTGAGAGACTTAGTGACTTCTTTGAGGCCTTATATCTAATAAAGCAAGTTTAGCTAGTACAAGAGCAAAATCCAGAAAAGGGGGCTGGGAAGTACAGGCTCACGTAAGAGGTAAATGGGAGCCTGGAAGTATGGCTCAGCTGTTAAGAGAAACAGCTGCTTCTCCCAAGGACTGGAGCTTGAGGTCCAGTGCCCACATGGCTATTCACAACAGTCTATAGCTCTGGCTCCTGGGGATCTGGCCTCTGTGAGGATTGCATGCTCATGGGCGCATATATTCAGGCATGCAAAAACAATTTTTTTAAAAAAGAAATAAATAGTTACTCCCCCCGACCCCCCACAAGACAGGGTTTCTCTGTGTAACAGCTCTGGCTATCCTGGACTTGCTTTGTAGACCAGGCTGGCCTTGAACTCAGAGATCTGCCTGCCTCTGCCTCCCGAGTGCTGGGATTAAAGGCCTGTGCCACCACGCCTGGCTTAGTTATCATCCTTTGATGTGAGTCATGCTATAGGTACCAGTGGGAAGTGGAGGAATTGTCTCATGGGCAGCCAGACCTGCCACCCATATGTAGGTGTATGCAGGACTAAAGACTCCTCCTCTTCCTCCATTCTGCCCACATTCTTTCATTCCTGGACAACATTTTAAATATCCAAAGACTTGTGTGCTCTTTGAAATTCTCTTCCAGAGATGCGAGCCTTGGCTGAAATTCTTGGCCCCTATGGCATGAAATTCCTGAGTGAAAACCTGATGTGGCATGTGACCTCTCAGATTGTGGAGCTCAAGGTAGCGTGGGAGGGTCCTGGAGAAAGGTCTTGCCTGGGAGTGGGAGCTGCATTGACCTCTCCTTTCCCTGCGGTATGCCTGTTTTCCTCAACTGCAGAAGCTGGTGGTAGAAAACATGGATATACTGGTTCAGATCAGATCCAATTTCAGCAAGCCAGACTTGATGGCATCTCTTCTGCCCCAGCTGACGGGTAAACACCTTCCTAAAGAAACCCTGAGGGAAACACTGTGGATGTCAGGGGCTTTGAAGGAACTGGGTTGGTTAAGCTGGGTCTGAAGAAGCAAAAAATCATCACCATTTTCCCGCGTTCTCTGTTCTAACAATTTGCTTTCTCTTCAGGGGCTGAAAATGTGCTGAAGCGAATGACCATCATTGGTGTGATTCTCAGCTTTAGGGCCATGGCGCAAGACGGACTTCAGGAGGTGAGTGGGGGAGGCTACTGCAGAACCCGAGGCCTTTCTGTGGGTGACGTTTGCGTGAAACATTGAGAGCATGGAAGGGAGGGGGCTGGGCATGGCAGAGGCCTTCAGACCGCTGAGCTTAGAAGACCACCAGGCCTAGGTGATGGGAGTGGAAAGCTGCCTTCTTAAGTCAAGGCCCCCTTTCTGTCCATCTCTATCTGGTCTTGGACATACTTATCTTCTCATTCTCCAGGTTTTTTCTTCCCACTGCCCATTTCTCATGGGCCCCATTGAGTGCCTGAAGGAATTCGTCACTCCAGACACAGACATCAAGGTGAGGGTACAACTTGGGATCCAGTCATGTGGCTTGCTGAGGACATAGGCTGTCTTAGGGTCTTGTAAAGGACTAGGGCTCTGAGGAATTCTGTAGGAACAAGAGTTGGGATTGAATGGGGAAACATGGCAGGCCGAGCTTGAGGGGAAAGGGAGGGAGAGGGGGAGAAGGAGGGGGAGAGGGAGGGAGAGAGGGAGCGGGCGGATCTGGGGAGCCAGATGAGATACAGAGGAAAGTGAGAGCCCTGAAAGGCTTGGGGAAACATCTCTCTGGGGAGACAGGTGAGATCTGGAGTATTACCTGTAGGTTTTCATTTGAAATGAGCAATACGCAAAGTAGATGCCACGTTACTTGCAAACAGGTCCCCTTCTTAGTCAGGAGTACTTTTTGTAAGATTTGTTTTTTCCTTTCCCACCCAACCTCAGTCTTTTCTCCTTTTTAGTTTTTTTTTTTTTTTTTTTCTCCCAAGACAGGGTTTCTCTGTGTAGCCCCGGCTGTCCTAGACTAGCTTTGTAGACCAGGCTGGCCTCGAACTCACAGCGATCTGCCTGCCTCTGCCTCCCGAGTGCTGGGATTAGAGGCATGCGCCACCACGCCCGGCTCTCCCTCTTAGTTGTAAATGTTCAGTCCCCCATCATCTGTCTCAGGCACCCGTGGGCATAGGAGAGAAAGAGTGGGAGAGAGGAAAAGAGAGTAGGAAAGAGAGGGAGGGCGAAGAGCTTCTGCAGGCAAATGGAGTCAGCTGTCCACTCCTTCTTCCCTTGGAATTAGCTTGTATTTTGAATCCTCTAGTACAAGCAAATGTGTTATGCAGTAAATACAGCCAAAGCCTGGGGACAGGTTCCTTCTGGTACAGTGAACAGGCTATCTCTCTTGTGATTGGTTCATCTGGAGGAAAGAGGTCTGAAGTGGTGAGCAGGAAGAATTAAAGTAAAATGTTAAGAACCTCCTTACATGGGAATCAAAATATTCATGACATTTCCTCTTCTTTCTGCCCCCAAATCATCCGGGAGTCAGATGATAGGTGATGCTTGACTGGCTATGCCTGTTAGAAGGTTTTGATTTGACGCATAGCCTGGGTTGCTGATGTTAAGGCTGAGTGCTCCGTCCTGTCAGGAGCTTGTCCAGTTCACATCATCTGGACAGTTCTGACTTTTAGGCTCAGATTGCTTGAGAGTGTAGGCAGGCAGGTAGAGAAAGGGCGTGACCTGGAGGAAAGTCTTGTATTGTCTCAGGGCTGGAGTAGGAGAAGGGAAAATGAGAGCTGTCAGCCATCCCTTTCTTCCTTCAGGACCACAGGTCATTCACTAGTCTCTGACCTGCTTGGCCTCGTGGCCACAGGCAGGTGAGTGCAAAGGATTTAAACAAAGGGCTGAGCAGAAGGCAGCAAAGTGTGTTGCTATAACATCTGTGGGGCCTTTGCAATTTAGATGTGCTTTAAAAAAAACAAAAAACAAAAATCAGTTTGTACTGGCTCAGGGAGGCCTATAAGTCTTGAATTGAGCTTGAGGGGTGCACATGACTTAGATGGAAAAAGAGAAGAGGGAACCACATTAGAGAGTGGAGGACCTGCACCAAAGCATGAAAGGAAGGAAGTGGTAATCGGCGACAAGAAAATAAATAACCTTGGCTGCATTGATTAAATGAGCATTTAGGAAAATAATGTTTCTGTGAATACCAAGCAGTGTGTTTATAGTAATGTGGGTTTGTGAATTTGTGTATGGGTGCGTGTATGTGTGTGTGCATGTGCTTATAGAAACCAGAGGTTGACCAGGTGTCCTCGGTTTTTATCTACCTTATTTTTTGAGTCAACATCTTTCATTGAACTGGTATCTCATTGATATGGTTAGGCCGACTGGCAATGAATCTGCTTGCCTCTCTGCTCTTGCTCCAGAGCTAGGGTTACAAATGTACACCACCATATACATTTTTTTTTTTAATGTGGGTGCTGG
Organism: Acomys russatus; assembly: GCF_903995435.1. NCBI lineage: Eukaryota > Metazoa > Chordata > Mammalia > Rodentia > Muridae > Acomys > Acomys russatus. The sequence goes on from NC_067153.1 coordinate 65,127,950, forward strand.
GATTCAAACTTAGGTCCTCGTGCTTGTACAATAAGCACTTTATTGACAGCTATCTCCACAGCTCCACAAAGATTTGTTTTCCCCTTTGCAGGCTATAGCTATGAGAAGACTAGAAAAATAATAGTACATCATAAGTTAAAATGCTGTGACCTAGGCATTGTTGCTGCTGTTAGCTTCTGCCAAGCACCTCTCCTTGCTAGAATTTCTCTCCAGGAAGTTGTTTTGTTCTCTGTCAGGTCACCCTGAGTGTCTTTGAGCTGGCATCTGCTGCAGGGGTGAGCTGTGACATTGACCCAGCCCTGGTAGCTGCCATTGCCAATCTGAAAGCTGGTAAGATGGAGGAATTGGGCAAAGAAAGGCTGTGCCCCACTTTTGGGCAGGTGGAACATCAGAATTAAAGAAGTCTTTATTTGAGGTAGTAAATTCAGAGGGTCTAAGTGGGAGGCAGGACAAAGCATAGCCCCTAAGCTTCAGAAGATGCTCGTAGAGGTGATCTAGCTTTTGTTGATGACGCAGACAAACATGGTCCTGAGTGAGAGTCTCTTGTTCAGAAGATGCTCAGGGAACTTGTGGTCGGAAAAATGAGATTCATGCAGATGAATCAATGAGAGAGAGGCTCTAGATAGCACATGATCTTACACTAAGTTGTGTGGGATGACATCCAAGTTTCCCACAGGGATCCTGTGCATCTTCCAGTTTCCTCTCAGGCCCACTCATACATGTTCCATTACCCATGTCTCTGATTGGCCCATATATATATATATCCTGAAGAGAACTGAACCTAGGACTTGGTATTAAGCTCTTCAAATTTGTCAGATTCATCCATTTTTCTTCTCCCTTGGTCAATGAGAATTTAGGATGCATGCCAGCAGAGCCCTTGAAGAGAACTTTGCTCTGCCATGGGCAGGGGTGGGGCTCTAGGATTTGGGCCCCACTATAACTGGGTACTTTTCTTGTCTCCTTTAGTCACCTTTAACTTGCTAACCTACATGCTGAAGCATGTTAGGCATGTTTTCCTATGTGACTATGATTCTGTGAAGTGGGACCCTGTTGCACTAACTCCAGTCTGCTGACGCCCTTACTTTCCCTCATGCCCTTTTCTTTCCCTCAGACAACTCATCCCCTGAGGAGGAGTATAAGGTGGCATGTCTACTGTTGATCTTCCTGGCTGTCTCCCTCCCACTCCTTGCCACTGACCCTTCTTCCTTCTACAGCATTGAGAAAGACGGTAAGGAAGATGTAGATTTGAAGGACCCTGCTGGAGAGGGAAGTAAAGATAAGTTACCTGGAGCATGTAGACTTCTTTAAAGGTGTAAATTTCTGTTTCAAAAAGCACTTGAGAACGATGTGTGTATAAAATTATATTTCAATCAAATGCCATAGAAATATACTTCCTTTTTAAAGATTTGACTATTTATTATGTATACAATGCTCTTCCTGCGTGTATGCCTGCAGGCCAGAAGAGGGCACCAGATCTCATTATAGATGGTTGTGAGCCAATGTAGTTGCTGGGAATTGAACTCAGGACCTCTGGAAGAGCAGTCTAAACCTTTGAGCCATCTCTCTAGGCCTGGAATGTATTTCTTCTAGTCCCCAAATGCTAGTTATTTTGGGGTCAGTTAGGGTGGTCCAGACTGGAGAGAGAGAGAGAGAGAGAGAGAGAGAGAGAGAGAGAGAGAGAGAGAGAGAGAGAGAGAGAGAGGAGAGGAGAGAGGCGAGAGAGAGGAGAGAGGAGAGAGAGAGAGAGGAGAGAGAGAGAGAGAGAGAGAGATATTTCGGTTAGGGCCTGGGCTGTTCACTTTGTCATTCTCTTTGTTTTCCCTCCATCCACGCTAACCTAGGCTACAACAACAACATCCACTGTTTGACCAAAGCCATCATCCAGGTGTCTGCTGCCCTCTTCACTCTATACAATAAAAACATTGAAACCCACCTCAAGGAGTTTCTGGTGGTGAGTCGAAATGGCTTGACTTTTGATCGTCTAGACAATCTGACCTCTCATGTCATTCATGCAAGAGGAGTGGGTGCTACTTGTAAAAGGCAGGAACTTTTCTAGCTTTCCTGACAGCTGGGACTTCAGCTTCTGTCCAGATATTTGGGGAGATCATAGGGCAATGAGAAAATCTGAGTTTTCACTGTGAAGTCCTGTGACCTCTGGACAGACACTTTTGAGGTCTCAGTTTTCTCATTTATAAACTAAAGAGATTAAACTGATTTGTGATTCACCATGTTGGCGTATGTCAGAATATCCCAAGGAGCGTGCTATAATAGACTCCTCACCTCTACCCCCGACCTCCTGAATTAGAATGCAGGCTGAGGCCGGCCTTGGGTTTTTAACTTGGTCTCCAGGGGATCAAAGATACATGGTGAGGCCGAATGTCTTTCTCTCTAAGGCCACTCCCCCTCTGCACTGTCACTCACCAGTTCTCAAGCGTCATTAGCTCTCCCAACAAGTGGGCTTGACCTTAGGATCTTCACTTTGAGAATACCTGCACTGGTTTTCCGTGGGCTGAAGTTTACAACCAAGCAATAGATTATTTTGTTTGAAATTTGTTGAAAATGTTTTCAGTCAGTTTGACTTCCTGTAAGTATTACCACTGATCTCAGTTTTCTCTTAGAATAAATAATCTTCCATAGTTGAAAGAGGGCCTAGAGTTTTCAACTCTGGGTCTCTATGGAGGATTCCCGTCCACACACCCTGACTCATGGCCGTTACCCTCGCCCTGCCTGAACATCCTCAGCAACGGAGAGCTTCTTCCTTTGTGAAGCATGGTCTTGAGTTGATAATTAAGTCAGAAAGGAACAGCAGAGCACACTGCTTTTCAGGGACTCTCCGCTTGTTCTGATGCACCAGGGACAGTAGGCTGGTCGGAGGGTCTCCGCTTAGGCTGGGGCAGCCAACTAAACTGAATGGGCTCTAACCATCTTAAAAGTCAGGAGGGTTTCCACCAGATCTCTGAGGAAAGAGATTCCCCCATGCCATTCCTTTGTTCCCTTCTGCCCTGTTTGTTTGCTGTGTCCAGACAACCTGGGCCTGGGCTGTGTGACTCATGCTCTGTCTACTTCCTTGACGTGTTGGAGGCCTAGCAGCGAGTGGAGATGACAGCCTCGAGGGAGGAGAATACTGAGACCTTTGTCTGAATCAGAGGTTCACCCCTGGCATCGGGGTACAGGGTCCACTGTAAACAGTCTGATGACAGAGGTGTCCAGGGGTTGCTGAGGAAAAGAGGTTAGTGCTGGTGCACAGCATTACCAGCCTTTGTTCTAGGCTCTTCCCTGTCCCTTGTGGCCTCTTTCCTGGCATTTGGTGAGTCCCTTCTGTCTGCATTGATGGGCTAAGCCACTGGGATTCATTTTGGTTTGTAGGCAATGTGTGTCTCTCAAACCTAGGGACCTGACGCTTTCCCACCAGGAGCTTTCAGGAACAGCCTAGCCAGTCTTAATGCTCCTGCTTGATCTTAAGTTCCTGTAGCCTGAGGCTGTCCTGTTCTGACCTCCATAAAAATCTTTCTTTACAAATGCTTCCTCTGCAGGTGGCTTCTGTCAGCCTCTTGCAGCTGGGCCAGGAGACTGACAAGCTCAAAACCAGAAATCGTGAATCCATTTCTCTGCTCATGCGTTTGGTATGTATCTTTCTAAGTTGGTTCGGGAATGGAGAGGGAGGGCCGGCAGGAGACTCCCTTTTTAGGCTTTAGGTCCCTGCCATGTCATCAACCAAAATCATTAACTAAGAATTTTAGTCTTTCTGGATCTGTCCTCATTTTGGTGAACATTTTAGACTTGTCTTGTGATCCCAGAGCAGAGCACTTAAGGACTTCTAGGCAGAACGGGACCCTCTCTCACCCCTAGCTCGTGGGTCTCTTGTCCTACAGTACTCCTGAGTCTGACTTGGAGGAGCGGCAATGTCTGCCTTTGGTTTTCTGTGACAACTTCCTACCAGTGTGTTTCTTGTCTTCAAGGATGCTTACGAAGAGAATACTGGATAGTATAGAGGGGACTTAAGGAGGTTTGGGTGTGGGGCTCACAGGAGGAAGGGAGTAGTTTTGGTTATAAGGTGGGGAGCTTGGCAAGGCCATAAGTCAGGCAGTTCATGCTATCCCTTTCCTTGCTCTTCAAGCTGCGTGCTTGTCTCTAATTTGGCAGAAAGTCCCAGGAGCTCTGGCTCAGTCGACTTTTTAAAGTTCTTCCTTATGACTCTGTTTCTCTCTTCAGCATATTTACTCACTTTTTTTCCCCATCTGATAGTCTGATTCTCCAGGTTGGGCAGGGGGGCTGCTGGGGCTAATGTTCCTCTTACCCTAACCTCCTCTGGTCTAGTGGGAGAGGGGGGACCCCAACTCATAGCACACACTCAGGATATTGATGGTAGTAGAGCTCCCCAGCTCACCTGTAGAACTCCTGTTCTAAGACCGCCCTGCTGGGGTGACCAGTGGACGTACCTCTGCTATCCACGGATATATGGCTGCAGCTGAGATGTGCAGGTAGGGAAGTCTGTGCGTGTTCAAAATTCCCCAGATGAGGTGAGAAGAGAACAGGGACTGGACTAAAAAATAATTTCCCTTTTGTTTTGTTAGGATACAGAGCTCTGATGAGTCTAAGGGTAAAAAAATATTTTTACATTTATTTGTGTTTGTATATGTACATGCCATGGTACATGTGTGCTCAGAGGACAACTTGCAGGAATTGATTCTCTCCTGGAGGTCAAACTCAGGTCTCCTGGCTTGGTAGCAAGCCAGTTGAGCTAGCTCTCTGGCCCAAGTCTAAGCGTTTTTTTTTTTTTTTTTTTTTTTAATTTGTGTTTATTTTATGTGTATTTGTGTTTTTCCTGTATCTATGTCTGTATGACAGTGCCAAATCTTGGAGTTACAGTTGTGAGCTGCCATGTGGATGCCGGGAATTGAACTCACATCCGCTGGAAGAGCAGTCAGTGCTCTTAACTGCTGAGCCATCTCTCCAGTCCCAGTCCAAACATTCTTAATTCAAGCTTAGATGTCAGTGAAATTACAAAGATATATTTTGAAAGTATGTATGTATGTATGTATGTATGTATGTATGTATAGGTGCTCATGTGTCCCAGGCTGGCCTCGAACTTGATATATAAGCAAGGATGCCTTCAACTTTCTGGCTTTCCTGCCTCTATCCCTGGAGGGCTTTTACTACAGACATTTATCCCCATATTCAGCTTATTTATTTTTATTGTTATTGTTTTAGTTGTGTGGTGTGTGGGCTTAGAAATGTAGGCGCAGACATCTTGGGGCCACCCCCTTAGGCTCCCTTCTTTAAAGGCTCAGGCCCTGAGAGGTTTCTACGTCTCAGGCAGAGAAAGGCCTACCCACCTTTTATTAGGATTGGAAGAGAGTGAGTCTGAGCTGTGCACATGTGTGTGGGGTGTGAGGCCTCCTGGGAGGAGGGTGCTAGAAATACAATAGGCAAGCACCTGCATTAAGAGCTCCCCTCCCTGCTTCCTCCCTCCTTCCTTCCTCTTTCCCTTCTTTCCTCCCTTCCTTTCCCTCTCTCTCTTTCTTTCTGAGACAATTTTACCCCCTCAGTGTGATCTCCATCTCAGAATGCCCCTGCCTCAACCTCTGAGTGCCGGGATTGCAGATGCACGTCTTCATGCCCGGCAACTGCATGGTGCTTTACCCACAGCAGTGAGCTCTGATCCTCATGATGGCATCATTAGAATCAGGAGATGTTTGAGGAAGAGCACTGTAGACACTGAGTGCTCGATAAGTGGAGCGCTCTGTGCTTGCTGCTCAATTTCTGGGTGACTTAAGCGTGATGGCTCTATTTCCTCTGGGTGGTGGGAGGTGACTGTGTTATGAATCGCCTTTTAGCCCCACCTACATCCCTGCCCCAAAAGGTGAGGAGGTTCCTGCCCTTGGTAGCCCTGACAGGAGCAGAGCCAGGACCAGATACATTTTGCTAGAGTGAAGACTGGAGGGACTAGCTGCTGCAAAGCAATTTAAATGCAAATGTTTCCACAGAGAAATTGGAGATGATTGGAAGGAAGGCACTGTGTTCTGAGTTAAAAGGCTATTTGTGTAATCCCACAATCCGGCCAGCACTTCCCTCCTTGGGGTCTTGTGTTCTCACTGTCCAGCGTTAGTACTGTCCACTCTCGGGCTGACAGCCTGTTCCTGGTGTGAATTTCCTGGAGAAAGAGATGGCACTCTCACAGTCAAGAGCTTTGATGTCGGAGCCACATTAGATCCTGAGCATTAAAAGTTGATAGCAGGGAAATGGTGGACGAGCAGAGTGAGATTCAAGACACATGGCTGATCTGGGGCCAGCACCCAAGTCTCTGGGTCTTTAGGGCTGTTTCCAGTGCCACAGACTGCTCCTAGTCTCTTGGTGGAGAATAGAAAGTTATGGCGCAACGGCTCCTTTTTGAAGCTACATTTCTCCGCACCTGCTCCCATCCGCTGGCCGAGGGTTGGAAATCTCACCAAGCAAGAGACTCTCTGTTGCTGGCCTTTGTTTTGGGACGTCAGAGTTTATTTGATTTTGGCGTCTTTTGTTTGTTTGTTTGTGTTTTTTGTTTGTTTGGTTTTTTTGAGACAATGTTTTGCTATGTGGCCTGGCTAGCCGGATACTCAATATTAGGTCCAGACTGGCCTCGATCTCATGCGACTCTTTCTGTTTCAGCATTGGGTTCTGGGACAGCAGGCGTGAGTCACCACATCTGACTGGGGCTGTGTTTTTGACAGCAGATGTTCTTTCCTTCAGGCTGTGTTGCTGCTCTTTTGAGGCCACGTGTGTGCACTCTGTGAGCATGTGTTTGCAAACAGCAAAATCTTATCAATGTAAAACTTGAAGGGACTTTGGAGAGAGGCAAAAACAAACATGTGATACCAAACACGGTAGATTCTGTTTCCTTAGTGGATCTGCAGAACTCGAAATACCAGACATAGTGGGGAGAGCCCACTGTGTGGACTGCCAGAGGGGTTCCTCTCCGGAGCATGGGCTTCAGCTCATGATTTCCTTTTTCCTTTATTTTGTTTTGTTTTGTTGAGACAGGGTTTTTCTGTGTAGCTTTGTAGACCAGGCTGGCCTCAAACTCACAGCAATCCGCCTGCCTTTGCCTCTCCAAGCGATGGGCGTATAGGTGTGCACCGCTGTGTCTGTCCCCTGCATGATTTCTAGAGTGAAGAAGATACTGTGAATGTGCACCCTGCTTCTCCCACCCAGATGGAAACCCAGCTCAACTCTAGGCTGTGCTTCTGTTTTGGGCCTCTCTGCCCATTCTCACACCCTTACATTCACCCCGAGTCAAGGCACCCAGTCTATCTTCTGTTTAGCTATGGGGACTGCTGGCATTGCCACAGCATTAAAGCTTCTAATTAAACTAATTAATCACGCCTGGTCCTTTATGTAGCATCCTTACTGCTCCCCAGGTGCTGTGCTGGGAGAGGGAGGAGCCTGAGGCCCAGTATAAGAGGAGCTCTGTGGTTTCAGGTCCCCTCTCTTTGGCTTACAGCAGTGATAGTTTCTCTGCCTGTAAAGCTTTGAGATGAACGAGCACTGCCAGCCGCCATCTTTACTCATGCCTATGCTGCCCACATGTGATTTAGAATCCAGAACAGGAGAGAGGGAGCTGTCCTGAGTCTAGGAAAATGGTTTGTTTTTCTTTTCTCTTGCCAATTTTTTTCTATGCCCTTCATATTATCCCTGATGAAAGGGATGGGTCATTGAAATGGAGTCCTGGAGGACACATGGCTTTTGGGACCCAAATCCAGGGAGGGAGCGGGGAAGAGTTCTATTCACTTCGAACCCTCAGAGCTGCAAAGGGCCTCGGGCCTGTATGATGAAATGATGTCACAGATGCCTTCTGGGAGGTCTCACCTCTGGCTGTCTGTTTCAGGTGGTGGAGGAGTCACCCTTCTTGACTCTGGACATGTTGGAGTCCTGTTTCCCTTACGTCCTGCTACGCAATGCCTATCGGGAGGTTTCCCGGGCCTTCTACCTGAACCGTCTGCCAGCCAGTTCCCACTGAGGGCCTCTTGGAGGTGCCAAGAGCCATACCACAGTGAAAGCTGCAGCCATTTCTTCAAAAGGGGAGAAGAGTGGGAGGGTGCCCAGGGAGAGGCACCCACAGCTGAAAGGCATATAGAGGAATATCCATGGCTGAGGAATCTTGGAGAAGTGGGACACGCTGGGGCCATAGCGATTTATACATAAAGGGATGTGGTGCCACATGCATGAATTTTTAAACATGAATAATAACAAAAAAAAAAAAAAAAACAGTGACCTGTAAGCATATTGTGTATCTTTTGGTGACTCCAGCTTGAGCCCTGACAGGCACGGGCCTCTCCGACCTTCATCACTATTCTAGGATAATGCTGGCGGGCAGAGATGATCAATCATGGTATTAAACCATAATGAGCTTATAACCCTCCCGCTGGAGCTGCTCTTGTCTCCTGCACATTCATTAGGACGATTATCTTCTCTCTTCCTTTTCCAAATGTGTCCAGCACACATCCAGCCTGTTCCTCCTGCAGCAGGCAGCCCAGGGACCCTCTTCTCCCACCTCTGCTTGACTGCCTGCCCCTCGAGGGGTTCATCGCCCGCTTACTCTCCTGCCTCCTGTGGGTAAAGAGTGTGTCTCCCCTGTTCTTACCTTGCCTGTTTTTCCTTGTGGGTCTCCACAACCCAGAACATTACCTGACAGCCAAGTAAAACAGACTCATGTGGGTTTTCCCCTCCTACGCCATTTGGGGGTACTCTAACGTGTGGGACTAACTTGACCCCAAGTCTCCTTGTCAGCCTGAGCACAGCTGTTTCTCTAGGCAGGGACTTCTTTTGTAGACCTTAAATTTCACAAACCTCATTAGGTTGGAGGACCCAAGAGTAGGGATCCTTGAGGGAGAACAAGCTGTTTCAACTTAGCCCTTTTTGTACTAATTAGAATTTCAAGTGTCACAGAGCCTGGGCCATTTAATACAGCACTAACTAGGTTTAGTAACTCCATGGCAGAAGTCAGTAGCCCCATCCTTCACCCACGCAGTCATTGCCAGGGAGGGCTGGAGTAACAGATCGTATGTGTCACAGGTCCAGAATAGCTGGAATGGGAAAATACAATTAGCCAGTTGATTAATTAGGGTCACGTACGTACTTCCACTATGAAAAGGAAGCAATTGTTTGTTGGCTTTCAGCAAAACCACCCAGCTTTCATTAAACCAATTTGATAGCTGTTTTGGGGTTGTGTATGGGTGTTTGCTTTTTATTTCTTCAGACCGGAGGTCAGTCAGTTCTTCCTTTACTGGACGCCCCTAATCAACCAGCATTTGTGTTACTGTCTGCTCTTCAGAATAGATGCAACAGAGACTCTTGCTTCATGTTTCAGTGAATTGTCCTTCCTTCCTATGAAAGCAGACATTACATGCAAAGGGGTGATTCAGTGTCAGACAAGCTGATGAGGCAAGAAAGGCTGAGGGGGTCTGACCAATGACACCTCCTCTCTTTTCCCTTGAGACAGGGTCTCAAGCTAGCCTCAAAGTCATGACCCTCCTGCCTCAGCCTCCCAAATAGTGGGATTGTAGGCGAATACCATTGCACCCTGCTGACCCTACACTCTTGCCTCTCCATTTGGTTCTTTTTTTTGAGGGGCTACAAAGGCACCCCCTTTCCATATGCATGGAGACTCATTTACAAAGAACCTCCCAGAGGTTAGCTACAGAAGTAGCAATGGAGGCAGAGAGGATGTTCTTTTGTTAATTAAAAAAAATTGAGATTCTTGATCTACAATGTATTTGTAAGAAACAATACAGAACAATCCACTCTACCCTCACATAGTTTCACCCAATGGTAACACCTCACAATTCTCTAGTTCATAGTCACAGCTAGGATATGTGGGATTTCAGTTTTAGTAACACTGGTTCTCTGTGTATGTACATGCAGCCCTGTCATGTGCAGGTTTGTGTATCTGTGACAGAGTCAAAACAAAGAATAGCCAACTCTATCACCACACAGATTTTATAACCACCTCCATTTCCCTCTTGCATCTCACCCACCTCCACATCAACAGATTTGTTTTTCAGTCCTAAAATTTTTGCAATTGGACACAATCTCTTTTCACAGACATGTAATTATGCCCACACGTTTATCTACCACCTATATTTTTTTCAAATCATTTTGTTTTCTTTTTCTGGTTTTTTGAGACAGGGTCTCTCTGTGTAGCCTTGGCCGTCCTGGACTCCCGTTGTAGACCAGGCTGGCCTCGAACTCACAGCGATCCACCTGCCTCTGCCTCCCAAGTGCTGGGATTAAAGGCGTGCACCACCACGCCTGGCCCCCAAATCATTTTTCTATACTTATAGCAATTTTGCAAAGTAGGCAGGTGAGGCTTTCCTATTGCAGGTCAGGAAACATCCAGCAACAACAAAGGACTTAATGAATCAGGTGTTAAACTGGAATTGGAACCCAAGTCTGGTGCTTGGTCCTGGACTTTCTGCTGACAGACTGCCTCTTTATAGAATCCAGAAAGCTGTAGGAGGAGCCAAGAGGAGAGGTGAGGATGCAACTACATTTACCAGCAGGAATGAAAGGTGAAGGATCAGAAGGGAATGGACGCATGAAAAAAAAATAGGATGCGTCAGCATTTCCGGTATTTGCTTCCTCAACGAGGAGGATCTCTGACTTCTTACAGCCCAGGACACAGTCAACCATGGATGGTTTTTACCCCAGGACCCCTCGGTTTGCTCAACTTAGGCCCCAAAAGAACTGATGAGCGATTATCAGGAGGAATGCTGACCCCAATTGCTCTGACTTGCAGGGAGAGTTGCTTGTAGCCTCAGTATTTTCATTAGTGCAGTTTTTTTCCTCCATTAAACCTCCATTAGCTTCCTTGCAGTAGTGAAATAGAATCTCTCTTCTCACCAAGCCTGGAGGGAGAAGCTTGCTGAGGTGTTGTCTTTGGTTTGGGGGGCAGGGATGCTGCCCCTTCTGCTATGTTGTTCTATCTAGGAGGCAGGTAAAGAGGGCAGCCTCAAGGTGCAGCCTGAGGTCTGGCCAAGGAGCACTAGATCCTGAAGCAAGCAAGCGTGGTCCCAGCTAAGGACCAGCTTTCGTAGTCTAAGACCCTGCTGCCAGGATCAGCTAATTTTTCTCTCACAAAGTTTGACTTTGAGAAGAGGCTGGCACATGGCTGAAATGTGCTCACGTTGTTGGGGGAAGAATGTTCTTTCAGCCCTCTTCCCCACAAGGTCTCTTGCTTCTCCCAAGTACCTGTCACCAAAGGAGGTGAAGATGAGTCCCCCTCAGCCCCCACACCTCAGTGAGTTGTCAAGTGCTTTCCCTCCCACCTGAGCAGGAAGCAGGAGCTGCAGGCCAGGGTGCAGATTGGGGGAGTCAGAAGTTAACTTGAGCTGAGTTTGCAGCATGGCTGGAGACTGAAGAGCAGGCTTTTCTCTTGTCACTGTGGAAAGAGAGGATGGTGGGGCTGTCCCTTTAAATAGCATTCCTGTAGGAGGCAGATCACATCCATCCGTCACCTGCTGCCAAAGCATCACTTTTGGTCTTTATCAAACTCTGAGCTTGTTGGAAGGGATTGTAAGGCAAGGTGTGTGAGGAGGCAGACTTTCCCAGGGATAAGGGCAGGGCAGTTCCGCAGGAGCTGAACAGAAAGGCAGGCCATGAGGCTGGGCAGTAAGAGCCTGGGAAAGGTACGGGAGGGAGGAGAGGGTTTTGACTCCTCGGATGGTACAAGTGTGCCATTTTATTCTCTTTAGAAGTTCGTAGAGCTAAAATGTGATTGCACCACAGCTAGAGGAATGCGGGTGAAGCTGACCGGGAGAACTTGTGACTGAAGGAAGTGAAAGCCAGAGTGGGAAAGGCCCCAGGAGGTTGGGAGACTTGGATAACTGTGCGACTCTATTGTTTTTTCTGGGCACACTTTCTTATTAAATGGAAAGGGAGGTAGAAAGTTCTATAAATGATCTTTTTTCTTAAAAGGGTTAGGAGTTGGGAGCCAAGGCGAGCACCCTGGGGCCCTTCTTCCCTTTCAGCTCTTCAGGTTGAACAGCCTGTCTATATTGGGAAACCCCTTAGTTCTAATGAAATTTAGAGTTAGAGAATTTTAACTCTAATCTTAATTCACAGTTAATTCTTGTGTAGTTTCCAGCCAGCTCCTTTCCTCAAATGATAAAAGAGATGGCTCAAAAATTTTGTAAACTGCATTGTGCAAATGTGATAGGGTCTCAGATGCTGAGGTCCCTCTAGAAAGGAGGGGACAGTGGTGTGTGTTGAAGTTAGATTGGCGGAGGACGACGACGAGGTCCCCAGATCCTTGTCCCTTTTGGCGCTATCTCCGCCTTTGCTTTAGCCTTCTGCCCATGTACTTCCTGGTGGTCACTGCTTCTCTGATGTGTCCCTCTGCAGGAAGAAACCCTGACCAGAGTTGGCAAATCTTTCACAGTAGGAGACTAGCACTTCCCTTCTGTTCCTTTTTCCGCCTTTGCCAGCGAATAGAGGGGCCTCCACTCCATAGTTTAGAATATATGTCTTTCCTGGTGACCCCTCCTTCCAAACTCCAGAGTTCTTGAAGTGAAAATTCACATTCTGGGCCCCACCTGTTAGAAAATCAGCAGTCTGTGAATCTGCTTATATTTGCAGATTGCTTGAGAGTTTCTACAGTGCCAAAAGTAGGTTCAGGGAACAAAGAAATGGAACTGTTCCCCATGATGGGACAACGCTGCACGGAAGAGGTTTTACCCTGCCAGTCTTGAGTTCAAATTCCATCCCCTTGTTTCGCAAAATGTTTGTTCGACAGAGGCCTGTTTTACTTGCACTGAGCCTTCAGCCCTTAAATTTCTTCCTCTGAAGGCAGAATAAAATGAACCTAACTGGACCAGCTTACAGGCCTGCAGGCCAGACTAGCTATCTGGCTTTATTTCCTGTCTGTGTACAGTTACTGGGTAGTTAAGGAAGGCATGGGGGCTGCTTGCTCTGCAGAGCTTTAAAATAGGTAGAAATTCTCTCCAGCGGGAGACTGGAGGCACGGTGGGTAGGGCAGCAGAGGCAGGTCTGGAAGACCCGGCTGTGGGAACTGAGGCTAGCTGTGGAATGCCAGCATCGTTCAGAGGCACAGGAACTTTTCCTTTCAAAGGCAGGAGCGCTATGGGGTTTGGCCTAGCTAGGTTCTGAGGCTTGTGGCTTCACTCAACCTACGTCCGGGTGTCCCAGGGAGAGAGAAGGAACGGGGAGGACACGCAGGCAACTAGCGACGCGTGGAATCTTGGGACCACAAGTGCGCATCCACAGAAACTCCAAGCACACACAGGAGGAACCACCCCACCATCCACACCAAGTCCTGTGGGCCGCCCGCGCGAGCTGTCAACACGCACTACCCTTCCCCCTGTCGTCCTCCCCCTCCTCCGCGCAGGGCAAACGCAGCAGCCACTCGTGCGGGGCGCCTGTGCGCGCGCTCGCCCTTGGGCGCTCCTGAGTGTGTGCACCGCTCGGCTCCCCTGCGCTCCTGGGCTAGGGGGAGGAGTGGCTGCGCCGCGCGCTAGACCGGCGGGCGGGCAGGCCGAGGATTTAGGGAGGGGAGCGGAGGGAGGGGGACCTGGCCGGTGGAGGAGGGAGGTGAGGAGGCGGCTGTGGCAGCGCGCGGCGGCGGTGGCGGAGGTAGCGGCAACGGCGGCGGCGGCGGCGCGGAGAGCTGGAAGCTGGAGCCCAGAGCTCGGCCGGGCAGCGCGAGAGGAGCAGCCGCAGGAACTGCAGCCCTGCTAGCTTGGGCCGAGCCCAGATTCACCGGCCTGGCTGGTCCACGCCAGCCGCAGGTGGGAAGGGTCTAGCTAGAGTGAGGGGCGAGGGTCTCTCGGCAAGGGGCTCGAAGCTGAGCAGAGGAGCTGTTTTCTCCTTTCTATTCCCTAGACAGTGGCTGAGCATGGAGCTGTCCCCCCGCAGTCCTCCAGAGATGCTGGAGTCGGATTGCCCGTCACCTCTGGAGCTGAAGTCAGCCCCCAGCAAAAAGATGTGGATTAAGCTGCGGTCTCTGTGAGTCTCTGGCAGAGGAATGTGGAGGGGAGGGGGCGCAGCCTGGACTCTGTGTGTGTGTGTGTGTGTGTGTGTGTGTGTGTGTGTGTGTGCAGCTGGAGCCGGGCAGGTTGATTCTCTTGGACACACACACATGTTGGCAGGTGTGAGGAAACATGTCCCTGACACCCGTGTCCAGGCCACATGTGCCAGGCATCTGCAGAACAAGCCCATTGGTTAGAGCAGGTTTAGGAGTTGCAAAGCTTGTGCTTGTGTTTGTGGCTCTTTGGGTGACAGGGTGACACACTCAGCATCATGAAGAGGCAACACACAGTATGCTCGGTGTGACAGGGCTGCGGACAGGCAGCATTCAGGAGGTGCCAGGCTGACTCACACGTATCCATGTGCAGGGTTGTGCAGATGTGAGACACATCACATGCATGTGTACAGATGTTCATGGGTCACAAAGGTGTGAAGAATGCTGGCACACTGATGCAGATTAGTGCATAGAGATACTTGTGCCAACCTGTGGGTTTTATGTATGTTCTTTGGCACTGGTGGTTCTGCCTCCTGCACCCTGCAGGGAGCAGGGTGAGGGTGCCCTACACTTGAGAGGATCATCTGCTTTGGTGTCTGGAAATTGCACATTAAATGGTCCACTTGGAGTCTGGAGGAGCGGATGGAACCTTCACCTGGGAGCGAGGGGAGGGGGTGGAAGTGAAGACTGACTGGCAGGAACAACGTAATTGGCTTAATCAAAGCCTCTTTATTTATAGAGGATCTCCCAGGATCTCCAAGCACTTCAGGCTGCATTCCTTACTGTGGGACCAGAGTACATGGAGAGCAATGAAAGAGGAAAGACCCAGGTGTTCCATGCACCATTTTTGAGGGAGAAAAAGGAAGTTTTCTTTCTGCCCTTCAAAGCAGAACAGGATTGAGTCAGAGACAAGCCATGTACCATGCTTACCTCCCAGGCAGGTGCCATTGGGTAATCTCTGCAGTCCGTTGATTTTTAATCAGAAGATAGGAGAAGATGCACATCTCCCTAAGAGATTTCCTGAAGCCCAAGGAAAAGAGGTGATATCAAATAAAATGGTACCCATGCCTGACTCCTATTCTTCTCCAGTTCCCCCAGCAGCAAGCATCTAATCTCTCTCTGGGCTCTGATAAAGGGAGGGATGTGGGCAGGAGGCAAGCAGATGCCCATGTCTGTGCTGTCCTTTAAATATTTCACTAATGGTGACGAGTTGATGGCTTTATATTGGGCAGGTGAGTCTGATTTGTGTGCTTGCTGCTTACAGAGGCCTTAGGGAGGATGAGACACAGTGGGCAACAAGGCTTGGAATCCAAATGTGCTCCTTTGTCCCCTCCTTTGCTGCCTCTGGCCAATGCAATTTGCTGGATTCTATGAAGCGCAGCCTTGGAATGAATTCTAGGATGAAGAAATGGAAAACCAGATTGAATTGGTTTTTGTTGAGTGGGTTTTGGTAGATAGAGAAGATGCTCTGCCAATGGTAGCTAAGCTGAGGAGAGTGGCAAGTGAGGAAGTGGCTGAGAGGAAAGACGAGGTATCGGCGGCTACCTACACAGAACTCCAGATTCTCAGGATGGCACTAGTGGTCTATCACACACTCACTTGGCTCACTCCAGGTGGCAGGGACAAGTAGCAGAACTGTTTCCCCATTTCCAACACCCTCCATACGTTCCCAGCCAAACAGAAATCTTTCCTGAAGATGGATGGCTGTTTCCCTCTTTAATTTGAGAAAAGAAGACCCCAGAGGTGGCAGTTCACTCTGGAGAGAGAAAGCAGTCGAGGCTCCCACAGTGCCTTAGTTGAGATGGCCTTACGTGGTGGGCAAGAGTCAGGGGACTTCACTGACTAGATGACTTTGGTCTATGTCACGTCAGCAAGCTGGTCCTAAGGAAATGCTAGCTAGCTGACTGTTCATCCCCAGGAGTGGATTCTCAGTCTCATTTCTCAAGGCAGAGGAAGATTTGAAGGTAGAACCCAGGTTGATGGCTTTCTGGATTTGGCTTTGTTTGAATATTAAGAAGGCTTTGACAACCTGAAGAGGAATTTCAGGCTTTTTTATTTTTTCTAAGTGGGAGGAGCTTCCCAGCCCTCTAGTCCTTGTTTCTAAAGAGGTGAGAAGGGAGGAATCCCCTGAAATGGAGGCAGAGCCCTCCCTCTTTCTCATGGACGAGGGTAAAAGGGGTTGTTTAGTCTGGAGACAGGGAGGTAGACATGACTGTCTCAGGACCGGGCACTAAGATGGGATTTCTACATATCTGTCTCTTTCTTTATGTATCTTGGTTCCCAAACACAACACACACTACTCCCCCTCCCTTTAAAGTTCTAATCTAGGGCATCCAGACTCTTAGGGTGCTTTTGCCTCTGGACACAAAGCCCCCACTAATCAAATTGTTCAGGGCAGTTTTTTGTTGAAAAGAACACCCAGGAATCCCATTTCCCACACTAGGACCAGCTGAGAATCTGTCTCCAACAGTGGGATTTTCTTTCTGGCTAGCAGGAAAAAAAAAAAATGTAACTCAGGAGATTCCTAAATAAAGAGGCTGAGAAATGCAGCCTGAGATTGAGGAGCTGGCCATGCTGATTTCAGCATCCCCAGCTGAAGATGAACAACTCTGACTTGGCTGTCCACCCTGATCTGAGACCAGAGGGCACTGGGGACTGTGGGGGGAGAAGCTAGATGTAGAAAGAATTTTCAGGGTCTTTTTTTTTTTTTTTTTTTTTGGGTTGTGAGCCTGGCCTTTAATGGCTGATCCATCTCTCCAGCCCTAGGGCCTTTTTTGAATCAAGAAAAAACCCTGATTTGGTTCGTTCGTTTGTTCATTCATTCATTCACTCGGCTCATTCATTCATTTATTCCCTCATTCAAGAGCAGTCTGAGTGTCTTGCATACTAGATGTTGGCCTTGTATTGCTAGAGGAAGTGAATACCCTTCCTGTGCTCCTGAAGAATTGGGGAGGCACCTTTTCTCATCTTGCTACCCTTTCTTTTGGGGGCTTATGCACAAATAAAAAACACAGATATAAGTTCTGTCTCCCAGGGCATACTCTGCCCTAGTTTCTCTCAGGATCTTAAATTTTACAGATAGATATTCCTCGTGTGTGTGTGTGTGTGTGTGTGTGTGTGTGTGTGTGTGTGTGTGTGTCAAGGGGGACAGTATAGACATGTTCTTCTTTTCCTGTCTTTTCCCTGCTTCATTCTCAGGACCCCACAGAGTTCAAGGTCATAATAGCTGAGTCTAGAGCAAGGACCCATTTGAAATGAATTTTGCTTCTCTTTGTTTCATCAGAGTCTCATGTGGTACCCTGAACAATACGGGCTCTTAAGAAATATTATTATGAGGGAGCGAAGAAAGACATGAGTGAATTATGTGCATGTGAAGTCATAGGATCCAGCTCTTCTTCTGACTCTGTGCTGTGTGTGCACCTCCACACAGGAGGGGGTGGTGTGCAGTAAACGGATGTAGAAGAAAGGCAGATGGTATGGTTGCTGTGTGTTGAGGTGTGGGACCTTAGGACAGAGCCAGGACCTGAACGAGTTACAGAGAAGACACAAAGGCTGTTTTGTGCGAATGAGAGACTGGAATTATGAGTGCCAGACATGTATAAGTGTAGGTAGGGGGCCATGCATGCTGGAAGCAGAGCTCCCCGATGGTGTCTCTTTTTTATGGTTAGGAATGGTTTGTTTGACAGTTAATATGCTGTCGGCCGACAGGTACGCCCTTACCTGATGGTCTTGGGTGGTCCTAGGCAGGGACAAGATGAATGAGCAGGCCAGTAATGGGACATGATGCATACGTGATCTTTTGTGTGTATTTGTGACACATTCAGATATCTTGGTAATCCTGGAGGAGATCCAGAGGGCAGCAGGAGGAGGCTGAGGGACTGGACCCAGATTCTGCTTGATTAGTTCTGCTTTTGATTCTCATGTTGAATATGTCCCATGCAGTAATCTTGTGAGGCTCTTACCAGTATTGGAAATCCTGCTGTCATTCACCCATCTTCTGCATATAGCTGTGGGGCTGCTGTGACAGGAGCGCCAGGCCTCTCAGACTTCAGTGGGATTTGTTTGTTTGTTTGTTTTTCTGTCTTCCTTGAACAAGCCCTCTCACCTTCATTTCTAGTCCAGGGAGTCTCTCCTCCTTGGTTTTTCTACCCTGATTCTCACCAGATATTTCCCATCTCTATTTCCTTTACGTAACTGTTTGATGAGGACTGAGTGGCATCTGGGATGTAGAGGGAGGGGAATTCTGCAGTAAGCTGGGGGAGAGGCCCAGAAACAAGCCAACTCAAATTCAGATAAAAGAAAGAGCTTCCCACACGTCTGAGCAGAACAGGTACTGGAGGAATTGTGGAGCTTGTGATGGCAGAGGGAGAGAGAGAATACAGCAGATGACTTTAGAGCTCTGTCGATTCTGCGCCGTGTGCTCTTGAGTGCATGTGGTCTCTCAGCATCTCTGGTATATATATATTTTTATATATAATATTATTCATATGAAAGTGGCCCTGAATGTAAAGGCTAGAGATCTTTCAGCATGGGGGAGCTTGCTTTATGAAGGAATGAATGGGGGGCTAATGACTGGATGAGAGAAAAAGATGAAGATTCAGGATGCAGGAAGATGAATTATCAAGTAAGCTGGAACCCAATATTTGGGGTGTGATTGAGAAGAGTCTTGCTGATTACATGGGAGGGGTGAGGACGTGTGTCTGGGCTCAGCGAATGAGAGGCTAATGATGCTGGAAGTGGGCTAGCTACACTGCAAAGGGTGTGGGTTACTGTAAAAAGAGAACAGCAGTCTTTGCTAGGTAGTCCTAGTGGCTGAACTGGGCAAAGGTGGAAGAGCTGTTGTTCTGAGCAATGCTCAGCATGAGAAGCAGCCCCCTGCCTCCTGTAGGGTTCTGTGTATTGGGGAACCTCCTTTTGTATTCATCCTAAATGCTTGGCCTGGAGTAATATCACCAGGCAGATCATATCCCTCAGCTCCCCGGACCTGAGGAGAGAAGAGAGCACTGAGTGGACTTTTCTCACTCCTGGGTCAGCTCTTCCTCCATTCCCAGCTATGGCTCAGAGAACCTCTCCTCCCTGGACTTTATAGCCTTCCCTTTCCACCCCATATCTTCTCTCTCTACTTTAATTCTGTATTTCCTCTACTTATTTTTGAAGGCCTCTATAAGTCCTTTGGAACCCTGGTGCTGTTATGCTTGCTCTGGGAGGCAGGTTGGGGAGACAAGGAGGTTCTACACCTGAGGTTGCACTTGTCCTTTTTGCCCAGAGGAAAGTGAAGGGGCTGGGCATGCCTAGCCTTCTCTGTCCCTGTTGCCTTCACTTACCCTTTCAAGGCCCCAGCTTCCTACTCCTCCTCATTCCTGGCTGGGAGCTAGAGAAACTCTGGTGAGACTCCTACCATCAAGGTGTTGCTGTGGTAACAGTAGGGTATGTTGGCTGCAACTTTCTTCAGGGTCCCTCTTTTGCCTGGTTAGTGACCTCATCCTCTCAGCTCCTCGAGGGAAGAAGCCAAGTACTTGCCTTTGAATCTCTAGGGGCTGTTTTTCTCAGGTATGGAAGTTGAGTAGCTATTTTCCAATTCTCTTCAGGGCAGCTGCAGAGGAAGAGGCATAAAATGAGGGCAGTAGGTGGAGTGGAGGTGAGACACTGGGGAGGCTGGAAGTTGTTAGATACAGAGAGTGTCTCCTAAGGGGGAAGACAGCTGGTCCCCGAGAGCAGGGAGGGGCTGAGATGGGATGGACAGGCAGAGGGGTTCCTGTGCTGGGGCAGGAAGAAAAGTGGTTGCTAAGCACTCATTGCAGGCCTACCCAAGTAGTGTTTGTTAGCCACCCACCCTTTCGTTGCAGTGCTTGCTGCACTCCCTCGACCCTAGCTCCTACTCTCTCTGTAGTGTTTGGGAAGAAAACGTCAGGTGAGGACTCTGCTTCAGCGTGTGGGACCTTAGCAATCCCCAGAGGAGGCTGTGATGGAATCTGACAGAGAGGAAGGCCAGGGTGTATCCAGGGGATAGTGCTAGAAGAAGAGTCAGGAGTATTTTAGGGTTCCTCTTGGCTGAGCTGGGCTCTCAGGTCAGTTGAAAAGTCAGACTTTCAAATAATTACGGTGGCTGCAGTAGGCCACAAGGCTGCCAGTTGGTATTGGCATTGTTTAGGATGGGAAAGGACCTAACGTGGGACTTCTGGGTCAGGTTCTGGGGAACCTTTGACAGACAGGATCTGGGGCCTAGGAAGTTTCCCCTTTTCTTCCACATCCTCAGCTTCCTATGGCCTTGCTTATTAGTCATCCAACCTCTAGCCTGGCATCTTTTCCCTAGCTCTGTCCTCTATGTCCACCTTGTTTGGAAACTCCCTTCAGCCTGGGATGAGCACGCTTGCCAAGTTTCATAGCCTGGAGCATCTCTGCACCAAGCTGGAGCTTTAGGAATTCCAAAGTGGAAGATTTGGAAGATGTGTAACACATCCCCTGCTTGCCTTTGAAATGTCAGCAGAGTTGGCTGTTGTTTTGATTGCTGCCGAATGTGAGAGCTTCCTGGGAGATCCACAGAGGTTAGAAAGTGGCCATGCTATGATTTAAAAAAAGGGGGGAAGCTACCGTCTTCCTTTACAACCTGGTAAATGCTGATTTGGGGGAATCAGTGAGTTAGTCAGAAGGGAAGAACCTAGGAATCAAGGCCCAAACACCCTGCTTCCTTAGTGCCTACCAGGCCTTGAATGCAAGAGATACACAGGACTACAGAGGAAGCAACTGATGCCCAGAGCTAGCTGGTAGAATGAGGAAAATACTGGGATCGTACTGCAATCCTGCTGACCCAGCCTTTTGCTGCCCCACACACCTGCAGTCATCCTTGCCCAACTGCCAGCTCTTAACTGTCTTAGCTCGCTTTAAGCATCTGGTCAGTTCCCTATAGGCAGGACATCTGCTGGGATGTGGTCTGGGGTGGTTTATGGAGGTGGCTAGTAAGCAGAATTCCACAGTGCTGGGAGAAGGATCAAGTGAGCTGGAGAAGCATTCTTCTAGATGGGATCCTGGCACCTCCTCTTTCATCTGCCTTATGTTATTGCAACCTTGCCCAATTACTCCCTTTCTTAAGGGCTGAAGTCTGAGGGAGAGGTGATGCATTTGTGTGCTGTATTGAGCCAGGCACTGGGACACCTGGGTTCTTATTAGTCTGATCTAAGGCTCAAACTGCTTGAATTGTTTCTTTCCACAGCACAGTCTGAATTGTGCTGGGCTGTTGCTAGCATCACCTGTTAGAAATGGCTTCTAGGTGGGGGCCTGGGGAGCTGCATTCATACACAGGCTATGCTTCACCCTGTAGCTCAGGGGTTTTTCCTGGCTGTCTTCTGGAGCACCTCCCAGATTTCGTTCGTTCTCTGTTTGCCTTCCAGGACCTTCTGCACTTTTATCTCATCTCCCTTTGCTCTTTTAGGCTTCCATCTACCTCATGGACAGCACCACCCACCAGGATGGAAAAGTACTGACAGTGCCTCTGCCCCCTCTCCCAACCCCTGTCCAGTGCCTAGAGATCTCCCATGGCTGCCATACTATGTCAACCTGAGGTCTGCCATCTTCCAGAATGGCATCCGAGTTCTGCCGCTAGGGGGACTATTTTTATCTTTGGAGCCACCCCCGCCACTCTGCCCAGCCAGCTGCCAGAACTAGTGCTGTTCAGATAGCAATGGGAACCAGAAAGCGAGGGGAGTGTGAGGCAAAGCTCTGGCTGCTCTTGGGTTCTGCAGCCCCATACTCTGCGTGGTCCCTGCTTTGGGTGCCTTCCAGCTCCTGTGGACTACAGAGGAGACTAGAGCTTTCTCATACATAACTCAGGTTCCATTTGAGGACTGCATGAGAAAATTGGGTCCTGGGTACTAGTGCGCATCTGGGACTTTGCTTACGGAAGTCTCTTAATGAATATTTGAATACTAACTAAAGGATTGGACTAAAGTAATAACCTTCTGTAGAGTTCCCAAAGTGTTCTTGTAACTATCTCATCAGGTCCTCGCTAGACTTCTGGGAAACATGTGCTGTTTACTAGATTTAAGCCTGGAAGACAGAACTGAGAAAGGTGCCCCCACGGTCCTACACAGTGAGGAAATCAAGGCAAATTCTCCTGAGCTTTACTCAAGTCACTTTAAAATGAGCCTTAGCTGATGTCCTTGTGTGTTTGTTTCCAGCTTCTGAGATTTTGGATCCGTGAGGTCAGCTAGATACCCTCTTCCCCCAACACTACCCCGGCTCCACCCCTCTCCTTTTATTTGACCAGAGCCAACTTTTGTCCTTTATGCCAATGACTAGTCCTAGGTACAGGGTGGAGAAAGTTGGGTGTGGGCAGGACACGGAGGCCCTGTCCTCGGGCTTTTTCTACCTAAATTCAAGGGTTAATGAAAGTAGAAGTGGGCAGTGTAAGAAGGGAAGGGAGGGGAGGGGAGGGGAAGAGAGCGATGACATGACAGCAAATGGGGAAAGGATCTGGAGGGAAAGAGGACCTTTGCTGGGCAAGAAGGGTCAGGAAGGACAGGAGATGGCTGTAGGGGACAGGGGTGAATGAGAGCAGAGCATAAAGCCAGGTGTGGTGGCACAGTATGTTTAATCCTAGCACTTGGAAGGCAAAGGAAGGTGAATCTTTGTGAATTCAAGGCCAGCCAGGTCTATATCATGAGTTCCAGGGATATATATATATATATATATATGTCACAAACAAACAAACAGCAAAAGAAAACCTAATAAAACCCCAACAGCAGCAAAACCAACAACAACAACAAAAAATCCAAACCAACCAATAAAACCAAACAAAAAACAAGCATAATGACCCAGATGCATGGAACTGCCATAAGGAAACCTGTAATTTTTTTATATTAACATAAACATTTATATATTAAAATATACAAAGACATTTAAGAGCTGAAGGGAAATTGACACTGGACTTCTTGGGAGGTTTTCCTATGTCCATCCTTCCTCCTGGCCAGGTGACTTGGCTCTGTCAGAGGTAGAGCACAGGGTGTGGGTGGGTGTATGAACTCTTCTACCCCAGGAAAGAGATGGCGGCTGGCCCTACTCTCTCCTTACTAGGACTGTCTATAATTACAGGCTGGAACAGGTGACACAGCCTATGGGATGGGGTGAGGGATCATTTGTTCGGCCACCTTTGGTGCTGTTGGGCAAGGGCAGAAGGATGATGAGTTATCCTTTCCGAGGATTCCCAGTTCAGATTAACGTCTATTTCTCCGTGGGAGAGTTGAGATGAGCGGAGCAGGGAAGGCAGGAAGGGGAGCTAGCACGACGTGGAGGGTGCTGCTGTTTGAGGCTGAGTGCAGCTGGCTGTCACCTGCCTCCTCTCACCATCTTACACAGTCAGCATGAAAAACAAGCCAAATAGCTTGGCCTGAGACTCTGATGCGGGGCCTAATCCTTTTTTTTTTTTTTTTTTTGAGAGCACTAAGCAGCTGGTGGCCACCATAGGGACAGAGAGTGGTTCCTCTGCCTCCCCTTCGTGACTACTAGGCCTCTAGAGAGCAACCCGTGGGTCTTCAGCCTCTGTCGCCGCGCAGTTGGAACCCACACTTCCACTTGTCCCAGAGCTCAGAGCTGCTGAGAAACAGCAGGTCCCTAAACTTCGTTTGTTTATATTCCTTTAAGAGCTTGGCACAGTGACAGTATTTTAATTTCTCAGCTTCTGAGCGGTAAGGAAGGAGGAAAAGACTTCTCGTCATAAAACCCAAGTTCTGGGTCTGCTTCCCTTCTCTTTCTTTGGCCACACTAGTCCCTGCGATCCCTTTGTTTCATTCCACGCCCACCGAGCGACCCTAGGTCTGAGGACACTTTTTCTTTTCTTTTTTTTTTTTTTTCTTTTTTTTTTTTTGCTTCAACCCTCCTACCTCCTCCTTAGCCCCGCCCCAGCCCCAGTGGACCAATCGTGGCCCCAGTGCGCTTACATTGGTGATGTCATCTTGCAGCCAATCAGGAAGCTGCTGGGGTTGAGTGCGCAATCCATTTGGCGATGCAGAGGCCAGATTCTTTCCTGCAGGGCGCGGGGAGGTGGAAGAAGGGTCTTGGTCCTCAAGCTCTCCTAGAACCCTCATTTCGCCCCTCCTGGGCTTTGTCATCTCTTCTCCGCTTCTCAGATGTGTTGACCTCACTCTGGTTATTTCAAGGTTTTCCCCAGTCTCAATCAGGGCTAGACGTAATTTGACTAGCCTCGTGGTGTGGTGTCCCCCACTCCCACCCCGTTGTTTCTGTCGGCCACTCTCCGTTCTTTTTCTTTGAACAAGTTCCCCCAGATTTTTCATTTACTGTGGAGTGGTGTGCACTTCTCTACCTGTGAGCCTACGCCTGCCTCTAGCTTCTGCAAGCCCCTTCTCAAGTTCATTCTCCTGCCTTGTAAATTCTCTCAGGAGCCAAGGTTCCTGGGGAAACGGGGCTAGGAGAAGCTCGGGTTTGCAGAACCTGGATCTGCCTAGCCTCTCCGGTCTCTGGCTGGGCCACAGACTTCTCTGATGGTTCAGGATGTCCCTGCCTCCGGACATTGTCTGCTAATCCCTTTTTCCCAAAGAGGAGCCCCACCTCCTTAGAACAAGGGGCTGGCCTATGCTATTTCTGGCCGTTCTGGGACTCTTCTGACAGCAGATTCTTGTTTTCAGTCTGATTCAGATGTGAAACTTTTCCCAGGGCCTCTCACCCAGTTCCTGTGGGCTACCTCTCTGCCTCATCACTTCTCTATCCAGGCTCTTCCAGTTCCCTGTCCACAAAGTGCTCTCTGGTTATTTGCTTAATTCTGCTGGGACCTGGAAGAGGAAGTTGGGGGGTTCAAGAGGGAGTTGTTCCCAGTAGGGGGCCCTTGGGCACTTTGATTTCCATGGCAAAGCCTGTTCCGGTCCATAGGAGTCACCTCCAGGGCCCCATCCTCAGGTAGGTGCCAGGGAGAGGGGAGGAGAAAGAAGGTAGGAGGAAGGGAAAGAAGAGAGGTCAGGAGGAGAGGGGGCCGGGAGGAGAGAGGGGAGGGTGAGGAGGTGTAAGGAAGGGCAGAGGGCGCAGGAGGAGGGGGCCAGGAGGAGGGGGGAGGCAGAAAAGAGGACAGGTTGCTTATGACCTCCATTTCTGTATCTCTTTGCTGTTTCTGCTTACCTATGACAGGTGTTTCCACAGGGTTTCTCCCTCTCTCTTTTTCCTGATCCCTGGGATCCTTTTGTTTGTTTGTTTGTTTTTGTTTTTCTTTTTGTTTTTTCGAGACAGGGTTTCTCTGGCTGTCCTGGACTAACTTTGTAGACCAGCCTGGCCTCGAACTCACAGCGATCCGCCAGTCTCTGCCTCCGGAGTGCTGGGATTAAAGGCGTGCGCCACCATGTCTGGCTCTCTCTGACATCCTTAAGACCGAAAATGCCTGTACTGATCCCGCGCCCCCTCTCCCCAAGCCAACATCTCTTTCTCTCCCCTCACTCTGTAGCCAAAACTGGCCTTAAACTCACGGCATTCTTCCTGTTTCTGCTTCCGAATGCCGAGATGACAGGTATGAACTACCATACCAGAGCTTAAAAAAACAAAACAAAACCCACACAAACAAAAATAAAACCCTAGTGCAGGAGGGGAACACAGGGCCTTACACGTGTTAGGTAAGGGCTTTACCACCGGCTACTCTACCCAGCCGGTTCTTTATTTTCCTTTTCTCTTAGCCCTCGGGGTTGAGGCAGTCTTTTTCTAAGCCCCGTATCTACAGAGATCTTTGTGGCAGTCTTAGTACTGGAAATAGTGGCAGACGACTTTGGAAATCCCCAGATGGCCTGTCACACTGTGATCCATAGAAGTGGCCTGGTGGGGGCTGGGGTCTTCTGTGTGTTAGGGTTGTTATTTCCAGAGTCTTCTCTTCCAACTAGAGCCAGGGGATACTAGGGTTTGCCAAAGGTCAAGGTCAGAGGGCACTAAAAGTGAAGGAGGAAGAAGTGAGATGGTGAAATTAGTATGGATGGGAGTGGAAGGAATTCTGGGAAACTTCAGTTTTCCTGCAGGTTTGATAAAGGCTTGATAAAGTGTTGAATGTCTTTTTGTTTGTTTGTTTGTTTTTGTTTTTTTGAGAGGGTTCCTCTG
Organism: Acomys russatus; assembly: GCF_903995435.1. Taxonomy (NCBI): domain Eukaryota; kingdom Metazoa; phylum Chordata; class Mammalia; order Rodentia; family Muridae; genus Acomys; species Acomys russatus. Next base: position 65,154,042 of record NC_067153.1, read on the forward strand.
TGTAGCCCTGCCTGTCCTGGATTCGCTTTGTAGACCAGGCTGGCCTTGAACTCACAGCGATCCGCCTGACTCTGCCTCCCGAGTGCTGGGACTAAAGGCATGTGCCACCACGTCCGGCCAGCTTGTTCTCCAGGGAAGGGGCTTTTCATGGGCCAGGTTCTCTGAGGCCTGAAACAGACGGCTGGGCTACAAGTGTTGTGGGTGAAGAGGAGGACTTTCTGTGCTAGTGAGGCATGGCAGTCTTCACTCTGAAGGACTCTGAGATAAAAGAGGTCTTGCTGCCTGGCATACAGTGAATGTGTGTGTGTGTGTGTGTGTGTGTGTGTGCGCGCGCGCGTGCGAGAGCCCACATGTGTTTATTTGACTTTAGGAGGGTGCAGTTCAGCACCTGGATCCTCTCAGCTGCCTGAGTCTAGCTCCTCATTTTGAATTTCGTGTTTTTCAGATTTACTCTTCAGTTTTCCCTCTCTCCCTCCCTGCCTCTTTCTGGTGTCTGGATCATGTTTCATTCAGACAAGGGAGCTCCTGGGTGAGATCTAGCAGCCAGAGAAGGTGGAACTTGGTCTGTTTAAAGTCAACCTACAGCTTTGTTCCTGTCCCACGGCTCGCCATTAGTCTTTTAGAAGCCTGGCTAGGTAGTGTCATTTTGTAAGTTCTGGCAGGGGCCTCCACCTGACTAGTCCTCCCACACACATCTCCTCTAGTTGATGGACTTTTATTGAGCACATACTGTGTGCTGTGAGTATGGAGACCAAGGAAAACCAGATACTGTTTGTACCACAGTGATAATTGCCATGTCCTGTGAGTTTGCTGAGAGGGCCAGGCAACAGAACACTCAGGGTGGGACTGGCTGAGGCTCTGTGCAAAGTCCTATGTTGCTCAACAAGCTTATTACCCTGCCAGATTTGTGCTGTCCTAACACTGTCAACGTGTAGGGACATAAGTAGGTCCCCTTACCTTGCCAACCTGCGACTAACAAGTCCTGTAACCTTGGGCCAAAGGCCCTTTCTTCTTTCTTAAGATGCTTCTGAAAAAAAAAGAAAAGAAAAGAAAAAAAAAAAGCTACATCTGAGATTCAAATGATACAGGAGAAGGCACTAGTCACTAGCATTTTCTGTCAGGCAGGTGCTGCTGGGTTTAAAGTACTGGTGTGGGGGCAGAGTGGGTGCCAGCGACTCTGACAGTTAATTTCTATTCAGGCTTATGGGGGCCTCTTGCCTGTGCCAGGCTTGTTGCATATTTTATTTCCTTTAGTTCTCTTAATATCCTTGTGAGAGTGCTTCACCGCTTTACAGCTGAAGAAATTGAGGCTCTAGAGTAAAAAGTTGAGTGGTTAAGAATCCCTTAGGATGTTCATTAAAGACCCATGTTTCTGGGACAGGGATTTGGCTCAGGGAGTAGAGAGCTTCTGGAGCAAACGTGATGACCTGAGTTCAGTCCCAAGCACTCATGTGAATGTCAAAGGAGGGAATGGTATGCACAGATTGTCCTCTACCCTCCACACATGTGCCATGGCACACCTACACACACCACACACACACACATTTAAAAACACATGCCTTCCTCTGGTTTAGCAAATGTGCTGTGAAGTTTAGAACCTACCAATTTAGAATTATGATCCAAGGTGATGCTAGTATCTGCTGTCTCTAGACCACTTTTATTCCCTCTCTCCTCTGTCTCTGTCTCTCTGTCTCTCCCTCCTTCCCTCCCTTTCTCTTTCTCTCTCTCTCCCTCTCTCTGGGCAGGGGGGTTGAGACGGGGTTTCTCTGTGTAGCTCTGGCTGTCCTGGAACTCCCTCTGTAGACCAGGCTGGTCTCAAACTCATAGATCCACCTGCCTCTGCCTCTTGAGTGCTGGAAGTTAAAGTGTGCACTACCACTGCCTGGCTTAAACTGCTTAAAAAATATTTTATGTTTGTGTGTACGTGTGTATGTTTTTGTGCATGGCATGTGCATACCACAGATGTGTGGGTGCCTGTGGAGGCCAGCCGAGGTGTTAGATCCCCTGGAGCTGGAGGAACAGGGATGCTAGTAACTGCACGCAGGGCCTGTGGAAGAGTAGTCAAGCACTCAACCGCTGAACCATCTCTACAGTCCTTCCAGGCCACATTTTATTTTTATTTTATCTCCAGGCCACATTTTAATTATACTGATTAAAAATTAGTGACTTGCCCAAGGGTGAATCTCAGGAAGTGAGCTTTGAACCTCGGATTTCAGCGTCACACACTACACACACTACACACTGTAGTAAACCATGTCAAGGGGTTGGGTTTGTGATTTGCCATTTTTTCCCTACCTTCCCTCTCTGGCCCATTGTGAGGATAAAATGAGATAAAACAGGAGAAAACACTTTCAAAGAGTAGAGCTGGCTGCATTGTTAGTGTTTATGCAAAAATATGCAAATGAAAGCCGTGGGTGGGGCTGTTCACTTGGGAGCCAGCGCTTGTTTTCCCCAAGTTGTTTGGGAAAGACAGTGGTAGGCATTGATTGCTGCGGACACGGTTTTTGGTTGAAGGGGGCTGAGTGAATTAGCAGATTAGGGTAAGGGTGGGACTGTGAGGAGAAGTGAATCACAGGCAGTGGAAAAGCCCTTTCTTTCTGTTTTGTGTGGCCTATTCCAAAACCCTCTGTTACCAGGGCTAAGCAGACAGGGAAGCCCAAAGAGAGTGCGCGTTTTTTGTTCTGTGATATCCTGGCAGATCCTGGCTGTTCCTCTTTGTGAAGCAGGAGTGGGCTGAGCTTTCCTCCCTGTCAGACAACTGTTTCTGCATGGAACCAGTGAGGTTTGGGTGATGAGGTACACACTCAGGAGGCACAGGGCTCCTTCCTCTAGCTCCCCACCCCCAGTCTGGCCCCTTTCCCTTCTGCCCCATTTACTTGCAGACATGTGGGCCAGGACTGCTGGGCTCTGAGGTGAGACGTGGCTGGTGATGCTTCCTAGGGCTGGCTATTTTGAGCGCCCGTATTCCAAAGCTGCTGAGACCCCAGGATTCTAGAGCTGATTCTGTTCAGGAATGCCACTGTTCTCCGTCCCCAGCATCTCTGGGAATTGATGCTAATTTCAGCCTCTAGTCCCTGACTCATTCTCTTCCCTGACTCACAGTGTGACCTTGGGTTTTTGAAACCCCTCTCAGTGGGAAAGTGTCCTAACTTCTGCCTCACCTCATCTGGACCAGAGACCCTGTGTATGGGAGTGGGGTGGGGTGGAGTGGGATGGTGGTGAGTCCCTTTCTTCAAAATCACTGTCTAGAGCCAGAGTGTCATTCGCAGCTCTGAGCTGCTTTTGCCAGGCTTCCAGAAACCTCTCAGCTAATTAGTGACCCCCCAGAACTCAAAGCTGCAAAGCATGAAGGACAGTCTCCTTGGGGGAAGCCTTCAGGTGAGTAAGAGCCTGGCTTCACCCCGCAATTTTACAAGGGTAAAACTTTGGCTGGGCCAGAGACAGGACGTGGACCTAGTGACTCTGCCGGAGGTTATCGTGGTATGAGCCTGGGCAGCCAGGGGTTAACTTGCTTTGTCCTGGTTGATGGATTCTGGGATCATAATCCATTAGCTCTGCCTGGGTGGAGTGAGGCCAGGCGAAAGCGTGCAGACCTGTCTTTGTTCTGTGCCTTTGCTATCCGTGCCAGGGTGGAGGGGCTGTGGGTGTGTCCCCCCTCCCTGTCCCGACCACGACAATGAAAGGACCCTGGGGACTATTTTGATTGGTGTTGATCCCAACGCCCTCTCTTTTGGGGGAAATATTGAGACTGTAAAACAAATCATCTCCAGAAACATTACTCTTGAGGCTGCTACCTGCCTAGGCTAAAACTGTGTGGGATGTTAACTTACTGTTGGCAGAAGCCATACCCTGGCAGGGGGGAAAAGTACTGACCGCTGTTGTCATTAATGTTAGACCGATTAACATCTCAGAGGACTGAAGCCTCCTGTTGGGGAACCCCCTGAGTGTGCCCCAGTGTCTAAGCAGGACACCTGTGCTCACACCCTGCAGGCTGCGCTACATGGTGAAACAACTGGAGAATGGGGAGGTTAACATCGAGGAGCTGAAGAAAAACCTGGAATACACAGCTTCCCTGCTGGAAGCTGTCTACATTGATGAGACTCGGTGAGAGAGGCAGGCAGAGCTCCAGAGGGAGGAGGGCAGAGCTGGGATGAGGCTTGTGTGACAGGGACAAAGAGAGATGGGGCAGAGATGATGCAGGGATAGACAGACTTCCTGCCTGGAAAGGGCTGGGGCGGAGCTCAGGGGTGGAGTGCTTGTTTCACATTCCTGACACCCTGACAGCTGGAAAAGCAGTGGTGGCTTCAGGGATGCAGGGACCTTAGAGACCTTCTAGTCCTGACCTCACCCACATGGAATGCCTCTGTAGAGCTGACCAGGAGGGACGACTCTGATTCCATTTGGCTACTGAGTCCTTGTGGTGTGCAAGGATGAATTTAAATGTGTCTGTAAATTATATGCTGGCTCTTACAGATAGGAAAAAAAAAAAAAAAAAAGAGCACAAAATATGTCATTCACCCGTTATATGTTGATTTTTTTCTTGAAATAATATTTTAGAGGAATTAGCTTAAATAAAAATTATCATTAAACATTGCACCAGTTTTTAAAACATTCTTCTTTCTTTAGATTTTATTTATGTTAATTTTACTTGTCCGTGTGAGGGCCTACATGCATGCCTGGTGCCAACATGGAGGCCAGAGAGGGTATGGTATCTTCTGGAACTGGTATTATAGGCAGTAAACTCAGAACTGTGGGTTCTGGGAACTGAACCCTGGTCCTTTGCAATAACTGCAAGTGTTTTTAACCACAGAGCCGTCTTTTAAGCCCCTTGCCAGTTTCTTCTTAACATCTTAATGTAGCTACTGTCTGCTATATTAAGAAAATTTTATTGTTTTCATTTGTTTGGGACAAAGCCTTGTGTAACCCAGGTTGGCTTTGACCTTGCTATGTAGCTAAGGTTGTCCTTGAACTCCTGGTCCTTCTGCCTCTACCACACCTGAAAAAACAATTAAGTTTCATATGTGAACCTTGAAGTTTATTTCTGATGGATGGCACTGCCTTGCAGCCTCCTTGGCAGGTGGTGTTTCATTGTTTGCTAAGTCATGTCCACAGTGATCTCACTGCCTCAAGCAGTGAGCGGTTTCACCATTGCAGATGTCCCATAGGAAGACAGACACAAAGAGCTGTAGTGAAAGAAAGGAAAAGGGCGAAGAGTCACTAAGTGGGTACGGCTGGGTGCAGGGGCTTTATCTGTGACTTTCCATAGGCAAATCCTGGACACTGAGGATGAGCTTCGGGAGCTTCGTTCAGATGCTGTGCCTTCAGAGGTGCGGGACTGGCTGGCCTCCACCTTCACCCAGCAGACCCGAGCCAAAGGTCGCAGGGCAGAAGAAAAGCCCAAGTTCCGAAGCATTGTGCACGCAGTGCAGGCTGGGATCTTCGTGGAGCGGTGCGGTTTGTCCATACTCGGCCTCTGCTTCTTCTGCTCTCTGTCCCAGCCAGCCTGATCCTCATGACCCTACCTACCCTGAGACATATCCCCACAGCCCCAAATCTCTGTTCCCCAAACTGTGTCCCTGATTTCTCTATGTTCTTTCTTAGGATGTTCCGGAGAACGTATACATCTGTGGGCCCCACGTATTCTACTGCAGTACACAACTGTCTCAAGGTGACCCCTGGGTTTTTGGGAAAGAGGAAAAGGTTGGGGCTTGAAATAACCATTGGGACGTCCAGATTCTGTTTGTAGTGTGATTTTTTAAACTTCCCTGATAACTACATTTTCTATGTTCTTCTGGACAACTTTCGCTACCCAAGAGACAAACCCTTGTTTTCTTGTCTCTCTGATACTCAGAGACACCTGGGTTGAAAAAGACCCACTTAACCACCTTTGCTTTCTTTCTTCATTGGAAAGTACACTTAGAAGTCCACCTTATTTTGCCGTGGCAGGGGCGATTCGGAGGGGAGCTTTCCTGCCTAGTCTGTTGCTTCTCCACAGAACCTGGACCTCTGGTGCTTTGATGTCTTTTCCTTGAACCGGGCAGCCGATGACCACGCGCTGAGGACCATTGTTTTTGAATTGCTGACTCGACATAGTCTCATCAGCCGCTTCAAGGTTGGGCAACATCCTACCTCTACCTCCAGGCAGGGCCCCTCCACTCCTCTCTGTCCTGTCCTAAGAGATTGCCAATGAGTAGATTCCATAGCTCCCTTATCCCATCCCATCCACCCATCCCATCCATCCATCCCATCCCATCCATCCCATCCATCCCATCCCATTCCATCCATCCCATCCCATCCCATCCCATCCATCCCATCCCATCCCATCCATCCCATCCCATCCCATCCATCCCATCCATCCCATCCCATCCCATCCATCCCATCCCATCCCATCCCATCCCATCCATCCCATCCCATCCATCCCATCCCATCCATCCCATCCCATCCCATCCCATCCATCCCATCCCATTCATCCCATCCCATCCCATCCATCCCATCCTATCCCATCCCTTTCTTGCCTCTCCTGAAGCAGCTGTAACCCAGTTTTTCCCTTCATTTACTGCTTCCTGAGGTTCCAACATGCAGGCAGTCAGCTTGGGAGGCCGCCCCCTTTTCCTTCCTGGCCTGGCCCTTTGAGCTATCTGCTATCTGCCTCCGCTTCTGCTCTTGTCTGTAGACTCTGGAGGTCTCGAGCCTGGCGCTGTCATCCTTTGGATTAGAGTCTCTCCATTTGCTCTTTGGGGGAGGGGAGGCAGTCAGTGTGCAAACTTGACGACACAGCTCTGGGGGGAACTGGGCCAGGAACAAACACGACAGAACCTATCTCTGGAAGAGGAGAATGAGGGGTTACCAAGTGGCTCCGGGGCCTGGGGTGGCGTCTGGGGTGGCAATAGATGTTGAAAGTGAAGTAGCAGGCTTTGGAGGGCGTGGGCTCAACAGTAAAGGTGAGGGTGTCCTCCTAGCGGTCTTCACTGTAACATTGTCCGTGCAGCCTTTCCCTGACCCTTCCCTCTTCCTCTCCTGAGACCTCTTAAGAACTGTCATGGCGGTCCTGGGTCCTGAGCTGTTCAGCTGGGTTCTCTCTGGGCCTACATGTGGCCTGCCCCTGAACTTCCCTTTGCCCACTCCAACCCTCTCTCCTCAGTCCAGGAATTCCAGAGCCCCTTTCCCAGCTCCTGTTTTGCTATGTAGTTCTCAGATATACTTCAGATACCAGCTTCTGCAAAACTCCCTCTGTATGTGGAAGAACTAGGTTTAGGGGGCCCTAAGAGCAGCTGCACCGGTTGGCTGTAGCTAGCCTGCTGACTGCTTAATGACACTTAGAGAAAGGGATGTCCACTGCGTCCTGGTCAGGCTCCCTTCCCAAGCTCCATGGTCTCTTCCTTCCCTGTCCCCCCAACCCCCGTTCTCTTTCCTTCCCTCTAGGGACACCATGGCAACGCAAAAACAAGGGCAGTTGTCATGGAAACTGTCCTTTAAAATTCCCTGAATTTGGGGCACAGCCCTCTGGGGTAGGGGTGGGGGATGCTCGGGTCTGACTAATGGCACGCCTTCTGTGTCCATTGTAACTCTGAAGCTCATCTGCAGAAGCCTCCCCCAAGCCCTGAGCCCTGGATCCCTTCCTGGCCTCAGATGACGACTAGCCTTGCTCTCTTGAAGGGGTAACCCCCAGGGCATATGTAGTCAGGGGCAGAATTAGAGTGGCTGGATAGAACCCTGGCTCTTGGGGTGTGTGCACACGTGTGTACATGCTGTGGGCTGGCACACATTGCCATATGTGGAGTGGAGGTGGTCAAGGAGGGCTTCCCAGGGGAGCAGCTTCTCCACATCTGCTGCAAGGGAGCTCTGCAGCTCATCTTATTCTGTTGTTTCTGAGCCCTTCTCCATGGTGCTAACTAGATTTGGGGATGGTGAAGGTCTTTGGAAGGTAGGAGGGAGGCTTTCTTTTCTTAGAGATCTCCAGGGAAATAATAATAATTATAGATACTCTTCAGAGAGTACTTACTTGTACTTTTTCCTCATTAAATCCCAGGTCGTTAGTAGTATCTTTATATAGGGAAGCACAGGGACACATGAGTATTACCCAAGGTCACAAGGTCACACGGGGTAGAGCCTGAATTCAAACTAGCAGCAAAATGCTGGTTCTCTGGGCCACTCTCAGTTCTTTCTGGGGAGGGTGGGTGGAGAAGGTTCCCTAGATAGCCCACCCTGGCCTGGGACTTTCAAGCCTTTTGCTTCAGCCAGGTGCTGGGATTACAAGTGAGCATACCTGACTACCTTGCAAAGAATGCTGGGATTGTCTGCCTCATGGCTCCTGTAGATCCTTGATGTTTCCATTCCTCCTGCTTCTACAGATTCCCACTGTGTTTCTGATGAGTTTTCTGGAGGCCTTGGAGACAGGCTATGGGAAATATAAGAACCCGTACCACAACCAGATCCATGCAGCCGACGTGACCCAGACTGTTCATTGCTTCCTACTCCGCACAGGCATGGTGGTAGGTGCCTAGCCATCCTCCTGCTGTTCAGGGCCTATGCTCCTGAACTAGGGAGCCTTGGTTGCTCTTTCAGTGCTTTTTGCTTCCTGTCATCCCAGCACCTTTAGAGTCAAATTGCGTTAATGTCCTCCATAGAATTTCCAGGTATACCAACGCTTCCTGGGCACTGCTGGGGACACATGACTGGGAGTAGTGGGCCTACAACTGGAGGGGCCAGAGCAAGGACACAGGGTTAGATTTGATTATGGGTAGAGTGCTATAGTCATGGGGAAGGCGTCTGGGGAGTGACTGGCAGAGCGCTGACCCAGGTTCATCCTCTTCTTCCTCTTCCCCTAGCACTGCCTGTCAGAGATCGAGGTCTTGGCCATCACCTTTGCTGCAGCTATCCATGACTATGAACACACAGGCACAACCAACAGCTTCCACATCCAGACCAAGTGAGCCCTGGGGCCTGGTGGGAGCAGGAGGGGCCACGGCTGCCGGTGGAGCCCTTTATAGGGGGCTGGGCGTGACATACAGCTTCACAGGTCAGAATGCGCCATCCTGTACAATGATCGCTCGGTGCTGGAGAATCACCACATCAGCTCTGTTTTTCGCTTGATGCAGGATGATGAGATGAACATTTTTATCAACCTCACCAAGGATGAATTTGCGTGAGCACAGGCCAGCATGTGGCGTCCCAGAGACCCTTATCCCAGCTGCCCTTCCCCCATCTCTGTTAGTCCTACCCAGTGCTGAGAGGACTGGTCTCTTTTCTGTTCACTCAGAGAGCTGCGGGCCCTGGTCATTGAGATGGTGTTGGCCACAGACATGTCCTGCCATTTCCAGCAAGTGAAGTCCATGAAGACAGCCCTGCAGCAGCTGGAGAGGTAGCGCATGGAGGGGTGTGGGGCAGGGCCAGGCCAGAGAGGGGTACCCTGAATCAAGGTACACTGGGCAGTGGTGTTCCAGATTCTTACCTGGCTTCACCTGAGCGTACACGGGCAATTGTGTGTGGTTTTTGTGAATGTGGCTTTGGATTTGTACCTAACAGGTCTAATGGCGCCTGGATGGGGGCTTTTCTTGTAACTGTAGGACAGGGTTACTCTGGAATGTTTGGAAATACACTCAGTCTTTCTGGACACGTGTCCTTGTCTGAAACAGTAACAGCGGAGTGCCTCTCTCTACATCAACTCCGGTTCTAAAAGGAGGAGTTGTGTGAGGTTAAAAAAAGAACAAAAATGGAGACGGAACAAATGCGATCAGTCTATCTAATGCTGTCTAGAAGTGCGTGGGTATGGGTAAGCGTGCGCAAGCAAGAAGGGACTTGGCGTCCTGGAGGTGTGTGTTGACTTGGTGTCTGAATGGAGACTGTCGGGTCACCATGGGACATTGTTGGGGGGATCATAAGTATCAATGTAAGTAACATCACTGGGTGCACATTATGTGTCAGACACTTTGAAATTCTTGTTATACATAAGTCATTTCATTCTCAGAACAGCTCAATATGTGGCAGGGCTATTTTCACTTTTGGCTTGAAAAAAACGAATTATGATGTCCTCAGTAGCTTGCTTAGTGTTTTCACAACTAGTGGGTGGTAGGTATGAGGGCGGAGTCAAATGGGAGGCGTCAAATCCATGTCCACGGATTGTAAGAACGTGGGTTCTCAGCTACTTACTGTGCCTCTAGATCTACATACAGATGAGTGTGCACGTGTGTGGACTGTTTAGAGTTATGTGGGAGTGTGTGTGTGTGACTGGAAGTTGGGGAACGGTCAAGGTTTCCTTTTCCTAGAAGATCAGTTTCTCTTTCTTTAACACTTGCCCTAACCAGGATTGACAAATCCAAGGCCCTGTCTCTTCTGCTTCATGCTGCTGACATCAGCCACCCAACCAAGCAGTGGTCAGTCCACAGCCGCTGGACCAAGGCCCTAATGGAAGAGTTCTTCCGCCAGGTAAGCCCGTGGGGTCAAGTCTATGGGCGGAGCTGGACACTGGTTGTCTCTATGCAACCCTCGTTTCCAGGTCACAGGGGGCAGCATCATTTTCCCTTGTTGCAGCCTTCCTAACCCTGAGGCATGCATCCTCTTTTCCTAGGGTGACAAGGAGGCAGAGCTAGGCCTGCCCTTCTCTCCACTCTGTGATCGCACCTCCACGTTGGTGGCCCAGTCCCAGATAGGTGAGTCTGAGGCGGAGAGGAAAGGAGATGTCTGGGCCTGGCCAGGTTTGTTCCAAGCCTCCAAGTCCCCAAACTGTTCTTGTTGCTGAGGCAAGGATGATGGGATGGATGTGGGGTTCTGTGGCAGACGAGAAGGATCTTTCTGGGCTCACAAAGAGATCCTCTCCAAACTGTCCCCTAAGTCACTTCTCTAGGCTTTGTTACTTGCAGCCTGCGGCCCACAGCCACGCTCCCGCTCACCTCTGCCTAGCCCCCCCAAGTGCGGCATCTTTGCTGACTGAGCACTTCCTGCAGGTTTCATTGATTTCATTGTGGAACCCACGTTTTCTGTGCTGACTGATGTGGCTGAGAAGAGTGTCCAGCCCTTGGCAGATGATGATTCCAAGTCTAAAAGTCAGCCCAGGTGACTATGGCTGGGGTGACCATGCGTTCATTGGATGCATGAGAGAATTCCCTCACAAAAAGAGACGCCGCCTGGAAGAAAGTGGGAGGGAGGTGGCTGCTTTAGGTTTGAGAGCCCCTCTGCTTGCCACAAAAGGATGTGGTGTCCTACATTATTTTTCCCTCTATGGGTCTACACTGTCTTTCAGATAATATTGTTTTAAAAAGTAATATATTTATTTTATGTACATTGGTGTTTTGCCTGCATGCATGTCTGTGTGAGGGTGCCAGATCCCCTGGAACGGGAGTCACAGACAGTTGTGAGTGTCATGTGGGTGCTGGGAATTGAACTTGGGTCCATCTGGAAGAACAGCCAGTGCTCTTAACCCATGAGCCATCTCTCCGGCCCTCAGGATTGGTTTTCTCCTTCTATCAGGAGACAAAGTATAGAGAGGGAGGGGTACAACTGGAGAGACAAGGATTTGGGGGTATCTAGGAGAAGAGAAAAGAGGAGGACCCCAGCTCCTCAGCCATCTTCTCTATGCTGAGGTTTAAGAAGTAGGTTCTGAAGAGAGTGGCGTCTTAAATCTAGAATTGCGTGTGTGTGTGTGTGTGTGTGTGTGTGTGTGTGTGTGTGTGTGTGTGTGTGTCTTGTTTCTAGCTTCCAGTGGCGCCAGCCTTCTTTAGATGTGGACGTAGGAGACCCCAACCCTGACGTGGTCAGTTTCCGCTCCACCTGGACCAAGTACATTCAAGAGAACAAACAGAAGTGGAAGGAACGGGCAGCAAGTGGTGAGTGCTGTTATGGGTGCGTGTGGGTGAGCACTCTAGGGCTGCCCGGCGGCGGAGCAACAGCAGTCTCCTTTTTGTTGAGCCCCAGGAAACTCTTTGACTCCAGTCAGGCTTAAATAGGAGGCCACAGGGAAGGCTGACTGGCTGTGGCTTGAGCTGTTCTAACATGAGAGGCTGGAGAGATGACAGGGACAGTGTTGTACGTCCTGGGACCCTATGCGCATGGCTGCACTCCTTTGCACACCGTGGCTGTCTCCAAATGGTGACATCTGGGTGACTTGGTGGTTCTGGCCACTCCGTGAGCAGAGGCTGTGAGTTTCCATGTGGGATGGGTGCAGGTGGCTCAGTTTGGAGGCAGGTGGCAGATGAGCCAGTTCTCTTATTTTCTACACCTTGGTTCTGGAGAAACTACTTCTTAGTCTAACATCGGCTTCCTTGGAATCCTCCGTAGGCATCACCAACCAGATGTCCATTGATGAACTGTCCCCCTGTGAGGAAGAGGCCCCACCATCCCCCGCAGAAGATGATCACAACCAGAATGGGAATCTGGATTAGGGGAGTTGGGGCTGGCCAGGTGAGCTGGGAGCAGGAGGTAGCCAAGCCAGCCTGCTTCTGGGGGCTCATCACTGGGCATTGCTGGGCAGGGGCTTCTTCTCTTTCCAGGCAGTAAAGCAAAGACTTGGAGGCATAAGGCTGCGCCAGGGTGGGAAGCGAGGGACTCCTGCTATCTTCTTTGGACAGAACAGGCAGGCAGGATGACACATGTGCCAGCCTTTGTGAGATTAGAAAACAGGTACCAGTCTGGGCACAAGGCTCAGTGAAGGCAGGTGAAAGGATGAGACCTGTTTCAGCCAGCTGACACCATTGGCTGCCGTTGCTTCTGAGGGACATTAGCACCCAACTAGGGACCGAGGGAGGACTGGGTGGGATTTGGAGAAGGAAGGTTAGGTTAGAGATGAAGTTCTAGAACAGAGCACTGAAGTGTCTTCTTCTTTCCCCAGGTTCTCACTGAGTCCAAAGTCTTTGATGTCATTAGCACTACCCATCAGGACTGGTTCCCCCATCTGCTCCAAGGGAGCGTGTTGGTCGTGAGATAGACAGCCCACCTGAGAGCCAAATGTTGGAGCTGGTGGGATGGGGGAAGGGCCCTTCTCCACCCAACACTCACTGGGGCATAAGCCTTGGGAACCACAGGCCCCAGTGGTCACTGTGCCCACCCCTTGCCTCTGGACTCCCTTCCTGGTCAGATGGCCACGTTGGAGGGGTGAGCTTCCTGCAGGCTTCCTATGGCTTGAGGGGGAGGGTCAGAGATGCCAGCCCCCTGGACCCTCCCCATCCTTCTTGCCTCCAAGTTTCTAAGCAATACATTTTGGGGGATCCCTCAATCCCCCACCCCAGATCTTAGCTGGCAGGTCTGGGTTTCCCTTCTTTTCCCTAAGAAAGGGCCAGAAGCTGGCAGCTTTCAAAGTCCTGGGTGGGAAGTGCAGGTAGCCCTTCAGGTACCTTCCTAGGACAAGCAGGGGACATCCTCTTGACCCCGAACTTTTGCTTCTTCAGCCCTACTCCCTCAAAACCTCTCTCCTGTGCCCAGACAGTGGTTGGGAGAGGAGAGGAGAGGAGCCATTGGGATTCTGTCTGAAGGAAGCCTTCCCTGGGGTCCTCAAGAACTCGGGGCTGGTCTGGGCTTGAGGGACTTGTTACCTGCCCTAGCTGGGTCTCTGGCCCTTCGCCTCCTTCCTGTCCCTGGGGACTGGGAGGCTCTCATCCGACCAATGTCTGTAAATGTTTTGAGGTCTTCCTTCAGGATGTATCTTATGAGCAAAGGAAGGAGAGTGCAGTGGGGCCCCAGTGTGAGCAGGGTGAACCATGTGGTCACAGAACAGGTTCTTCCTGCCTCCCTTCTCCCAGAACTGGCCCATTAAGTCCCCTCCCCTGGGCCCCTGGTGGGTGGAAGGCAGAAGGGGAGTGGCTCAGGGCTGTTGCAACCTGGAGCACCAAGTACAGCCAGGCAGAGCCTCATCCTCTCCTCAGGCTCCGTGTCCCACCTCACCCCAGATAAGGCTGAGTCCAGACGACTGCCTCTTCCTTTCATGTAAATACCAGCCATGCGTTTGTACAGTGGGCCCATTCTTGTGAAGTCCGTCTCCACGGTCATTAGACCTGCCACTCTAAACCGCATGTGACACCCCCGCCCCCCATGCTCTCGGTCTCCCAGGCCCCTGCTATAGCCAGAGATCAATAAAGAAGGGAGACCAGCTGGATGTGTGTGGTGTTCACGAGGTGGAAGTTCTCACGTGTCTTTCTGGTTGTCTTTTAATCTAGACAGAACTCTGCCAACGGTAGTCTCCCTGACTCTTCTAACCCTAACCCCTGAGTGTTGGAGGGCGAGCGGGGTAAAGCCTGTCTGGGGGCACACGGCCCTTCACTGTCCAGGCTATACTCTTTTTGGCTGGGTAGCACTGCTGCAGCAAAGGGTGTGGGAGAATCTTGCTTTCTCTCGTCCTCTCTTTAATTCTATGAGAAAATCAGAATCAGCAGCAGGAGATGCCTGGCTAGGATCAGAGACCATTCCTCCATTTGTCCATAATGTTAGTCTTGCCCTGGCCTCAGCAGGTGGGGCAAGGGGAGAGGTCGCCCTTCTGGTTTCTAGCAACCCTGTTCTCTGACAATCTTTCTATCAGGTTAAAATAAGGAAGAGTGGACACACAATTGGAGGCCAGACAATTCCAAATACTCCCTTTCTCAGGGTCTAGGGACAAGATGCACTTCCCACTTATGTCCAGCAGATGGCGCTTAAGCAAGCCCTCGCTGGTCTGGGTAATGCTTTAGAGCAGTGGTTTCCCAGAGCCTGCAGTCCTGTTATGTTGGCAGAGCTTTCCACAACGAGAAAGAAAGCCCCGAGATGACCCCACCCCCTTCCAGACGTCCATTTCTCTTTGTGCAAGTAGAGGCTAGGTCTCTGCCACTTTCCTGTTTCCTGCCCTAGTCGGTCCTGAGAGCGGGGACTGTGGAGTGCAGATAGGAACCCACGGGGGGGGGGGGTGGTGGGGCAGAAGGCATCCCTAGGCTGGAAAGAAGGCGAGCACCAAGGACCTAACACCAAATTTATCACTTTTAAAAACAAGGGATTAAGAAACATCCAGTGTCCATGAGTTTCCACACTGCAGTGGCGATCCCAGGATGCCAACTCCTGTCAGACCTGTTGCGGGGGAGGAAAGGAAGGTGACCGAAGGGCCAGAGGCTCACCCTTTCTAGTCAGCTCAGTTACCCACCTTCTGAGGCAGTCTTTCTGGATCTCAGACTGAGCCCCTTCTCTTCTAGGCAGGGTTAGGGAGTATCGCTGCACCTGGCCCACAATATTTTGGTTCTAACTGCCCTTTATTAAAAAATAAAATGAAGTCTACAGCTGACTTCCATCACCTGTTCCAGAAGGTGTACACAGCAAACTCAATTCGCTTCTTCCTGAAGTTACTTAATTCTCTCTCTCTTTGTCATGGGAGATATGTAGCCTCTTAGCACAAAGGCTAACTTCTTAGTGACTAAATATAGCTGCTCTTTTGTCTACACTTTTGGTTCCAAATACTAGCCTCTATAGCCTGCTCTCCTGAAGGCCCCAGAGCCCAGCCCATGGGCTTACCAAGCTGGCTCCGTGGGAATCCAGAGATGGTATGTGGACTGAGGGGTCCTCTGTGCTGGGCTCCACACCACACTGCTCCTGAGTTTTGGGTGTGGATTCCGCAGGCTCTAGGGAGGGAAAGTGGGTAGTGGAGGAAGAGCCAGGCCTTTTAAAGGCACAGCTTCTGAGGAGGGGCCCAAGACCCATTGGGAGCAAGTCTACCTTGCCATCTGGGGTTTCTCTGATCACAGTTACTATGATAGTTTCACTATTTTTTCCCCCTGTAACTAGAGATTTAAAATAAAAATGTCCCCCCCCAACCCTCTAAAAAGTTAAAAAAAATTAGAGTATAAATTCAAGTGAGGCTAGGCATGACATGAACTGATATGAGGCTATGTTGTTACTTCGTGTGACCATCCACTGTACTATAAAAAAAGTATGTGTTTGATTACAGGGTGTTCTGCGGGGCATGTTATGTAACACGAAGTGTGTGCCCTGTGTCACTTCCGCACAACTGGAAATGGTCTGAGTTAAGGAATACATCTGGGAGAAGGCACTGTGGCTATGAATCTACACCACCAGCACTGCATTTCCGGAATTGCAGGCTTTGTGTGTGTCAGGTGTTGAGCCACGCTCAATGGCAGACTCCCACGCAACCCCAGTGAAACAGACACCAGCTCTGCTGGTAAAGTGGCCAGTGGTGGAGGCAGCACGGTAGCCCTGACTCTGTTGCCGGGTCAAGCACTGTTCCAAGTCTGGTGGGTTTTCCCTCCCTTGCCAGCCGCAACAGCATCTCTGGGGTTTAAGGCAGTAGCCGACAGTAAGACAAAGTGATTCAAACATGTGATGTGCATCCATGCCCCTGACGGGGACTTCAGCTATTATCCCATCTCTCCCAGGCTGCAGCTCCTCCTTTTACCCCGGTAGGCAAAGCTATCTTCCTGCAAGGCTGTGGAACTGCATTGTGGTGTCTTCCCAGGCTCATACATACTTTGTGCTGTCCCAGAGGTATCTGGCCTTGACGCTGAGCCTATGTCTGGGATCCCAGGTGGGCAGGACTCCCGGCTCCCTGTGCTCTCAGGGGCTCCCTCAGGTTCCTCTCCTTGCTTCTGTTGCCCTAGGTGATGCTCAACCATCGTCTGGAGCTCTGGGGGCACAGAGAAAGGGAGGAGACATGGGATGTGACTGCCTAAAACCTCCCTGGGGGATCTTCGAGTTCAGCAGCCCCATCAGTGGGTCTGTGTGTGTTTCTGGTTGCTAGAATTTCCCACACACTGAGCTCTAAACAGGGAGGAACATTTGCTGGGCAGTAAGGAGAGATGAAGGGAGGCAAGTAAGCAAGTAGTAGAGAGGAAGAGCCTGTAAGTACAGAAGACACTCCTAAAGTACTAGCACCTGTGGCTTCCCTAGGGGCAGGAGAGAAGCCTTGATTTGGACTCAGGTAATATAGCACCTTCCATGTGCTGTGCTGAGGCGGCCACATGTGCTTTTTATCTGCCACAGTGAGGAGGGAGCATTCAGTCTTGGTCTGTGGATCAGTTTCACCAAGGCTACAGGAGCCTCCCTCATATAGCAATAGCTCCACTCAAAGAAAGACAGACCCAGTGACCTCCCAGGGACTTCCTGCAAAGGGCGACTCGATCTACATCCCTTTGCCCCACCCCCCCAGCTTCAGGCAGAGGGGAAACTGGAGGGGATTGCCAAACCTTTCATGGTGGGTGTGGTCCTTGTCATCTTCTTCCGTTGCCGTGGAGACATTGACAAAGTGGACTGTGAAGGACACAGAGCCTGGTTGGGTGTTAGCCCTTCCCACCCCCCTCTTCTGCCTTGGCATGCACTTGGATGAGAGACTGGAGCAGCTGGGTTGCGGGAGTGAGAGAAGATTCCCCATTTCCTAGCTGTTTCCGCCAGGCTGAGCGTGGACACTGTGTGTGAGGCAGGCGGAGCCTGTGTAGAGGCACTCCCACACACCTTTTGGGAGTGCATGGAAGGGGGCATCAAAGCCCTCCTGGTGGGAAAGCAGGGTTCTGCGTTGGGTTGGGGGAGCTAACTCAGAGCCTGTGTATGCTAAGTGGGTACTCTTTCTCAGAGACCCACACCCCAGGTCTGGAGGAGGCTGGGCTGAGTGGGAGGAGCCAGCTCACCTTGAGAAGTGAGTTAGGGATCCGGTCTTCATCTATCTCTGGGGGGAGTAGGGGGGAAAACAGTGGTAAGAGCAGGAAACCCAGGGGCTCCCCCAAACCCTGAGTTCTTAAGAAGAAGGGACTCTGCAGTCACCTCTGTCCTTAGCTGTCCCAGGAGCCTGGCCTGTTCTCTCTGGGTCCCCCTGTACTGCTCCTTGGCTTTGTCAAGACTTGGACCCTGTGACCAGCCTAAGCCTGCATCCCGGCCTCAGGCCTTGAGGTCTGTGAAGGCAGATTTGTGGTCCTTCTGCTCTTTCTCTCTCCTCTGCAGCATCCCGGTCTCTTTTTCCTTCCAGCCATTCTTCCACCCCCAGGCAAGAGCTGAGCTTTCACAGGAGCAGGGCTCCCTGAGAGAGAATAGCAAACTTGTTCCAGTCAGGGCCCACAGATGTGCATCGTTTATGGGAGCTGTGGGGGAAGCTGGAGACTTGGGCATCCCGGATTTCAGGCTAGCCTGGTTGCTGCTTCTCACCTACCAAACTCCACTGACATTCTCCAAGACCTTGCTGTATCCCTAGACCTCGATGGGGACTCCGGTGACCAGAATCTAAGCTGCTCTCTGAGCTCATTCTAACCTTACTGTACTCTGGGGGACTGATGCTCGGATGATGGAGGCGGTCTCTCCCCCTCACAGCTGTCGCTGCATTTGGGAATGGGGGCATCTCAGTTGCTGGAGAAACCTAAAAGGCTGTTGTCACAGCAACCTGCACTAAGTTGACCAACCCAGTTCCTGGGGGGCTTGGGAACCAGCTTGTCTCCTCCCCTCCTAGTACAGCTCCATCTTCCTAAAATCAAAATAAATCTTATGAGGCAGCATAGGGGGATCTCTACAACAGAGCTCTACCCTTCCCCTTAGCACCCATCCCCTCTAATAGGGACCCCGTCCTCCAGGCACTTGTCCTTTGGGTTACCTGGGGATGACTGGTCACTGGTCAGCACAAGTGTGGCAGGGGTGGGGCGGCGCCTCCGAATCTGGGTAAGAGGAGGAGGAAGAAGAGGTCAAGTTCACCAGGGTCACCACCCAGGACAATTATGCATATCCCTCAAAAAGTGTCTGGTCACCTTGGAGTACTGTTGGTCCCCTCCCCTCTTCTGGGGTGAGCTGTTCTTAAGGACACAAGAAACCAGCTCAGCCGTCTGCACGATCCCTTCCCTTCCCTGCACTGCCTCCTTACCCCACCCTTGTCCTATCCTGCTCTCCTCAGAATCTCTGTTCACTCTGCATTATTGATTTCAGGCCTTTGTCCTTCTGTCCATCCTGAATCAATGGTCAGAAATAAATGAGAGGTCAGAGGGCTTTCCCCACAGCCTCCCATTTACCTGCTAAGCAGACATTTTAACCCTCTGTGGGCTCATACCTGTCTGCAGAAGGCCTCCCTCAGGCTCACCTACCATGAAGGAAGAGTTGAAGGCTCCTCTCCCCTGGCCACCACAGCCCCTCAATACCCTAAGTTTTCTTTTTCTTTTTTTAAAATTAATTTATTCTTGTTACATCTCAATGTTTAATACCCTAAGTTTTCAATAACCTTGGACACACTGGCTTTTTATTTTATTTTTAAATTTTTCTTTGTTTCTTTCTTTTTTCTTTCTTTCTTATTTAAACAGTATTCTGTCTGCACACCAGAAGAGAGCGCCAGATCTCATTATAGATGGTTGTGAGCCACCATGTGGTTGCTGGGAATTGAACTCAGAACTTTTGGAAGAACAGTTAGTGCTCTTAACCTCTGAGACATCTCACCAGGCCCACACCGGCTTTTTTAATTGGCCAGAGAGCAGAGGAAGTGGTCCTAAAGGTGAACAGGACATGGGGAGGGGTCCTAGCCAGAACCCTGACCACCCAGGGGAAATTAGCATAGAGAACTGACTGGTGGCTAGTCTGTTAAGTTGATTGTTGCTGAATTCTACAGACTCTCCTTTCTGGGGAAGGCTGGGGAGAGAGCAACACCCCAGGGGTGGAGCTCCTGCAGCTCTCTCAGGGCAGCTGTGGGCAGGTTAGGCTAACAGCCATAGGGAAGCAGGGTCCAGTGAGGACCCAAACGACCAGATTTAGATCTGTTTGCTTGGTATCACTACCGCTGGCAGTGGTGGCTGGAGGTGATAAGATGTCTAGAAAGTGGGAATAGTAGGAGGGACTGTGTGAGTCAGAGAGGAGGCTCTTTCCAAAGAAAGAAACAGCACGTATGGAATGGGGCTATGAGTGACTTCTCGCTTCAGGGAAAATCAGTGGCATCTGTTTTTAGTGACATTTCAAGGTCCCAGCAGAGCCAGACCTCTGTGTGTGTGTATGTGTGTGTGTGTGTGTGTGTGTGTGTGTGTGTGTGTGTGTGTGTGTGTAAGAATATTAAATGTGAATTGTCTCTGGCTGTTCCTGGTACAAGATGCTTCATGTGTGCGCAAGTGCGACCGCCCCTTTGCTAGGGTCTGACCCCTTCTGCCTGGGTGGAGGTGGGGTGGTGGTGGGAATGGAAGTGAGACTGAGGCTGGGTGGAAGGGTTAGGGTTAGTGGATTGACATAGCACCTGCGTTGGCAGCCCAAGGAGTTCATGACCAAAAGGTCAGCAGGGTTCTGAGGTCAGACAGGTCCCTGACTTAACAGCCTTTTATTTATTTATTTTTGGCTTTTCAATACTGGGTTTGTCTATGTAGCCTTGGCTGTCCTAGACTCGCCTTGTAGACTAGGCTGGCTTCGAACTTACAATGATCCATCTGCCTCTGCCTCCCTGAGTGCATTACCACGCCCAGCTCTTAACAGACTTTTTACTTTCCCCTAGACATGGATTTAAAGCACCCAGAGTCCTTGAGAATTGTGATACTGGCAGGAGGGAGGAAAGCTAGACTTGCTGGGTCCCAACAAAGAGGTCTCTTTTCTGTTTTTTGCCCTTACCTCTCCTAGCTCTCAAGGACATATGAAGGTTGTGGTGGAGGTCAGCCCCATCCCTCTCTCAGCTGTACACTTAGCTTTTCACTCTTTCTCCCCTCCACCCCTACCACCACCCCATGGGAGGTTGGGGGTAAGAGTCCTGCTGTGATTGGAGCTTTTGCCTACACACTTGGTAACAAGCAGGAAGGACTGGGGGCAAACTTTCAGGCCCAAGAGACAGATTTCTGAAGACTGGAAGAGAGCAGGGTCCCAGCTCTTCGCCCACCTCGGCTCCCTAACCCTGCCATGTGCCCCCACAACACTGCCATGTGCCCCCACACGCTTCCTTGCCTCCAGCTCTAGGAACCAGCTGGCCTTCCTGTTTCCCTTCCTCCTTCAACACCTGAACAGAAGCAGGTGTCAGGTCCTATCTGCCACTGAGAAGCATCTCTCAGAACCTTTGGTTCCCACAGTTCCCTCTCCTGGGCTTCTTTTCTTGGGTCAAAAGTCATCTTAGCTAATCTCTTGTCTCTGGGGCATAGGCATATTCCTTGAGCACATAGAAACATTCATTTTCTTCATCAACACACCCTCTCCAACCACACCTTACAGCTGCGAAGATGCCCCTTGGTTACCAGGTAGGGAGAGGAGAGGCCAGGGGATTTGAGAAGCAGAAGTTTTAAAGAGAGAATCTGCTGGGTCCCTTTTCATCCACACCCAATTCTGTCAATCAGCTCGAGCAAAGTGGAAACCTCTCTCCCCTACCCATCCCCAGGGCCCCTTCCCCCAAGTCTCTCAGTGGGGAGCCTTGGCCTGGAGGGAACTGGATGCTCTTGGCGACCGAGTTGGTCTCCACATGGCCAGGGATGCAAAAGGAGCACGCGGCAGATAGTAGCCCCTTCTGTACACTCACTGACGCAGGCACACACTGCTCACTCACACACTGCCGCCTCTGCCAGGCTGCTCAGAGCTAAAAATAGGCCAGGCCAGGAGGCTGGGCTAGGGCCCTGCACTCCCACCCCGTGAGCCGAGCTCTCTTGTTGGCTTGCTAAGCTTGGACCCCAGCCCCACACGTTCCAGTCCGCCGCGCTGCGCGCCCCGCATCCCACCCCCACCCCCGTCCCTACTCCAAAGGGCAGGAGTTAGACCCTGGACCCACGTGCTCCCACTTGCAGAAGGGAACATCAGCTTGCAGACTCCCACCCTCGCCCCCAGAGCTTCTCCATAGCCGCCTTTATCCTTCTGTGTGCCACACTCAGCCCAGGTGCGTTAAGACTCCGAGGGGAGGACAGCGGTCTTTTTTTACTCGCCGACCCCCGCCCTGCGCTTCCTCCCGGTGGTACCCTTTAGCTCAGCGCCGCCACCTAGGCGGCAATCTATGACGGTTGAATGGGTGTGAGGGGATGTAAGGTCGCCAGCGGGGGAGGGGTCGGGTCCCCAGGACTGGGCAAGGAGTGAACAACGCTCTGGGAGACAGACACCCGGCACAGAGACCTGCACTTGATGAGACCTGGTTCCACCGTTGGGGGAGGGGATGGGGATCCCCATAAACAGGGCGAGTGCATCCCCCGAAGAGGTATGGCGCTGGGCTTAGGGATTCAGGTCCCACAACCCCGCACCTAGTCCTTCGCTGAGACCGGCTGCCCCGCCCTGCTAGTACCTGCTCGGCCGCCTCCGGGTCCAGGTGCGGCTCCAGTAGAGGGACCGTAAACTGGATCTTCCGTGGGCTGTTGTCTGGCTCCATGGCTCTGGGCCCCGCGGTGGCGGGACTCGGGCTGGGGCGGGCGAGCTCCCTCTTCGCTGCACTCCGGCCCCGGCCCCTGCCCTGGCCCCGGCCCCAGCCCGGTGCACAGCTAGCTGCTCCTTGCTCGGCGCGCCCCACTCTGCTCCTGGACTGTGTTGCGGATTGGCTCGTCACCGCCCCCTCCCGGCCCCCTCCCCCCGGAGTCCCGAGTCTTAACCCAGTCGTGGCTGGCTGGCGGCTGCGAGCCAGGCCAGGGCGGGTCGCTGTCCTAATCCACCTGACATCCCTGTATCCTAGAATTCTGGGTAGAGGGTGGGCTACCAAGAACTTCAAGCTGAGGCAGGTTTTATGGACTGGGCGAGACTCGAGAGGTATATTGTAAATAGTAGAAATCTCTCTAAAGGAGATTTCACAAAAAGAAAAGATAGAAAGAAAATTTAGGTAAGTAGCAGGAGGGATTAAGGTTGGACTAGGAGATAACTTTCCCCAGAGGCAAATACTAGAGAGGAGCTGAAAACTTGAAGATCAGGTGTGGGCTTTGGCTCCAGGCTAGGGAGCGATCTAGGAAGGGGGAGGAGGGGGGAAGGCCTCAGAGGGTCTCTAGGCTTGGGGAGAGAATGCCATTTAGGGTAAAGAAGAAGTCATGAGGGTGAAAGCCAATCCTGCTTGTGAAATAGATTTCACTTTCTGCTTGCTACATTGTGGGGCTGCAGAGTAGGTGAAAGGCTTACAAGGGGATTACAGGCCTTCGGTGGGGATGGAGACCCTCTGGCTTGTGCTCTCTTTCGCTGCTGTGACTGTAGGCATGGAAGGTAGACTACTAGAAGAACCTACTGGGTTGGTATGGGACCAACATACCACTCAGTACTAACCAGTGAGGGCGACAGGATATTCATAGGAGCTGAAGTGCCCTGTGCTTGGGCTGGGCACTGGAGAGGGGCCCTGATGACTTAGGAGGCACCAAGGGCTGAGACAGAGAAGGAAAAAGCCTGGAGGGGGCGCATGGCAGGGCCAGGAGAGCAGTTTTTCATCTTAAACTGAACAGAGGAAGGGTCTTGATCAGCTACCCCCCCATACACATTCTAGGGGGCAGCTTTAAACCTCAGCCTGGGATCCTCTGGTCTGCTTTCCATGGCCCCTTCCCCTCTTCCCTCCAAAAATAGTCCTCCCTCACCCTCCTTCCTCCCCTAGGGATCTCTTTACACAGCAGGCTCAGCTTTCTCCAGGGCAAGGCCAGGTTGCAGCCAGTCAGCAGCCCTGAAGGTTCTAGCCAGTGGGCCTCTCATTTGCTGTTAGTTGTGGTGACAGGACTCTGGGAATACGTCTCTCCCGGCACTTCCACAGCCTTTGCTCTGTTTGTGTAGTAGGGCAGGTGTTCAGTGTCCCTGGATCCCAGTACCTGTGCACCCACATCACAGGGCAGGTTGCAGAGAGAGATGGCAAAGCCATGTACCGTGGGAGACAGGGCATGGGGTGGGGGTGGGGGCTGGGGGAGGGTGGGCTTAGGGCCAGGCCACTGTTTTCCTTTCTCTTTGCATCTCCCTCCCTCACATACACTTAGGGGCACTGTGTCCTAATTCTCTGTCCTCTCAGCCTGGACGTGATGACCTGAAGGCACAGTCCGCACCACTGGCTCTGGAGCTCAGCCCTCATCTCCTTTGTGGTGTCAGAACCCCCATGCCATATAGGTGAGGATCCACAGAGTAAGGGAGCTGACATGGAGGCATAAGGGAAGGGTTGGGGTGGGGTGGGGAGGGAGACACTCTGGCTTGTTTCCATGCAGAATTCCAGAGTGAGAATTTCTCTATCTGGGCTTTTATGAGATTCTACTCTTCTGGGACGGTCCAGTTTGCTTAGATTTCCTCCCTGCTCCTTACCTCCCCCCATCAAATTTTAGGCCTGGAGTTCATCAGGGGCTTTGCCTGTCTGTCTTTAATGTTCCTTTCTCAATTCCTAGATTCTGACTTCCCTAGATCTGAAAGCTCCAGCTTAGATGGGGGCCAAGAGAGGCTTAGGGTAGATGAAAAGAAGGGTACTGGGAGCAGCTGGGGGAACAGTAGTGGTGGGGTACAGGGGGATGGGGAAATGGTGCTCAGAGGAGAACCAGAGGGGAGAGAAGGGCAGGAGGTGAGGTGAGGAGGGAGGCCAAGTGGTGGATCATGGCTTGGCCTCTGCGGGCCAAGTGGAGTGGTGACTGTGGAGGTGTGTACACACTTTCCTTTAAGCCCTGAGCTGAGCGAGTAGCTGTGAGCACCTGCTAGGCACACGGGAAGCAGAGCGTATTGCACACAGGACTGGGGAGTTGCAGAGGGCCTGTGCCTGCCTGGAGAGGGCTCCCAGCTGAGGAAAAGCAAGTCTGTCCTTTTCCCTGCTCAAATGTGTCTATGTGAGGAGTGCCCAAGTGGTCACCCCTGCTGCAACCCTGGTGGCAGAGTTATAGCTACTCCAGGGCACACTTCTGGCCTATGAATATTTAAGGTTACAGGGATGAGACTTGGGGATGTCACTACCTAGTGGAATTACTTAATGCCATCCCTGCTGCCTGTGCTGCCTTCCAGACTAATGGACTGTGCTTTGTTTCTGTTGGTCTGCCCTTCTTGCTCCACCAAACTCAGTGCTAATTTCACCAGTCCCACAATAAAGCCTGAGGATGGGCAACCAGGCTGCTGCGGAGAGATGGGGCCACCTAGGCTGGGATTTGGGAAGTCAGGTTCAAAACCTTACTCTGCTATCAGTGTCCTGGGTGGTTCTGGGATCGCCCTGCTCCCTAGTGGGAGTCAAGGCAGCCTGCATACATCTTTCAGTTCTAATGTTCTGTTGAGAGTCCAAGGTGAGCAAGCCTCGTCCAGGAAGTCACAGGGCTATGGTCACAGCAGGGAGGACCTCACCTCCAGATTCCCAGACACCCTGGCCTGGTCTGGTGGCAGAGTGTACTCCTGGGTGTGGAGTGCATAGTGCTGACACACTTGTCCACACAGTTGTTTGTATACACACTTGCTCACACAGTTCTGCAGAGGAAAGGCTAGTAGCTGCTTTTAACCCCCCAAAGAGCAA
This sequence comes from Acomys russatus, assembly GCF_903995435.1. NCBI lineage: Eukaryota > Metazoa > Chordata > Mammalia > Rodentia > Muridae > Acomys > Acomys russatus. Next base: position 65,179,321 of record NC_067153.1, read on the forward strand.
CAAGACCATCTACATGGTTCCTCGGGAAGCCACACATGCTCATCCCAGGTGCTGCTGTTTCTCGAACATCTTTTGGAACCACTTCAGAGCTTGTGGCATATGCTCTGAACATCCTCACCGTGGCTTCTGACCTATGGAGTGACTTTGCTCTTTTGAAAAATTCTGAAGTTGTTAGGGATCTAGTCCTATGAAGCAGGAGTGGGTACTGTTCCCAAGACTGTGATTCTGCAGGCTTCCAAAGCCCATCTGGAAGGCCTCACCAGCGTAGATATTTCCAGAATCTGTAGGAGGCCCAGAAGCCCTATTGGCATAGATGCATGGTCCCTGTCATGTGCTGGAAGAGGGCGCTTGGGCAGACCCACTTTGCCTGTGAAAGAGCCCTGTCACTGCAATTATCACAGGTGGCAGCCCTGAAGCTGGTGTTCCTGGGAACCCGTGATGGTGGCCACTGGCTGAGGCAGAAGAGACTTAGGAGTAGCCATTCAATGGCAAGGCATGACCTAAATGACCTCTTGAAATACATGGGCGCCCAGACGGTTTTCAGAAGATGACCACCCTATAGGTAGGTACTAATTACAACCTTCTTACAGGTTGAGTTGGTCCTTTCAATAAGCATTTACACATGCCAGTCACTGTGCTAAGTGCTGCGGGTACAGTGTCAGTCTCTTTCAGCCCAGGTGCTGGCTGCTGATGGGTGGCCAATACTACCAGTCTGGAGTATCTCAAAAGCAGAGGGACAAGATGCTGTAACTCCCAGGACAAGGGGGGAGAGGGAGAGAGCGGGAGGGTCAGCATGACCTTGGGCTTCTCTTACCCAATGTGCCTTTTCCACGCTTAGGTCCCTTCAGCTTGAAGGTCTACCTGGGCTCACATGCTAGTTCCACCCGTTAGTGTCTGTGACCTTAAACAGTTGCTTAGCTTCTCAAACTCCCAGTACCCTCAGCCTTTACACTGGCTTAACGACATGCAATCCTGTTATATAGAGAGGATTGGGCTGATGTAGTCCCCAAATGGGTTCCATCCATTACACGCTTGCAATTGTTTTCTCCTTTGGTGCTTGACAAAGGGGGATAGTGGAAAGGGCGATTGATGCCTTCAGAGTTCAGAGGGGGGATGCCAGGAGCACATTCCTGCCCCTTTTCAGTCGGGGCCTGCTTTTCCCCATGTTTGCCAGATCATCCATTCTTAGTGTCCAGCTGTGCCCTCATCAGCATGGGTGATCATCCTACCCTACTAATTAACACACACTCTGTTAATGATTAAATCTAATGACTTTGACTTGGAGGTGGGATGATGGAAAATTCCCTAGCCATAGGACAGGATGAGGGTAGGTTACCAGGAGTGCAGAGAACAAGGCCCCCTGGGTTCTTGTGTGTTGTTATAGGTGGCTAGGGGGAGCAGATGCCAGCTTCCCTCCTGGGCTCTCAGCAGGGGAGGGTGGCTGCAGGAGGGTCATTTGAAGGTTATAGCTTGTCAAAGAGCTCTGAGCCCTGGCCCAGCTCCACATTCCTTTTTTCAGGGGTTAGCCACCCATCCCTGCTGTGGCTGGAGGGATCTGGTCCCATGGTTTCCTATGGCATGTGTGACAATGTATAACTGCCTGTAGCAGCCGGTGAGAAGTAGATACAGTGCTGTGCTTAGGACGGCCTGGCAGGCTAGCAACTCAGTCTTTCTCCTGTCTCCACAAGTGCTTAGGAACCTGGTGGGGTTGGGCTAGGTCTCAGGTCTGAAGAGGATGCTTCAGCAGACGGGATCCTTTGGCTTCTTGAGGCAGCCCTATTTCAGTGGCCCGAGGCAGACCTGTGAGGAATCCAGAGTCCCTCCCCTGGGGGCCTAGACTCATTCTCACTTTGCCAGGCAAACTCTGAAAGCCAAGGTATCTCACAGCTGTTTTTCCAGGCTGCAGCTCCTCAACCCTCTCTCTCCTTCTAAGTTTCTGTTAGCACCCGGACTCCAGAACATGACCTGCCCACAGGCCACATGCTCAGCTCTGGGGCCAACAGGTACCAGTGTCCCATGAGATTTAGGGTAAAGGGTGAGGAAAGAGATGGGGCTGGGAACGCTATTCCTTCTTTCTCACAAATGCCCTGCTCCTCTTACTGCGCTGCCCTGGCTCACTCCCCAATAGTCTTGTTCTGGCTGAGGTTCCTGGAACTAGGCTTTCAAATCCCTTTAACTCTCTGTGTGATGCTCTGGCTCCTTTCTTTGACATGTCACCTACAATATTTTGCTGCCTGTGATAGCTGATCTTGTCACCTTGCTGGATTGTGAACACATTGGAGTGTGTCTGTGAGAGACCTCTGAACTAACCAATGGTTTAATCCACTGATGTGTTCAAAAATGTGAATGAAGGACCTGGGGCGGTGGCTCAACACTTAAGACCATCTGTTGCCCTTGCAGAGGACCTGGGTTTGATTCCCAGCACCCACATAGCAGCTCACTGCTGTGCTGCCTCTTCTGGTCTCTGTAGGCATTAGGCATGTGTGTGGTGCACAGACATACCTGCAGGTGAATACTCATACACATAAAATAAAAACGTATGAACATGTATTCTTCAAAGTGATGAAGCTCGGAAGGCGGAGCCTGGTCAGGGTAGGTCCCTGGGACATGCCTTTGGGGGCTATGTCTTGTTCTGGCCCCTTCTATTAAAGGTTCCTTCTATTTTCTCCCTGTGTGCCCCTGCTAATATTCTCTGCCTCACCCAAGGCCCAGAATCCACGATGCCTTTGAAACCACATTGGGAAAGATCCCGTAAATTATTTCTGACGAGCATTTTGTTACAATCATAAAAAGTCTGCCTAATACAGTGATGAGTTGAAATTTTACCTTTAATTCTCTTTTACAAAAGCTCCCAAGGTTGTTACCGTTGTGTCTGGGGAGAGGGTTTTCAGGTTCTAAGTCTATACCAGCAACTCTGACAGGGAGAACAACAGCCCAGAAATGGAGTGGCCAGCAGAGGGCATCAGATAGTGTTTCAAATACAGTTTCCTTCCTAGGAATCATTGAAGTTACATTAAAAAATAATTTAAAACATTTGTGTGACTATGATTATACCGTTTCCCCATCCTTTTCCTTCCTCCGGCGCGTCCCATGTGCCCCTTGCTACCATTCAAATTCATGGCCTCTTTCTCTTCCTTCTCCTTCAGGTTGGGGCTTCTCTGTGTAGCTCTGGTTGCCCTGGACTTGCTTTGTAGAGCAGGCTGGCCTGAGACTCACCTGTCTCTTCCTCCCTGAGTGCTGAGATTAAAGGTGTGCCACCATGCCTGGCTGTGCTTTTTCTTTAATTGTTACTACACACACACACACACACACACACAGCATACATACATGTAGTAAGTACATAAATACAATCTTCTCAGTCAGTCTGATGTTGCCTGTATATCTATTTTTAGAGCTGACCATTTGTCTTGGATAACCAATTGGTGTACTGTTTTCTAGGGAAAGCTAGTCTGCTCTCAGCATTCCTTAGGTGCACAGGGTTGAGGTGCTGGTAGCTTTCCCCTTTCCATGTTAGCATGTCTTTTTCAGGGTTAGGCAGCCATGTTGATGAGACTTCATGGGTGTAGCTTCCGAGACATTTCTGGGAGACATGACCCCACAGCGAACGATCTTTTACAATCTTTCTATGCCTCTTCCTTTCCAAAATGTTCCTGAACCTTAGGAGATGTGTTGTGTCAGTTAGGGCTCCACAACTCTGCGTTTGATCAGTTGTGAGTTCCTATGATAGTTTCTGCTGCAGAGATAAGTTTCACTGATAGAGGGTGAGTACTACACTTGTCCAATGATATAAAGATATATACATAAAATGTAATTATGGGAGGCCCTGGAGAGATGGCTCAGTGGTTAAGAGCACTGTCTGCTCTTCCAAAGGACCCAGGTTCAATTTCCAGCATCCACATGGCAGCTCACAAACTGTCTGTAACTTCAGTTCCAAGGGGTCTGACACCTTCACACTAATGCACATAATTTTTAAATTAAAAATGTAATTATGGATTATGCTGATTTAATAAAGTGATGGCTGTAGGTTCTCCTCAACTTCCACAAGATTCTCCTTGAGATCCACAACTTCCCTAGCTCTGGGTAGTTGGTCAGATTCCCAGAGCCAGGCATGATTTCCCTCTTGTTGATGGAGGGGTGGGTCACATTGTTTTATTAAGTCTCAGGCGACCAGGTCCCCCAGGGGTGGGTTGGGGCTCAACTCTTTTGGAGTCTCAGCAAGTTCCTTACTGTTGCTTCCTGGACTTCTGAAGTCTAACCACATTTCTTCCACTTGAAATATCTAAAGTGAATCAGTCTGACACAGCCGCTTACTAAGCACCCACATTGTGAGGGGCGCAGAGGTGGAAGACACCTTTAACAACCCTAGAGAAGCCAGTCTCAGGAGGGAGCCCTGAGAACCACAGCAGTGACCGGGTTAGAAAGAAATGAGAAGCAAACACAGCTGGAGAAACCTCTCTTCCTTGCTTGCTTCCTTCCTTTCCTTTTTCTTTTTAGAATGAGTAGGGTTTTGGGGAAGAAGAATGTGAGAATAAGAGGGAGGTAGAATGAGAAAGTCCTGGGAGATGAGGAAAATGGAATGCATGAGGGAGGAGGAAGGAGGGAGGCAGAAGCCATGGGGTTGCTGGAGCGGTGTTGTGGGCTGAGGGAGGACAGAGGTGTAGTGGGGAAGGTGTGGGAGGTGATCGGTTTCCAGTGCCGGAGAAGAGGGCATGAGGCTCTGTGACTGCCAGGGTTTTTATTGAATTTGGCTATTACTGTGGGGGATTGGAGCTTAAGAATCCCAGAGAAGAGGCACTTTGATCTGATGTTTAGTGGGCAGAGGAGACTCAGCTCCAGGAGGCTTGGTTTTAAGAAAGGGGTGAGTGTAGACCTTTCATGGGGTCAGACTGGCCCTGGGACAATCCTGATTCTTCTAGTAACTGAGACACCTTGGGCTGGTGAGATTTCTTTTTCTGAGCTCATCTCTTTATCTGTTGAGTGACGACAATTCCTACATCCTAGGGTTGCAAGTATTGAGTGAGGTAAGGCCCACAAAATTCTCAACACCGTTCCTATTTAGAGCTTGACAAATGAAGCAGTTAATATTCAAAAGATAATTATCTTCAGATGCTTCAGGGATTGTCACGTATAAACCAGAACCAAGTCTCCCGTGCTTTCTACCAGACTGAGCCAGTGATGCAAGTCAGAAGGACAGAGATTCAGCTCGTCTGAGAAGGGAACTTGCTCTCTGGAGCTACCGGGGCCTGGATGATCTTGCCTGTGCTGAAGGGCTCTCTAGCTGGGAGTGCCCAAGTGGGTGATGGGGAGAGAAGGTAGCTCCTTCTAACAGCTGTGGCGTCCTGGGTGGTTCTGAAACTACGGTGGGTTGGTGAAAGATCTAGTGAGTCCACTGAAGGAGAAAGGCTCCTGAGGCCAGGAGAGGTGCCAGCTGTGGGCAGAGTCTGTGCTTTGTGAGTCCAGGGCCAGGTCATATGAAGGCCTAGCTATCCTGTCTTCCCAGGTCACAGGGAAGGGTCTACTGCAGTGCAGGTCTGTCGGGGCGGCCCATCTTTCCTCCTGCCCCACATGCTGGAACTCCATGTTCTACAACAAAAGTTTGGGAGTGGGGGAAGGACTTCGTATTTTTATAAAACCCTGAATCCACCCATATACATACGCACATTGAGGAGCCCTGCTGAAACATAACATCAGGACTCCTTGCTGTGGCCGTAAGATACTACAGCAGGTTTTCTAGGCAGGCAGCCTTCTGTTTCCTCCTTGTTCCTCTAACCCCTCAGAGGCCAGGAATGGAGTAAGTGGCCTTCTTAGCCCTTCCCAGCCCCTCTGAGAAGCCCTTACTTGCCATCCTTCTTTATGCCCATTTTCACCAAGGGTGAGAGCCTTATCCCTTTCTCACCACTAGTGGGCTGGTGGACACCCAAAGTCTCTTTCTGTTCCTTGCTTGCTGGGAAAGGAGCAGCAGATCCATCACCCGTCCATTCACTTAAGCCAAAACACTATGCGTGTAACATTTATATAGTTCCTGATTGTTTTGTGGTTCTTCTTGCTGTAGGTAGTTTATTGTATATATGTATAAGAATATAAATATAGGTAAAAAATAAAAAATATTTAATAATAAAAAATTTAAAAAAGAATTCATTATTTATTTCACCCAAGAATTCAATTGAAATTAATCCCCTGAACTCCAGCTGTGTGATGTAATCACTATTCAAGGTACAGGGAAAGTAGTAAGTAGGACCAACCAATTAGTTCCCAGATCCCATGGAAGAGAGATATCTATGTGGGAAAAAAAGCATACAAATTAGTAAACAAATATACAAATGAGACAATCTCCAAGCAAAGTAAACTCAGTGGTGGTAGATAAGCATGGGATGACAAAGGCAAGAAGGAGAAGAGTCAGGTAGCCAGGGAGGCTTTCTCCAAGAGCAAAGCATTTGAGCTGAGGCCTGAAGTATGAGAGTAGCAGCTTTGCAAACAGTAGGAAGAATGTTCTGGAAGGCAGCTATGCTCACCATTACACTGTCAACACCACTTATGGGGCTGGAGAGAAGGCTTAGCGATTAAGAGCAGTGCTTGCTCTTCTAGAGGATCTAGGTTCCATTCCCATCACCCACATGATATTCATAACTATGTATGACTCCAGTCCCAGGGTATACATGCCTTCTTCTGGCCTCCAAGGGCACTGAGTACACATGGTACACAGACATACATACAGGGAGCAGCCATACACATAAAATAAAATTAATTAAAAAAAGAATTATGGACAGGAGTCTTGAGCTCGAAAGATGCTGATGTGTCCAAGGATCACAAAGGATTCTGGAATGGGTAGAATATATTTCTGAGGAAAGTGGTAACAGCGGAGGCTGGGAGCCAGACCAGGCCTAGTAAGGCGTTTACTACATCTTATGTGAACTGCAAGTGGGCACTATTTTTTAATCAGCAGCCTGGCTAACATATATGATCTTATGTGTGCGTTGAAAATATTTCTCGTCTAATGTTGAGTGGAGGAAAGATTAGAAAAGGAAAAGTAGAAGTGCAGGTGTTAGGTTAGGTTCACTTGTGAATTTATCTTTTCCAATATGTGTTCCAACATAGCTAGCTGTTCGAACTCTCACCTTTTTCTCAACTCAGGTGGCTGGAGGGTTTAGAAAGGACAAGAAGACAGGTTCCTTACCTGGCAAAGGGAAAATTATAATCTATCTGTATTAAGTTACTTTTCTGATTGCTGTGAACAAATAAATACCTGAAGAGGAACAACTTAAGGGGACCTGGGGAGCTTCCTCAGTCAGCGGTAAAGAGCTTGCTGAACGTTTAAGGGGGAAGGACTTATTTCGGCAGAGAGCAGACAGGAAGTGGGGCCAGGCTACATGACCGAAGGCCTTTGCCCAGTGAATCACCTCCTGTAGTAGGCTCCACTTCTTAAAGGCTCCACAAATCTTTCAAAACAGCACTACCTGCTAAGAACCACGTATTTAAATACATGAGCAGATGGGGAATACTTCACCTTTGTTACATTGCCCTCCTGTGTGCTCATCTTCTATGGCTAATACCTAGTCACATGGCAACAATGAGCTACAAGGAACCTGGAGAAATGTAGTCATCAGCTGTATGGGAAAAATGGCAGGGTCAGTGCATTGGAGGTCAGACTCGTTGTGGCTGGATTCTTAGAGTAATGGTGATGGCAGGAGACCATGGACAGAGTGCAAGAACCTTGAATTTAAAGTTCCTGAAGGCTATTGCTACAGCACAGGCGGAGGTACAGCAGTCAAAGATGTGAGCAGCCTGGACCCTGGAGAAGTCCTCTACACAAATGGCTGTCAGAACCAGGAACAAAGGGAAGAAGACTTGGCCCTGAGATCATCAGCAGATGGAGGAGAAGCTGTGATTCAGCCTTCATGGAAGAGAGACCTTGAAGGAGGAAGACATAGTTTAAAGCAGCAATGGGAGCATAGAGAGAAATCCCTTCCCAACTTTGGGCTCTAAGCTATTCAGTGGTTAAGAGAGGAAGCAGTTTCCACCTGAGCAGCTGCAGGGGTTGTAGGATTCTCAGGACATCTTAAAATGTTATACAAGATGATGCGATGAGACATTCAAGCAAGACTTAAGGCTGGGAACTTAAAGCATTTGCTCAGAAGTCCTAGATGGCACATGAAAAAATTTCAGTGGAAGGGGCAGGGCGGAAGAACTTGGTGGAATAGGTGGATGGACAGTAGATGGTTCTTGAGGCTTTGACTTGGTCCTGGTGATGACTTGGTGTCAATATCAGAGGTGTGATAGCAGCAGTGTATCTTACTTTAAGAGTCATCAAGACACTGTATAACCTTTAGCGTCTGTGTTGATAGCTTTGGCATCTCAGGCATCAGATTCCCAAAGGAGCAGGATATACATGGGAGCAGAACAGGCAGCGGCCCTCAGTGAGATGCTCCCATCACAGACCCTGTGACAGTTGGGGTCCGTGGGCAATGGGGAGTTAAAACTGCAGATAAGTGTTCCTTGGCCACTTGATGCTCCTCTGTTGACAATTCTCTGTTTAGCTCTGTACCCCATTTTTAAAATTGGATAATTTGGTTTGATGGTGTTTAATTTCTTGAGTTCTTTTTTTGTTTGTTTGTTTGTTTGGGTTTTTGTTTTGTTTTTGTTTTTTGTTTTTCAAGACAGGATTTCTCTGTGTAGCCTTGGCTGTCCTAGACTCGCTTTATAGACCAGGTTGGCCTCGAACTCACAGCGATCCACCTGCCTCTGCCTCCCACTACGCCCAGCTTTGAGTTCTTTATATATTTTGGATATTAGTCCTTTGTCAGATGAGATCTTTTCCCAGTCTATAGGCTGTCGTTTTCTTCTGTTGACAGTGTCCTTTGTCTTGTAGAAGCTTTTTAGCTTCATGAGGTCCCATTTATTAACTGCTGATCTTAGAGCCTGAGCTGTTGGTGTTCTGTTCAGGAAGTTGTCTCCTGTGCCAATGAGTTCAAAGCTCTTCTCCACTTTTTCTTCTAATAGATTTAGTATGTCTGGTTTTATGTTGAGATATTTAATTCACTTGGACTTCAGTTTTGGCCCAGGAGGGCCTATACAAACTGCTGCACCAACCAAGGACAATACATGCAGTGAACCTAGATCCCTTGTTCAGATATAGTCAATGGACGGCTCATTAATTTTCCATGGTTGTGGGGGAAGTAGGGACTCCCTCTGACATGAACTCTGGTGCCTCCAATTTGATCACTTCCTCTTGGTGGGGGAGGCCCTGAGGGCACACAGAGGAAGGGGATGCAGGTTATCTGGATGAGACATGATAGGCTGTGGTCAAATAATAGGGGAGGAAGTCCCCTTCTGTCGGAGGTCTAGGGGAGGGGCATAAGAGGGAGGGAGGGTGGGAACAAGAAGAAACAAGTGAGGGGATAACAATGGGATGTAATCTGAATAAATTATAATAAATTAAAAAGGAGAGAGAGACAAAATAAAGCAGAATAACAGAAGTTTTAAAAAGTTCTTATTAATTTTTTAGATTACATCTCAATTGCTGTCCCTTCATTTATATCCTCCCATCCCTCCCTCCCTCTCTCTTCCCTCCCCTAGGTCTGTGACAGAAGGTTATCTCCTCCCCCACGATATGGTCACAGCCTATCAAGTCTCATTCTGGTAGCCTGCTTATCCTTTCTCTGAGTGCCACCAGACCTCCCCACCAAGGGGAGGTGGTCAAATATGGAGCACCAGAGTCCATGTCTGAGTCAGTCCCCTCTCTCCATGCAACTGTGGAGAATGTCCTGACTGTTGGGTAGATCTGAGCATGGGTTCAATAGAATAACAGAAGTTTTATAAATAAAATATCCAAAGGTTAAAAAAATAAATGTATGTAAAAGTGGGAAAAAAAAAAAAAAAGAATGCAATTAAAACTAAGTTGCTAATCAGCTGGCCTTAAAGATAGATAAGGAGACTGTCCTCCATTATCCAGACGGGCCTGAAATAATCCCAAGGGCCCTTCAGTGTAGATTAAGGAGACCAGGGAGACAGCTGCATTGATGGCAGGGTGAGAAGGCCTTGGTCACATTGCTGGCTTTGAAAATGGAAGCCATGGGCCAAGCATTGCGGACAGCCACTCAAAGCTGAAAAGGGCCAGGAAGCAGATGGTCATTAAAAAAGGATGGAGTCCTGCCTGAGCTCACTAACATAGCCTGGTGAGACCCATCAGGGGCTTAGGACCTGCAGAGCTGAGAGATAATAAATATGTGTTGTTTTAAGCCAATGAGTCTTTGGCAATTAGGAACTAATATGAGATGAAAGGCCCTTCTCTCTGACGGCTGCTCCCTCCTGCGGGCTGTGGTGCTGTGACAGCTGGGCAGAGGAATGCTTGTTAGTTTTATGAGGCTGCATTTCATGAGGGGTGGAGTTGGTGCATTAACAGCTGTGCCCCTCAATAGCTTTGCACCATGCCCTTCTTCCCTCAGTGAAGAGGTTCAAGGACTGGATGGAGAGTGTGAGTGTCCCCTCCCCTCCCCTCCCCTCCCCTCCCCTTCCCTCCTCTCACTGTTTGCTTCTTTTATTAGTGGTATATGCAGGAGGAAGAGGTTGAAGAGGTCCCTTTGGATCTCTGGCAATTCTCAGTTTCGCAGGACCAGAGTTTGGAGGGTGCTGTGGCTTGTAGACAACAGTTTGGCCGTTAAGGAAACGAATGCCTCCTTTCTGCTGTTATTCTCTGGCGCTTCTCCTTTGGCTGGGTTCAAATGTGGAGGAAAGCAGCCATGGGCCTCCCTGTAACGTCAGTGGTGAAAGACAGGCCTCGGAACCTGGCACTACTGTACAGAGCAGTTTGATAGCAAGCAAAGGCTCTAAAGGTTTCTTAGGTACAACTATACAAGTGAAGTGAAGCTGAAATAAAATTACCCCCACTCCGTGTAGACAGACTGTGGCTGTGTGACTGCATATGAGTCTTTAGCTGCTGATTGTCTACATGGCTTTGAACTGCTCTTAGAACCTTAGAATGAACCGTGGAGAGTTGTCACTTTTGGCCTGATTGCAGGTTCCTGGAATTATTTGCTACCAGATAGTCTTTGGTTGGCTTGGGCTTGTAGGTTTCTTAAACTCTGCTTGGGATTGTGGATTCCAGACCTCCTTGTGGGGCTAACCACATGGAGGTGTGTGAGTTCATATAAAGATAAAGAGAAATCTTTTAGGGAGGAAATGAAAATTCAGTGGAATTTTTTACAAACCCCAAGGATTTGAAAAAAGGAAGTCCTATCCTTGGGTCATCATCTTTAGGAATCAGGCTTACCTAGAAAACTAGGAAACGGGGTCTTCCCATGTAGGCTGCTCCTACAGTGAGAAAAGTCACACAGAAAGGGCAGAGACAAGGCAGTTCTGTTGATTGAGCTCAGGGAGTGGAGAAAAAATTTCCTTCCTTGTTCCTTTTTCACTTCCTTCTTCCTTTCTCTTTGACTCCTCTTTCTTCCCTTTCTTGCTCTTCCCCCTCCTCCCTCTGTTAAACCTGAAAATTGGGGTGGGAGTGGGGGTCTGGTGGGGAAGGCCAAATCCACAATTGTCTAATTAAAGCAAGCTTTATTAAATCCTAGTCAGGAAGATATACACTGGCCAGATCCATACCCAGAATTCCCAGAGAATGGCACTGATAAAGGCAGAACCCACAAGGCCACATACTTCCTGCACGCGTTCTATCGGGGCAAGCATACACCCTGACATACTTCTTGCCTGCATGTGATCTAGGATATCTGTGTAATTGGGGCCACCAATCTTGTTCACTAAAGTGAAAACACATGGCTTGCTATCTTACACGAATAACAACCTCCGGCATTCCAGGAGGTTATCTGCTCTTGGGCAAGTGGGGCTTAAGGGTTAACTTTAGTGTCGTCAACACCTTCCCCTCTTTCACGTCTCCCCTCTCCCACCTTGCCCATTCTCTCTCCTTCTTTTTGTACTTGGGCTGACTCTAGCTCTTTGCCTTGTCAGCTAAGTGATCTACATACACCCCCAGACCAACGACAACATTTTCTTGACAGAGAGGTTGAGTTCTTAGATATCTGTGAGTGTGACTGAAATAATAATTAAAGAAAAAAGGGGTATGCTCACGCCTAAATACTTTTAAGGATGGAACCAGAGGCATTAGAATATTCTTTACTAAATCAGGGGAGATGAGTTCACTAGATTAGACAACATTGCAGAATAAATGGAGGCCACTAGAGGGAGCACGGACCTAGAAAACTGGCAGTCACTAACACACTGAGGAAATGGAGAGGCTCTATTGTTGTCTAAGTTGTTGAGGGACATGGTTAATTTTTCAAGGGGATATTGGCCATGCTCTGAGAAAACATGCCACATAGTTATGAGGAAGACAAAACTCCTTCTAAAGGAAATTTATCACTAAAGAAACAGATCAAGTTACACTTACATTAGGACTAAAGAAACATCAATCTGCAGATACCTCCAGGTCATAGACTAGTCAATGCGCATGCTTCTTTACCCCACTGTAAAGCCATATCCAAAACAGCCTCTCCATGGCAGATTTTTGCCCCTGGAGGTTTAGTTCACATGCCAAAAATTGCTAAAGAAATCTGATAAGGCTGAGATTCATGAGGAATCCAAGGGTCTCCACTTCACCTCATCTTGTCCCCATGATTTCTGGCACAAGAAAGATGATTTTTGCTGACCTCAGAGATTCTGAGCATGTTTGGAACTGATGAGAACGCTGTCTTTAAGATACTTTCTTCTGATTGTCCTGGACACAATTTGTAGACCAGGCTGGCCTTGAACTCATAGAGATCTGCCTGCCTCTGCCTCCTGAGTGCCAAGATTAAAGGTGTGTGCCACAACCACATGCCTGGAGTATTTTAATAAAAAAATTGATTTGTTTTCCTTCCATACAATGCATCCTGACCACAGCTTCCCCTCCCTCTACTCCTCCTAGTGCCCCATCAGTTCCACTCTACCCCTGTCTCCTCCAAGAAAAGAGCAGACTTCCCAAGGATATCCATTAAATGTGATACAACAAGATACAACAAGACCAGGCACAAAACCTCACATCAAGACTGGGCGAGACAACCCAGTAGGAGGAAAAGGGTCCCAGGAGCAGGCAAAAGAACCAGAGCCACCCCACCCCACCCCCACTGCCAGAAGCCCTCCCCACCTGCCCAAACACCAGGCTAACAATCGTAACATATATAGAGAGGACTTAGCATAGACCTAGGTAGGCCCCACAATGGCTGCTTAGTTGATTTCGTGGCCCATGCTCCTCTAGTGTCCTTAACTTCTCTGGCTCTCACAATTCTTCTTCCCTCTCTTCCACAGGTTCTCTGAGCTCTGAGGGGACTCCAATCTGGGCTCTCTTTCTACCTCGCGTTTAGTTGTGGCTCTCTGCATTTGCTCCCTTCAGCTGAAGAGGCAGCCTGTGAGATGACTGTTGTTTTAGGCACTAATCTATGAGTGTAGCAGAGCACTGTTAGGAGTCATTTAATTGATATTCATTATTTATTTGTTTTTGGCCAGTTGTATTTGGTTCTATCTAGGTTTCTGGGTTTTGCAGCCTCCACTTCCTGGTCATTCAGTGTCAGGCATGGGTGTGGGCCATTTTTACTATGTTAACCCTACTGATCCAGGGTCTTGGAACATCTTTCCGTCTTCTGATATCTTCTTCAAAGACTTGAAGGTCTTGTTGAACAAGCCTTTTACTTATAGAGTTATCCCAAGATACTTTATAATATTTATGGCTATTGTGAATAGTGTTGCTTCCCTGATTTCTTAAATCTTTTTGAAGATGTATTTATTTTATGCATGAATACTCTACTTGCATGTATACCTGCAGGCCAGAAGAGGGCATCAGATCCCAGTTTAGATGGTTGTGAGCCACCATGTGGTTGGTGGGAATTGAACTCAGGACCTCTGGAAGAGCAGTCAGTGCTCTTAGCCACTGAGCCATCTCTCCAGCCTGCTTCCCTGATTTCTTTCTTGGCTCATTTGTACATAGGAAGGGTACTGATTTTTTGTTTTTGTTTTTGTTTTTTTTAGTTAATCTTATATCCAGCCACTTTGCTGAAGGTGTTTATCAGCTGTAGGAGTTCCCTGGTGGAATTTTTAGGGTTGCTTATATATACTACCATAACATCTGCAAATAATAATCTTTGACTGGTTCCTTGACAATTTGTATCCCCTTGGTTTCCTTTAGTTGTCTTATTGCTTTAGTCAGAACTTCAAGCACTCTATTGAATAGACATAGGGAGAGTAGCTAGTTTTGTCTTGTTCCTGATTTAAGTGGAATTGCTTTGGGCTTTTCTCTATTTAATTTGATGTTGGCTATAGGGTGTAAATTGCCTTTATTATGTTTAGATATTTCCCTTGTATCCATAATATCTTCAGGACTTTTATCATGAAGAGGTGTTGAATTTTGTTAAAGGCCTTTGTGATGATCAGGGGTGCTTTTTCTTTCAGTTTATTTATATGGTAGATTATATAGATTGGTTTTCATATGTTGAAACTTCCCTGCATCTCTGAGATGAAGCCATCTCCTGGGCCCCAGCTCTAGCTAAAACCCCAGAGACAGCCGCCACCAGGCACTACTATGTGAGACCTTTCCCCCCATCCCTTGCTTTCATGGTTCCGATACACAAACCCAACAGTGATGAGGCCTGCTCTGTGCCCTCCATTCCTTCCATTTCCCAGGCCCTAGCTCTAGCTAAAATCCCAGAGACCTGAAGTGAGAGTGGAGGGCACCAGGCAGGACCCACTGCTGCTGGTTTGCTGGATGAACCGAGCAAGCAAAGGGCTGGGGGAGGAGCCTTGTTTGGTAGTCCCTGATGGCAGCTGTCTCTGGGGTTTCAGGTAAAGCTGGTGCTTGGAGACCAGAGGGCCAGAATCTTCTTTTTTAGGTTAGGACAATTTTCTTTTATGGATTTGTTGAAAATATTTTCTGGGTCTTTGAGCTGGGATTTTATCTTTCCTCTATTTCTATTATTCTTACGTTTGGTCTCTTTATAGTGTGCTGGATTTCCTAGATGTTTTGTGTCAGTAATTTTTTTAGAGTTAACATTTACTTTGACCAATGTATCAATTTCTTCCTTAGTGTCTCCAATGCCTGAGACTCTTTCTTCCATCTCCTGTTTTTTGTTGGTGAACCTTGCCCATGTAGTTCTTATCTGAAGTCCTAAATTTTTTATTTCCAGAACTCACTCAGTTTGTGCTTTCTTTTTCTTTCTTTCTTTCTTTTTTTTCCCCCAGAGCTGAGAACCGAACCCAGGGCCTTGTGTTTGCTAGGCAAGTGCTCTAATACTGAGCTAAATCCCCAACCCAGTTTGTGCTTTCTTTATTGCTTCTATTTCCATTTTTCATGTATCGAACAGTTTTATTTACTTCCTTCAACTGTTTTTTTCTATTGGCTTTCTTTAAGGGATTTATTTACTTCCTTCAATTTTTTTGTTTATGTTTTCCTGGATTTCTTTATTTCCTCTTTAAGGACCTTTACTATATTCGTATAGTTGATTTTAAGGTCTTTTTCTTCTTCTTCGGTCCTGGAATATTCAGGGCTTGCTGTAGTAGGGATAGCTCTGGTGGTGACACACTGCTTGCCTGATTGTGTTTCTATGCTGGTATCTGTGCATTTGGGTTTGGGTTGATTATAGGTAAAAGTGCTGATTTCTGAGTTTGTCTTTGTTGGATTGATGCTTTGTTCCATGTTTTTTGTTTTTGTTTTTGCTTTTGTTTCCTCTCTGGTCTTCTAGTCTGTTTGGCCTGTGATTAAACATGGTGTTCAACCTGAATTGGGGCCTGGACTACTAGCAGCCAGGGTGGCGCCTGGTCGAGCGGGTGTGTGTGTGTGTGTGTGTGTGTGTGTGTGTGTGTGTGTGTCTCCATCTGCATTGGGATCTGAGGCAAGGTGACAAAGAGGGGAGACTAGGCACAGGGTGGGGGTGGGGCACCCTGAGAAAGTGGTGGAGGTCCATGGGTGTGTGGCCTACTTGGACTTTTGGCAGCTGGCATAGCATCTGGTTGAGCAGCTGCATTTTTAGTTTAAAAGAAGATACAGTTAAATTCTGCTCTTTGTTTCTTTTGAAATTAAAAGGAAAAAAAAATTAAAAGGGGCTCATGCTAAATTTTAGGGTTTTTTTGGGTTACTGATGTTGAGCTGTCTGCTGTTGTATTGGTGCTACACTGTGCTTGGTTTGCATCCCTCACGTGAACTGTGTGGAGGGAGTTGCTGAGCTGATTAGGAAGAGGCAGAGTAAGTAGAGTTAATTGCTGTCCTATTTGGATATACCTCAGAGGCCTTGGGGGCCAACAGTCACCTGCCTTCATGACTGTATCCCAGGAGGATTCAAAGCATGGGGTGAGAACCTTTATTCGATTTCTTCAAATGAAAGTGAGGATAAGCCCCCTTTAAAAAACAGGTTAACATGTCCCATGAAAGTCTTCACTCACCAGGAAAGTGGGTCAGAGGGGAGGACATCCTATTAGGACTCTAGGTGAGTGAAGCATGGGAGAATGGGGAAATAGAAGGATCCAGATGGTCCTAGAAATCTACAAGAAGAGCATTATTATGGGCAGATCTGGGCCCTGGGATCCTGCATAAAAACTATGGCACCAGCCAAGGACAATACATGCAGTAAACTTCGAACCCCTACCCAGACCTAGCCAATGGTCAGGACATTCTCCACAGTTGAGGGGAGAGTGGGGACTGACTTTCACATGAATTCTGGTGCCCCATATTCGACCACGTCCCCTGGATGGGGAGGCCTGGTGGCATTCAGAGGAAGGATAGCAGGCTACCAAGAAGAGACTTGATACCCTGTGAGCATATACAGAGGGAGAAGGCCCCTCTCAGTTACAGTCATAGGGGAGGGGAGTAAGGGGAAAATGGGAGGGAGGGAGGAATGGGAGGATACAAGGCATGGGGTAACAATTGAGATGTAATATGAATAAATTAATAAAATATATTTAAAAACAGGTTAAATTAGCAAATATATGTAAAATATTCTGAAATAGGGCCACACCAATTGGTTATTTGGTTACATATTTGATTACAAATGGCTAAACATCTGAAAGTGGGAGACTGCTCTGATGCTGGCCTTTTAATCATCCTGCATGCTTAACCATCAGTATGAAAAAAAGAGGCTACTCTGTGTTGGAGTCTTTCTCTCCTATTCATCCCTTCCTCACAGAAGCAGCAGAGTGGAGCCGGGGTGGGGGTGGGGGGATAAACCAGGGCATCTTTCCAGATTATCTTTTTTTTTTTTTTTAAATGTTCTAGACTACTAGTAGCTTTTCCAGCTCTGTCTCTGTGATTCAGGGTGTCAGCAGAGGAGCAGAGAGCAGACAGATCCTTATCCTGAGGCTTCTTATCCAGAAAGCCACAAATGTTGGGTCTACTGGCATACTTTCCATATCATAAACTTTGGCATCACGAAGACTCTGGGCTGATCTTCCTGTCTGGGAGATAGTAACAGTTGAGTGACACTAGAGAGCACCAGGGAGCTGGAGGAAAGCCAGAAGAGTGCCAACCCTGCACTGTAGCAGATTAGCTGCTCTGTTGGTCTCTTGAGCTCTCTTTTATGTATAGGATGCTGGAAAACAGAGATGCCTTTGCTTCCTGCCATCCTCTCTGCCGATACTCAGTCTTCTTTCCTCATGCATTTCCCCCTGTTTTGTATGCATTCACAGTGAAAACTGCTTAGGGTTGCAGGGAATTCAGAGCAGATTCGTTAGGCAGGGCGTGAAAGGCACTTGGTAGATGTTAGCTGCGTGGGTTAATGAGGGTGATCCGCCCTGAGAAGTCCTGCCAGATGAGGCTATGGCAATCTTGAAGAGAGGTGAAAGCAGGGGAGCACAGGATAGGACTCAGGATCAGATACCACACAGTTCACAACAGGAGCAGAGAGAATGAGTAACCAAGAGTGGCAGTGTTCAGGAAAGTTATTGAGGAGGATATATTTGTGTCTAGTCTTTCGGGGAGAGTAGAAAAGTCAGAGCTAAGAAACAGCCCTGAGGCCTGTTGTGTGTGGCCTTTGGGAGAGCAACTGTAATGGGCTGGTGGGTGGGAGCAGGCACATTACAGTGGGTGAGTAGGCATGGTGGCCCATGTTGGAGGTGCAGAAAGATGACTAGGGTAGCATAGGTAAAAAGGAATCCTAGTAGAGTGAAGGTGTCCCCCCCTTCCCTTCCTCGGCCTGACAAAGTCACGAGAGAGCTGGGTTTAGGTTGCAATACTTTAATGTAAGACATTGAAGGGCAGGCTAAGAGGTAGTGGTCAGGATAAGTGGAGTGTGGGTGATGATGACGCCTCCTATGACCTAGCATGGGACGTGGTTAGGCACTCTTGTCTTCATGGCACCAGGGATTATGCCTTCCACACCAGTTATACGTCTTTCATTATTTTACTCAGCTCTTTCTTCATCATCTAGCTTAACTTGGTCAGTTTCCCCTCTGAGGTAGTTGATGTAATTTGAAAATAGAAATGTCCAGTTAGGGTGGATTTCCTGTTCATACCTCCACTACACCTCCCTTTAGCAAAAATCTTCCTGCAGTGCTGGCAGCTGGTTCATTTGATCTTACACTTAAAATTTGTGCTTCTAAGACTTCTTTTTCCTTTGTAGAATCTTCTTATTTCTACACAAGCTAAAGACTGCCCTGGCTTTCTCTGCTTACCACCTCACCAGACATTTCTCTTCTTCCCTGGATCATACCAGCTGAGGTGGTGGGTGCTGTGGTCTCTTCCAGATAAGAGGCCCCACTCCTGAGCCCATCCTGGGCCTTTTGACTCTTTGGTTTGGCAGATTCTCTCACCACATTATCGTTAGAAACCAGCTCTTCTCTGAAGATGGAAGGCTCCTTGGAAGAGTCCTTACTAGAATCACTCTCCTTTATGGTGTGGTTGATGAGAGTGGACTGGGAATCTAGAACCAAGGTCATGCAGGGAATGAGGGGCAGAGAAAACTTCTAGGAGAAACAGACTGTCTCTTCACATAAGCTAATGCACTGAGTTTCTGCCTAACTGATCTATGGTAGTGTTGAGGTCCTCAGCTTATATCCCTGACCTCCTCAAAGCATGAACTGGATTTCTAAAACCAGGACTAAGAATCTCTCGCCCCCTCCCCCATTCTTACCACCAGAAAAATTTTCCTTCTCAATTAAGAGCCATTTGCAAACACCCCTATGTTTGCTTGGCTTACAGGAGGAGCTTATTAACCTGGGTTCTTTCTTCTGAACTCAAAGTGTTTTTATACTTTAGCTTTTCAGACTTCTCCCAGGTTAGTGTTGGAAGTTAGCTCAAGATTAAGCCATGTTTACAGTTAATCTGCAAAACTGAACCCTTCAGTGTTTGAGGTTTTTGGGAGGTGAAGAGCTGATATAACTGATAAGGGCCCTTGTCTCAGGATGAGCTGAAACATTTTACCTGCCAACACCCAATTTCCAATGACCACATAGCACAAGTGGCCTGCAGATCTATGGCCAGTTAGTGCAACAGGAAGGGTTAAGGCCAACAGCAGGAGGGACTGTCTACTCACTTCCTCCTAACATCATTTACTTTTAGTCTTTTGCCACCACCAGCTAGCAGATGCCCTCAGAAGACTTACTGGCATCAGTGTGCTGTGGCTTCATGTGGAGTTCATCTTCGGACCCTGAGGATAGAATAAGTTAAAATCTCCAGAGATCTCAAGACAGCTACCATGTGAACTGGTCCTTTGTAGTCATCGCACTGCAGCCTCCTCAACCTTCTTCGCTCTCTTTTGTTTGTTTGCTCTAAATGGGGTTTTGTTTGATAGCTCTGGTTAATCTGGGACTTGCAAGACTTCCCTGCTTCTGTTTCCTGAGTGCTGGAGATGCAGGTGTATACCACCATGCCCAGCTAGTCCCTTACTCTTTACACTTTACATGGTGTTTATAAAATACTGTGTAATCTTTTCAATATATTCATTTTTCTTCCCCCTCAAATTAAATTTCGGTGATGGCAGAGGTATTTATGTAAGCTGTTAGTGTATCCGTAGCTGAGTGGGTGCTATGAATAACAGCACTTCATGTAATGTGTGTGTCTTGCTCTCATTGTACCAAGGGAGGTGAGGAGGTCTAAAGCAGCGATTTTACTTGGGTTGTGCGGATCCAGCCTCTGGTTATAGGAGATAGCGGAATCTCTGTTGACTGATAGTCTGCCCTGTTGTGGGTCTAGTCTGGCCTTCTGGGTTGTTGGACCCAAGGGTGTACGTCTTCATGCCCACTTCCAGCTGTGGCTTTTTTCACTCTCCATCTTATCATCCGTCCACAAGGGTGGCTACCTTGCACATCTGACAGCACAAAATGGCCTGTAAAAGACTAAGGAGAGTGGGAAGGAAGGCATGCTCACCAGGCAGGGCAGCAAGGGGGCTGGCAGCAAGGGGGCTGGCAGCAAGTGGGCTGGAAGCAAGTGGGCTGGAAGCAAGGGGGCTGGCAGCAAGGGGGCTGGCATCAGCAGGACAGTGAAGAATTTCGTGGTGTCCCTGGAACAAGGTCAGCTTTCCTTTGGAAGCTGTGTAGAGTGCTGGAGTAGCAGTCTGGCTGGGACTGTGTTTATTTGGGGGTAAGGATGCAGCACAGCAGGTTGAAGATTGGACTGGGAAGCAGGATAGGCCCACTTCCCATTCTGACTACATTGGGTTTTGGGAATTGGTGTTTCTCGGAAAAGAGTTAGCAGAAAAGTAAGGCCCCTAGCCTTCCCTTTGGCCTAGCCATTGCCAGGGTGTGCCAGCCCTGGGTGCTATCCCTTTGTACCTTTGGGGTAACTTCCTGAGTGGGCTCCCTTTCTTAATGTTACTCATTACTGTCATTATTTTACTTTCCCCCTTTTGATTATTTAATTACTATCTGCTTCCTTCAGAAAAGTGAAACTTCCATGACGCTGGGATCCTAATTGGTTTCTTGACATGGTTTCTCCAGCACCTGTCTAGAAGCTGGCTCATATTTGGGTCCATAAAATATTGCTTATGTGACTGAACTGAGGAAAGGTCATCTGGTCCAGGGTGCAGACAGACAGACCTCCCCATCAGTTCAGGATGCAGGAGTGAGGCAGGTACAGGAATTCCACCTGCTAGGTTATGTTCCGGGTTTGCTCACACAGGATGTCTCATTTGATTAACAATAATTGGGAAGTTACTTATTAATCAAGGAACTAATATTCTAGCCATGAAGTGACTTCTACCAACCACATATCTGGATGCATATTTTCCTTCATTAATATAGATTCACTGTGCAACATACAGAGCTTCATTAGAACACCCCATATGGCCTTATTTGGTCCTTTTCCATCCTGAGGGTTTCCTTTCTCTTTCTAAATAATTACCCTTCTACTATCCATTTGTTTCTCTCTCTCTGTCTCTCTGTCTCTCTCTCTCTCTCTCTCTCTCTCTCTCTCTCTCTCTCTCTCTCTCTCTCTCTCTCTCTCTCTCACACACACACAGAGTTTTGACACCAGAAGACATAATAGGTGGATGTTTCCCAACTGGCTCAAACAGTAAGCTTGTTAGCCTGCTAATGTAGCAAGAAAGGGAGTGTGGAAGAGAGCGTGCAACAATCACAAAATTAACCATGCAAATGGAAGATGTTTGTACTAATCACAAGCCTTCTGTTAGATTACCAGAGGAAGCACTCCTCAGTTGTCCAGGGTAAAATGGCCACCACCGTTTACTGAGGCTTGTGACTGTAAAAATACCTGGGACAAGCTGTTTGAAATTGTTGTGGTGAAGGTAGTGCCTTTAGGAGCTAGAGCTATGCTTCACTAGCAAGCAGCTGCTGTCGCCATACAGTTTCCTCAAGGTGTCTATGGGCGTTCAAACTAGTCAGGGTATTGTGAGTGTCTCTGTGGCTGATAGTTTTCCACTCAAGGCTGCTGGAGTGCCAGGGAAGGGTCTAATAGCTGTCAGGTCACTCTGGTGCTCAGCATTATGGGCTATTTGCAGGAAAATCGATCTTAAAGAGGAATGCTTATGATACATTCTTTTCTAACATGAGCCATTATTTATTTATTTTTAAAAATATATTTTATTAATTTATTCATATTACATCTCAGTTGTTATCCCACCCCTTGTATCCTCCCATTCCTCCCTCCCTCCCATTTCCCCCCACTCTCCTCCTCTATGACTGTTCCTGAGGAGGACCTCCTCCCCCTGTATATGCTCATAGGGTATCAAGTCTCTTCTCAGTAGCCTGCTGTCCTTCCTCTGAGTGCCACCAGGCCTTCTGACTTTCACATGAGCCATTATTTAACAGCTATTCCTTTCCCAGCTCCCTAGGGAGAACTGAATCCCCCTCAGGTCTCACCCATACTGTATTTGAACCCTAACACCCTACATAAGGCTGGATGGGTGCCCTCTTCACTCTAATTGGGTTTTGATACCTCATACCAGATTTCTGCTTCCTTTCACTCTTCTGGAAGACATCTCTTCTCTCTTTTCTTCCAGTTCCAACCTCTTGGTCCCATTTCACATTACCTCTGCTGCCCAAGCAGCTGCTTACCTCACGCAACTCTACCTCCTGTCTTCTCTACTGAATTATTCAGGGAGGCAAATGGGAACACCAGCAGCCAGAAGGAAGACAACAGCATTTTCTTTGTGTGTGTTTTTTTTTTTATATCTTTTAATTCATTTTAATAGAAATTTCATGAAAAATTTCACTTTAAGACATGAATTTGTATTACTTTTTGTTTTTTCATATGCAAGGCATGCTTGGTATTAGTTTTAGGCTTTGTGTAATTCTTTAATGTTAACAGTTTTTAATTATATCTTGCTATGTGACCCATTTCTTTTCTCATTTTTATCTGTAATTATGATAATGTAAAAGCACAGTTACAAAAGATGTATTCAGCTCCTTGTTTATTTAGATTTGTTTTCTTCTGCTGGCATTGCTTAAAGTAGTGTTCTTTCACTTCCCCAGTCCGCTTTTCTCTTTAGTATGTCACCATCGTAGAGCATAATATTTTATTATTATTTTCCCTTACCCCTTGGTTTCTGCACTTCACATGGTTTCTGGTTCCCCAGCTACAAGAACTGTAGAAGTGTGTCTACATACACCAGTGGTCTCTCCTGACCTTTTTCTCAGCTTTTCCACTGTCTCATAGATTCTAGTGTTCACTCTTTACTCTGTAACCATACTTTCTTTAGTGGTTTTGCCTTAGTCCTGTATCACAAAGGATTCTGCAGCCATAACGAATCCTTCTTTCCACTTACCTTTGCTAGGTTGAAGTTTATCTCATACTAAGGTTATTTATTTATTTATCTTTAGAAAGAAATAGTTCATAGAAATGAAATCCTATGAATTTTGACGTACTTGAGAATATTTGATCTGTTAGCCTGATAAAATGGGTTGATTGTGAGCTGGGCGTGGTGGTGCACGCCTTAAATCCCAGCACTTGGGAGGCAGAGGCAGGCGGATTGCTGTGAGTTCGAGGCCAGCCTGGTCTACAAAGTGAGTCCAGGACAGCCAAGGCTACACAGAGAAACCCTGTCTCGAAAAAACAAAACAACAAAAAATTGCATGTGTACAGAGTGTATTGCGATGTTTTAATACACATGTATAGTGTATAGTGAGTAGATCAGGGTATTTGATCTGCCCACCACCTCAAATATTGGTCTTTGTGCTGGCAAATCCTTCCTATTAGCCATGAAAGACACAATTATTTGTTGTCTGAGTAACCCTGAGTGGTGCGGAGCATCGTAAGTTACCCACCCTGCTGCTGCACTGTCATTTATGTTCATTCTCCCCTCTTCCCAACACCTGCTAAGGGTTCTTTAGCTTTGAAAGAAAGGAATTTCATTAGGTCAGTTCTCAAAATCGGTCTTTGTATATCATTTTTCCCTCTCTCTCAAATCTATAGTTTCAAGATTTTTTTTAAAAAAAAAATTAAAGTTAAATGTTTACTTGCAGTAAAATTCACAAAAAACCAGCTTACCAATCTTAATCATTTCTAAGATTGTATTTTTACAACAGGAAATAAGGTGGGCAATCTGCTCCTGGAAACTTTTGATCTTATAAAAAGAGAAAATCCATATCTTTTAATCAGCCCCCTTGACCTCCCCTCTGACCACCCAGATTCAAGTTTTCTTTTCTTTTCTTTTTTAAAAAAACATCTTATTCAGTTATATTTTCCTCTTCAGTTTGTACAGTTCTCTATTTCAGGCCTGTTGTTATATAATGTGTGAGTCTAGTTACAAACAAGGCGTCCCTGCTTTTGCTCCTGTGGATGTCTTGTGTACGTTAGAGATCTGTGCTTTCCTGGCTCTGCCCAGATCCTGTCACTCTGGGACATTCTGTTAGCATTCTCCACCTGTTTGTTTCTGGTCCTGTTGGAGAAGGCAGAGCTTCTCTACAGCAAGTGTTGTGTGAGGTTAGAAGGCTTCTGTTGTCACATGACGGTGTTTATTTATGCATCTTTGTTTCCTCATTGTAATGGGCTGGCTGTAGAGATTAGAAGTTGGTCCTTCCCTCCTTATATTTGGAGTTGTATTGAGTACTTTCTGTTTTTGTTTGCATACTACCCGTATCTGAATTTCCATAATCTTAAATAAGCAGGAAAAGAAACTGTAAATCCAGAAAAAAGGCCCATCTCTTCTCTCTCTGAATGTGTGTGAACATGACATGCCTGGCTTTTTAATATGTGTTCTGAGGATTTGAACTCAGTCATATTGCTTCTGCAATAAACTCTCTTACCCACGGAGCCACCTCCTGAGCTTCAAAGTCTCTAACTTATTACACCAGTGCTGTCTGTCATTTTGTGAGATGTGCTGTGGGGAGTGAGGTGGAAGGTTGCGTATGGCCTTCCATCTGGCACAGATGTGCCTCAAGTGGTTTTGTTTATAGAGTGAGAGTACACTACCCCTCGCAATGAAGTAAAATCTTATCATCTATAAAACACATCAAAAGGGGTGTGCTCCACTTCTTGTATAGCCTAGGTCTTTGGGGTTGAAGTTTTTAATTTGAAATAGTATCTGACAAAGTCATTTCCACTCATTAACTTGTTGGCAGCCCTGTGTATGCAGAGTCAGCCATTTGTGGGTGTGAGATGAAGTTACCTCCCTTCCTCTCAGCCAAAAATAGATTCTTTCTCACACATTATCTCCTGATTATAGTTTCCCCTCCCTCTACCCCTCCCAGCTCCTCCCACCTCTCCCTCCCTCTGGATCAACTCCGTTTATGCCTTTCATTAAAAGAACAGGCTTCTAAGAGAGAACATCCAAACAACACAAAAATAGAATATAATAAGATGAATGGCCACCCCCAAAGAAGAAAAGAGCCCCAAGAAGAAGCAAAAGAGACACACTAGTTTTCATAGTCAGGGGTCCCATGAAGATACTAAGCTAACAGCTGTAACATATATTTTCAGAGGGCCTGGTGTAGACGCACACAGGCCCTGTGCTTGCTGCTTCAGCCTCTATGAACTCATATGAACCTTGCTTAGTTGATTCAGAAGACCTTAATCTCTTGTTGTTCTCCATCCCCTCTGACTCCTGCAATCTTTTCTTCTTTATTTTCACAGGGTTCCCTGAGCTCTGAGGGGAGGGATTTGATGGAGACCTCCAATTTAGACTTGCTGTCCACATAACGTCTGGCTGTGTGAGCCTCTGCATCTGTTCCCATCTGCTGCTGGAGGAAGCCTCCCCGATGAAGACTGGATAAGGCATTGGTCTGTGAGTGTAGCAGAAAACCATTAGAAATAATTTTATTGATTTGTTTTTTAGACCAGTAGTGTTTAGTTTACCCCAGGTCTCTAGGCTATGTAGTCTCTTGTTCTTGGTTACCCAAGCAGTGTTAAGTATGGATTCCTTTCCGTGGAGTGGGCCTTAAGTCAAATCAGACATTGGTTGGATACTTTGAGGCCCTAGCATGTCTTGTGGGCAGGAAGGATTATAGGTCAAAGGTTTTGAAACTGGGTTGGTGTTCTTGTCTTTCTTTTGGTATCCTGCAAAGTACCTTCCCATACCAAAGACACTAGAACATAGGGATGAAGGCTCCATGCAGGCACTAGCTTGACGTCTGCATGTTTAGTGAGTTGTGTGGATGTTGTCTTTGGCCATAGGGCCCCACTATCAGTTTGTAGAGAGCAACCCTTTGCCTTAGCATCAGCCTGGGTTGCTTGGAGATTCCATGGGACCTCGGCCAACAACTCAATTGAATGTAACCCAGTCCCTCCACTGGAAGCCTTGTCTGGCTACAGGAGACGGCCAGTTGAGACTCTCTATCCCCCATTATTACAAGTTCTCACTAGGATCACATTCATAGATTTCAAGAGTTTCCCACTCTACTAAGTTCTCACATCCCCCCCACATGCCCCCACATGCCCCCACATCCCCCACATGCCCCCACATGCCCTCACATTCCCCCACATGCCCCCACATGCCCCCACATCCCCCCACATGCCCCCACATGCCCCCACATCCCCCCACATGCCCCCACATGCCCCCACATCCCCCCACATCCCCCTACTCTAGCCGTGTCTTTCTTCCCTCACTCCACTCCATCTCTACCTCCACCTGATCCTGAATCCAGTCTTCCCAGAAGACCCATGCATATGACCTAGACCCTTCCTCTTCTTAAATTTAGTTTTAATTTTACTTATTTTACACCTGCAGTTCCCTTCCTTCCTCTCTCCCTAGTCCCTCCTCCTCTCTACACTCTACTCTTGCTCTGTTTCTCTTCAAAAAAGGGCTGGCCTCAGTCTCAATGGATACCAACTGGCCATGGCACATCAAGTTGCAATAAGACTAGGTACCTCCTCTCCTGTGAAGGCTAGACAAGGCAACCTAGTAGGAGGAAAGAGTCTTAAAGGCAGGCAACAGAGCCAGAGATAGCCCTTGTTTCCACTTTTAGGAGTCCCACCAGAAGATCAAGCTACACAATGGTGACATATGTGTGGAAGGGTTAAGTCAGTCCCACGCAGGCTCCATGGTTGGCGGTTCAGTCTCTATGGGGCCCTGTTGGCTCAGGTTGGTTAATTCTGTGGGTTTTCTTGTGGTGTTCTTGACCCCTCTGGCTCCTACAATCCTTTCTCCACATCTTCTGCTGGGTTCCCCAACCTTTGCCTAATGTTTGGATGTGGGTCTCTGCATCTGTTTCCATCAGTTGCTGGGTGAAGCCTCTCTGATTGGCCAGGCATCAATCATGTTTGTCTTTTGTAGACTCTACCTTCTTAAGTCTCTGGGTCTACAGATTGTAGCTTGGCTACTATTTACTTAATGGCTAATATCCACTTATAAGTGAATACATACCAAATTTGTCTTTCTAGGTCTGAGTTACCTACTCAGGATGACTTTTCTAGTTCCATCCATTTGCCTGCACTTTTAGTGATGTAATTTTTTTTTAAACAGCAGAGTTATGCTTCATTGTGTTTATTCATTCCTTCATTTTGTTTACTTATTCCTCTTTTGAGGGACTTTTCTCGTTTTGGCTATTATGCATAAAGCCTCAATGATCATAGCTGAGCCAGTGTAGGATGGAGCATTTTTGGGTATATGCCCAAAAGTGATTTTAAGGTAGGTTGAGTCCCAGTTTTCTGAGAAACTGCCATATTGATTTCCACAGCTGCTGTACAAGTTTGCGCTTCCACCAGCAATGGAAGAACGTTCCCCGTGTTCCGCATTTTCACCAGCATGAGCTGTCATTTGTGTTATTGATCTTAGCCATTCTGACAGATGTAAGATGGAATCTCAAAGTAGCTTTGATATGCATTTCCCTGGTGGCTAAAAATACAGAACATTTCTTTAAGTGTTTCTCAGACATTTGAGAATCCTCTAATGAGAATTCTCTATTTAGATCTGCACCACATTTTATATTAGATTATTTGTTTTTTGGTTTTTTTTTGATATCTAGTTTCTTAAGTTCTTTATATATTTTGGATATTAGTCCTATATTGGATGTGGAGTTGACAAAAATCTTTTCCATTCTGTAGGCTGCCACTTGCTGTCTTTTGTATTATGAATCTTTTCAGTTTAAAGGGGAGGTTCCATTTATTAATTGTTGATTTTAGTGCCTATGCTATGGGTGTTCTAGTCAGAAAATTGCCACCTGTGCCAATGCATTCAAGGCTATTCCCCACTTTCTCTTTTATCAAGTTCAGTATATCTGGTTTTATGTTGAGGTTTTTGATCCACTTGGACTTGAGTTTTGTGTAGGGTGATGAACATGGATCTAATTACATCCTCCATTCAGCCATCCAGTTAGACTAACACTATTTGTTGAAGATGCTTTCTTTTTTGCATTGTTTATTTCTGGCTTCTTTATTAAAAATCAGGCATCCATAGGTATATTGACTTATGTAGATTTGATTCTATTCCATTGATCAATATGTCTGCTTTTATACCAATACTATTTAGCTTTTATTTCTATAGCTCTGTAGCACAATCTGAAATCAGGGATGGCGATACTTCTAGAAGTTCATTTATTGTTAAGGATTGTTTCAGCTATCCTGGGTTTTTAATTTTTCCATATGAAGTTGAATATTGTCCTTTCAAAGTCTATAAAGAATTGTGTTGGGATTTTGATGCAGAGTGCATTGAATATATAGATTGTTTTTGGTAAGATGGCTATTTACTATGTTAATCTTACTGATCCATGAACATGGGATATACTCCCAAATTTTGATATCTTCTTCAAATTCTTTCTTCAAATCCTTGAAGTCTTTCACTTGCTTAGCTGGAGTTACCCCAATACATCTTATATTCTGTGAAGCTATTGTGAAAGATGTTGTTTCCCTGATTTCTTTCTCAGCCTGTTTGTCATTTGTATTCAGGAGGGCTACTGTTTTTTTTTTTTTTTCTCCCTTTGAGTTAGTGTTGTATGTAAGCTTAGATTTTCCTAAACCTGCTTTATTTAGGGTTCTTAAACACTTCAACCTCGCTTCTATCGAAGTCCAGCTTTGACACCAACTGCGGAAAACTGAGGTGGGGTGTGAATCCTGTGGCTGGTTGACTGGTGACCCTGTAGACTTTCTCTGAGGGCAACCTTCCAAGCCAGAACTGATAGTTACCGGCAATAACTTCCACTGAGAGTGGCAAGCTGGGGCTAGGGCTGATGGCTCCTAGCCGGGATTAGAGTTGATGGCTCCTAGCAGGGGCTTCCACTGATGGTGACAAGCATCTGAAAAAGAAAGGAAAAGGAGCGAAAGGAACTGGTACACACACACACACACACACACACACACACACACACACACACACTTACATTAGACGATGAAGTAAGACAAATTCCAGCTGGTAGGTTTCAACAAACTGTTTCTTCTTCCTTTTATTATTATCTTCTTATTTTTATCCTTATCCCCAATCTTATCTGTCGTCTTTTTCTTCTTCTTCTTCTTCTTCTTCTTCTTCTTCTTCTTCTTCTTCTTCTTCTTCTTCTTCTTCTTCTTCTTTTTCTTCTTCTTCTGTTTTTTTCTGCTTCTGTTTCTGTCTTCTGTTTCTCAGTTTCTATGTCTTCTTGTTTCTGTCTTTTATCCTTTTCCTTTCACAGTTTATATACCCCAACAAAGTTTTTCAAGCAGTACAAAAATCACAATATGTTTACATTCTATTTATCTATAAATAAACGATTACAATGGACATATGTAAGAAAATCATGTTCCACAATACCTTCACATGACCAGGTGTTTTACATATTATGGGTAAGGAATAAACATGAATAACAAGTTATTTCTGAGAACCCATATACATTTGTGCATAAGCAACTTGTTACATATTAACAGAGTATAAGCAAGCAAGAGAATTTCTCAGCCAGCTTTTCTTTACTGGCAGGCTACAATTTGAGGTTACAAAGAAGGAATCAATTATCTTAAGAAGTAATCTTATGAAGACCTTAAAGGAATCACAAATCTAAACTCCTATATAAAAATAATCAGCCATATCTATTTAAAGTCTCAAAGGTGCTTGTCTACTCATTAATATGTTTTATTAAATCATATCAGGAAGCCGAGGGCAGAAAAATAGAATAAGAAAATCAATCGTCATCTCAGTCACCAGCCCAGCTTGAAAAAGTCACATCAGTCAATACTGTTATGGCCTATTGTTCTTGCTTTGTCAACCTCAAAAAGTCTCTAGCTTCACTAATAAGAGTGTGCTTTCTCTTAACTTCAATTGTCCCCTAAGATTTCCTGCATCAGGGTCAACAGCAAAAACATCTTTACCTTACTTTGCTAAACAATCTGTTCTTCTTCCCTAAGACTTTCTACGTCAGAGCCACGAGCAAACACATCTCTACCTAGCCTTGTTGGACAATCTAATTTTCCATATTCTTCCTAAGGGTAGTGATCAGTGTTAGCAATCTACATCCATAGGCTGTTTTCAGAGGTGGTAGTTGAATCATTAATCTGCTCCAGCAGCAATGCCTGAAAGAGATCAAGCGTTGTTATTGCACATGCCAATGACTCTGCCCAATGAAGGGCTGGGAGTCCCCTTTATAATACTCACACAATTCACATATTATGGGGATTATAAGGACCGCAAAGGTAACAAACAGAGCTATGCTCCATAACAGGACATGCAGTTCTCAGGGCTATGCCTCGCCAAGACACACCCATCGTGGGTTTGCTAACTGATGGGCTGCATTCCATGAGTTCTAGAGCTGTTTTGCTGTTCCTCTTGCATGGACCCAACACACTTCTAACCCACCAACCAGAGGAAGGGGAGAAAGAATGTCAATAGGAAAAGGGGTTGTGGACCCTGTTTAGACGTAGTTCCTTGGGCCGGTTCCACTCTGTGTTGTCAGCACACCACTAGTCCAGTGCAATAGTACAGTGCAGAAATGCCAAAAGCCGCGTCTCACTATCTGTGGCTCTTTTCATCCTCCTCCCCACCATGACATGCCTTCTCATGTGTCTGCTTCCAGCAAAACATCACATGCCCCCTCTTCCAGCAAAACATCACGTGGCCTCTCACAAGACTGCTTTCAGCAAAACACCACGTGACACAACTGAGTCTTCAAAAAACCCCAGAAACTTCCACTTCAGTTGTATCCAGCCATTTCACCTAAGTGTTTATTATCTGTAGGAGTTCCCTGGTGGAACCTTTAGGATCACTTGTATATACTATCATATCATCTGCGAATAATGACACTTTGACTCTTCTTTTTCAACTTGTACCCCCTTGATCTCCTTCAGTTGCCTTATTGCTTTAACTAGAACATAAAGTTCTATATTGAATAGGAGAGAGTGACCAATGTCGTCTTGTTCCTGATTTTAATGGAATTGCTTTGTATTTCTCTCTATTTAATTTGATGTTGGCTATAGGCTTTCTGTAAATTGTTTTTATTATGTTTAGTTATGTTCCTTGTATTAAAAAAATCTCTCCAGAAATTTTATCGTGGATGAATGTTGGATTTTGTCAAAGGGCTTTTCTTCATTGAATGAGATGATCATATATGTTTTTTCTTTCAGTTCATTTATATGGTGGATTACATTGGCTGATTTTCATATACTGAATCACTCCTTCATCTCTGGGATGAAGATGGATGGCCTTTTTAACACATTCTTGGATTTTTGTTTGCAAGTATTTTATTGAGTATTTTTGCATATATGTTAATAGGGAAATTGGTTTATAATTCTCTTTGTTTGGTCTTTGTATGGTTTGGTTATCAGGGTGACTGTGGCCTCATAAAATGAATTGGGAAATGTTCTTTTTGTTTCTAATTTCTGGAAAAATTTAGGGCACATTGGCATTAACTTTTCTTTGAAAACCTGGTAGAATTCTTTTCTAGCATCGTCTAGTCCGGGGCTTTTTTTTTTTTTTTTCCAGTAGACTTTTAATGATCACTTCTATTTCACTAGGGCTTATAGGTCAATTTAAATTGTTTATCTGATCTTGACTTAGCTTTGGCAAGTGATACCTATCAAGGTAACTATCCATTTCTTTTAGATTTTTCAATTTGGTGATGTACATGTTTTTAAAGTATGTCCTTATGTTTCTCTAGATTTCCTTGGTGTCTGGTGTTATGTCCCCTGTTGCAGGGTATTTGATCCCATTGTGAACCCTGAGATTGTGAACTGTAAAGACCCATTTCTTGTTTGGTATGACTCAGCCCTAACACACACCTTTTACCCAAGAGTTTTCTGTAAACAAGATTCAATAAAGTTAACCCTAGCTCAAGAGGCAGAGCAAGCAACCAGCTGACAGGGATTAAACAAAAAGGAGAGACCCTGAGAGAAGAATGTGAAAGGCAGCTCGGAGATGAAGAAAGA
Organism: Acomys russatus; assembly: GCF_903995435.1. Classification (NCBI taxonomy): domain Eukaryota; kingdom Metazoa; phylum Chordata; class Mammalia; order Rodentia; family Muridae; genus Acomys; species Acomys russatus. Next base: position 65,211,494 of record NC_067153.1, read on the forward strand.
GAAACGTTTTTTTCTTCTTCTTGCCAGGAGACTTGAGAGGACATGAGCATGACTCTGGGCCTGGAAGGATGGGGCTAGGTGGATCAGCTAAATTAGGTGAGCTAGTTGAGAGTTTCCCCAACTAAGGCCTAAGCTTTGAAATATTAAAAGGCTTTGGTGTCTTTATTTATATGACCTAAGGGCCGCACTGGGTCTTAGGCCTTTTCACCAGGAGACATAGGATGATGCTGTCTACAATCCCCCTTTTAATTTCTGATTTTCATTCTAATTTGGATATTCTCTTCCCACATTTTAGGTAGTTTGGACAAGGGTTTGTTTATCTTGTTGATTTTCTCAAAGAATCAAGTCTTTGAGAGCTGGTTTCATGGATTCTTTGTATTGTTCTCTTTGCTTTTATTTTACTGGTTTCAGCCTCAGTTTGATCATTTCTTGCTGTCTGCTCCTCTGGTATCTGTGGTCTCTTAGAGTCTGCAGCACATATAGCCAAGCCCTTCTAGCTTTTAGACTCTCCATTAACAAGTCAGGTGTAATTCTAATAAGTTTGCCTTTATGTGACTTGGTCTTTTCCCCTTGCAGTATTTGATATTCTTTCTTTGTTCTATCTATTTTGTGTTTAGGTTATTATGCAGCAAGGGTCTTTCTTTTCTAGCCCAATCTATTTGGTGTTCTGAATGCATTTTGTACTTTTATAGACATCCCTTTCTTTAGGTTAGGAAAAATTTCTTCTGTGAGTTTGTTGAAAATATTTAAGCTGAGATTTTCTTCTTCCTTCCTATTTTTCTTAGGCTTGATCTTTGCATGGTGTGACAAAAAGCCTGGATGTTTTGTGTCAGTAATTTTTTAGATTTAACATTTTCTTTGACCAATGTATGAATTTCTTCCATAGTATCTTCAATTCTTGAGATTCTTTCTTCCATCTCTTGTATTCTGTTGGTAAATCTTACCTCCATAGTTCCTGTTTAAATTCCTAAATTTTTTATCTCCAGAATTTCTTCAGTGTGTGCTTTCTTTATTGTTTCTATTTCAACTTTCAGGTTTTGAACAATTTTATCCATTTCCTTCAACTGTTTGTATGCATTTTAATGTATTATTTTTATTTTATTATATTTCTTGTTATTATCATTTTCTTCTTCTTCTCCTCCTCCTTTTTCCTATTATTATTATTTAGAGTGAGGCTCTCCTAGATGCATTTGACATTTTTATCTCGACGTGACCTTATCAACTCTGATTTCTACATGGCAGTCCATCCTGTGAGTGATGATTCCTCCTCAGCTGTCAATGAGGGCCCAGCCTGTGCTGTGGGGTCCTGGAGGTCAATTTGAGGCCTTTCCCTGACCCGAGGGTCCAGTTATTCGTGGAGCGGCAAGGAGGGTCGCCACCTGTGAATAAAGAATGGGCGGGAGAGAGACAGGGCCCAGGGAAACATTGCTTGTCAAGGGCCGTTTATTGTAAGGGGGTATTCAAATTTAAAGTGAGCTTCTGGGAAGGCAGGGGTAGGAAGGAATGCAGTGGAAAGTTACAAAATCTTCTGGGCCAGGCCCAAGGGCAGCAGGTGTGGAGTGGGGTGATTATTCAGAAGTCGCGATACATCGAATGTTCTCTTTCTCAAGGTCAGGCTGGATCTTTTGTGGTTGCCAGGCAGAATAATTATCTCAAGTATGCAGACAGCTGTGGCTTTCAGCCAGCAGGGCCTCTCAGCCACTGGGGCAGGTCAGGCAAGGTCCCATGGCTCCTGACAGAGGCCAGCCCATGAACTCTCTTTTGTTCCCACATTGAGGACCATTTTCACTTCCACATGTCACATGATGTAGCCATCTCCTCATAGCAATCTGCGAAGCTCTTGTTTATGCTTTTTAAGGAATTCTTTAATTTTCTCCAATTGTTTGTGTTTTTCTGGATTTCTTTTTTAAAAATATTTTATTAATTTATTCATATCACATCTTAATGGTTATCCCATCCCTTGTATCCTCCCTCCCTCCCATTTTTCCTACTCCCCTCCCCTATGACTGTGACTGAGGGGGACCTCCTCCCCCTTTATATGCTCATAGGGTATCAAGTCTCTTCTTGGTAGCCTGCTATCCTTCCTCTAAGTGCCACCAGGCCTCCCCCTCCAGGGGATGTGGCCAATATGGGGCTAGATCTGGGTAGGGGTTTGAAGTTTACTGCCTGTATTGTCCTTGGCTGGTGCCATAGTTTGAATGGGACCCCTGGGCCCAAATCTTCCTGGATTTCTTAAGGGGTTTTAAAATTTCCTCCTTAAAGACCTCTATCATCATCATATATTTGGTTTTAAGGTCTTTTTCTTATGCTTCAGCCATGTTGGAATATTCAGGGCCTGCTGGAATCTAGTAGAGAACACTGTTCTGGATGTTATTGATTGTGTTTTTACACTGATGTCTTGGTATCTGGGTTTGGGATGATTATAAGTCTTGGTGCTGATTTCTGGGTTTGTTTTTGTTGGATGAATGTTTTGTTCCTTAGTTTCTGTTTCCTTTCTGGATTTTCAGAGGGTGTGATGGCTGTGTGTATCCTATTTTAATGGCCTGCTCAGCTGGTATGTTCCCAGCTAATGTTGGAAGCTGGGATATAGGAACAAGTTGGGGACAGAGTTTAGGAGGGAATGGTCTGTGGGATCCCCAGATGTGGGCAAGGGGGAAGGGAGACTACAGCTGGTGTTTTGTTGCAGTGCAAGGGATAAGCCTAGGTACTGGGTCTTGGGAAACAGAGAGGAGAAAGCTTATGGGTGCCTACCTAGAAGTTTTCTCTTTTGAAGGGAGTGGCTATGGAGTGTGTAGGGTATTGTAGAGACAGCCACAGGGATGTGGGTGGGAGAAGTACAGGTGATGCCCAGTAGATGCTGTCCATATGAATCTCTTTCAAGGCAGACTATTTACTTTCTATCTGTTAACTGTCAGATGTTAGGCATACTGACTGCATTCCACATATGTGTGCTTCTAAAGAGCAGCCTATCGGGGAAGGGATGGTGAGTGGGTGGAATGGGTTGGATCATTCAGTGCTCACCTTGTTTTTTTGAATGTTATGTTTCAGGTACTGCTCTAAGCACTGTGGGCCCTATGGTAAGAGAACAGACTGATGCTTCTGGCTCCATGTGTTTGCTTCCTAGTAAAGAAAGAAAGTGAGCGAGTTGTGTAGTGCATAGGCAGGGAAAATGCTAAGGACAAAAATAAAGTAGGAAAATGTCAGGGAGAGTTGACATTTTAGAAAGGCTCACCAAGAAAACTCTGGCTAAAAGGTGACTTGTGAGTCAGGATCTGTGGGATGCACAGGAATGAGCCAGCTACCTTGGAGATGTTTTCTAGGAAGAAGGAAAAGCAAGTCCTGGGACAGGAGCATGATTGATGTGGCTGAGCAGTAGTGAGGAGGACAACGTGGATGGAACGGGATGAAAGGGGTCACTAATGGGCATGAGCCAGGGAGGAAATGGCATGTGGGCCCTGGGATACTTTGTAAGTTACTAGAAAGACTGCTTTTTTGTTCTCGGTGATGCAAAAGGCCTTGTGCGGGGCTCCCAGGCAGGTGGAAGAGCATACATGGTAATTTTAGAGTGGCTGCTGTGTTTAGTACAGAGAAGAGGCAAGGATGGAAAACTAGAGACCAGTTAAGAGGAAAATATAGAAATCCAGGTGAGAGGTTATGGTGGGTAGATTGGTAACAGAATGAGCCGGAAGAATAGGGCTTCAGAAAGGTAGAAAGTGAGAGGTTATTCTGAGGTAGGCCAGGGATGAACATCTGTGAAATTGCAGACATTGCACTGTGGCTAATGAAGATGGTGTGTGAAAGGGACTGTAACAAAATGCATTCAGGAAGTAAGTGGCAGCTATGCCATGGCTCACCTTGAATGGTAGTGACTGCTATGTATCTGCCTACCTTAAGCCTATAACATTTTAGTGTGCAGGGGCCTGACAAGAATGTCTAACTTGCCTTCTTGACTCATTTTATTCACTGTAATGTCTTCTTACTATTATTCCTATGGGCTGTTTCTCATTGTCCAGGCATTTACTCTTGTAAATGTTCTTTATTCTCCGGTATTAAACTGCTTACTGCTATACTTTCATCTGGAAAGCCTTTTCCTCCTATAATTTTTCTTCTTTTTGCTTCCTTTTCATATTCCAACCTCTAGGCTCACCCTGCAGCTAAACTTTCTTTTTGTGTTCAGACATGAGTGATCCAAGGGATGAACAGGCCACAGCCTCCTAGATAGAAGTGGCCCATGTAGGGTCATGGAAATTATCTTCTACAAAGGAGAAAAACCCAACATCATAAAGTAGAATGGCACGATGTCAGAAGATGCTCCAACTCAACACTGCAGACAGTTGCCAAACAACTGCAGGCGAGGTGTCCTTTGATTGGCATTGGCAACCATGCCTCCCCACTCCTTTCCAGGTCCTAGGATCAACCATCAAGGTAATTCTTGGGTGGGATGAGAGGACTGTAGTCTTTGTTGGTGTGGATGGGTAACTGTTTCCTGAGGTTAACTTGATCATCCTCTTGCCCCAGGTCCTGTGCCAGGTATAGTAATTGGAGGGTTGGGAGAACTTTCCAAGAGTGACTGGAACCTATCCCAGGAAACTTTTTTCTTGAGCCACCTTTGCAGTGGAAGTATGTTTAGAATGTTCCATCAAAGCTAAAATGAAGGGGAGTTTGGAGTCCCTGAGTGCTCATTAACCAGGAGTTAGAAGAAGCAGTAGGTAAATTGGAAATAAGAGTGCTTACTAGTTTGCTCAGGTTGCCTTAAGGCTACCTGGGTTTCTATTTGGGTTTCTTTTTCTTTGAAGAGACACTATGACCAACACTACTTTAAAAAAATTAATTTATTTATTCACTTTACATCCTATTGTAGCTCATATTTCCTCTCCTCCCCATCCCACCCTCCATCCCTCTTTTCTGTGTCCCCCTCTTCCCCCTCAGAAAAGGGTAGCCCCCCACCTACCCATCTCAGTGCAACTAGTTGCATCAGGACTGAGAACCCCTCTAACCATGGTGGTCTTGCAAGACAGCTACACTAGGGGGAAGTGATAAAAAAACATGCAAGAAAGGCTTTGTCACAGATGTTGAGACTCAGCCAGACCCTGGGTGGAGTGCTGAGAGTGGTATGGCAGAGTGGAAGGATGGAAGGACCTGGAGGGTTCAGGAGCCCCGCAAGGAGACCATCAAAGCTGGCAGATCTGGACCCAGGGGGCCTGCACAAACTGTTGTACAAACCAACCGAAGACAATGCATGCAGTTAACCCAGACCCCCTGTTTAGATATAGGTAATGGGCAGCTCATTCTCCATAGCTGTGGGGGGAGCATGGACTGCCTCTGACATGAAGTCTGGTGCCGTGAGATTTGATCACTTCCCCCTTGGTAGGGATGTCTGGTGGGTACATAGGGGAAGGGGATATAGGCTATCCAGATGAGACTTGATAGGCTGTGGTCATATGGTGGGGGAGGAGGTCCCCTTCTGTCAGAGGTCTAGGGGAGGGGAATAGGGCATAAGAGGGAGGAAGGGTGGGCATGGGAAGATACAAGTGAGAGGATAACAATCTTGATGCTATCTGAATAAATTATAATAAATTAAAAAAAGAAAGTCCTTGTCAGAGACAACCCCCCTCTTGCTGCTCCCCTTACTATGGGACCCACATGAAGACCAAGCTGCCCTTTGGGTACATATGTGTAAGGGGCTTAGGTCCAGTCCATATGTAGTCCTTGGTGGGTGTTTCAGTATCTACAAGCTCCCCTGGGCCCAGGTTTGCTGGCTTTGTTGGTCTTCTTGTGGAGTTCCTGTTTCCTCTGGGTCTTTCTATATTTCCTCCCACTCTTTCACAAGGCTCTCTGCATGCTCTGCCTGATGTTTGGCATCTGTTTCAATCTGTTGCTGGATGGGGCCTCTCAGAGGACAGCTATGCTAGGCTCCTGTCTGCAAGCAGAGTGTCCTTAATAGTGTCAAGGGTTGGCTCTCTTGCATGGCGTGGCCAGGCATTCGTTGGACATTCCTCAATCTCTGCTCTTTCTTCATCTTTTTTTTTTTTAATTTGTATTCATTTGGTATTTTGCCTGCATGTATGTTTGTGTTAGAGCATTAGATCCCCTGGAACTGGAGTTACAGACAGTTGTGAGCTGCCATGTGGGTGTTGGGAATTGAACCTGGGTCCTCAGGAAGAGCAGCTAGTGCTCTTAACCACTGAACGATCTCTCCAGCTCTGTCTCTGCTCTTTCTTTATGTCCTGCAAATCTTGTAGGCAGGGTAAATTTTGGGTTGAAGTTTTTGTGCATGTGTTGGTGTTCCCCTCCCTCTACTAGGAGCCCTGTCTAGTTAGAGGGTGGCCTCTTCAGTCTTCATGTCCGCTGTTAGTAGGGGTGTCAGGTAGAGACACCCTCACATCCTCCCATAAGCCTACCCTGTCATAGGTTTCCAGCCTGTCTCAGAGATGCCCTGCCCATGGTTTCTCTTCTCTCTGAAAGCCCTCTGTCCTCCTGTCCCTCCCCCTCCCCACATCAGATCCCCACCCTCATTTCCCTCAGCACTTCCTCTCCTATCCTGTTCCCTCTCTTCAAGCACTTCCTGTCTAGTCTATTTTCCCTTCTCAGTGAGAGTCATCCTCCCTTGGGCCATCCTTCTTACTTAGCTCCCTTGGGTCTGGGCATTGTAGTATGGTTATCCTCTACTAAATGGCTAAAATCCACTTATAGGTGAGTACATATCACATATGTCTTTCTGGGCCTGGGTTACCTCAGTCAGGATGATATTTTCTGTTCCATTCATTTGCCTGCAAATTTCATGATTTCCTTGCTTTTAATAGCTGAATTGTATTCCGTTGTGTAAATGTACTACAGTTTCTTTATCCATTCTTCAGCTGAGGACATCTAGGTTGTTTCCAGTTGGCATTACAAATACCAACACTACTCTTGTAAAGGAAAACATTTAGTTGGGGCTGGCTTACAGTTCAGAGATTTAGTCCATATCATCATGGCAGAAAGCATGGTGGCATGAGGGCAGACATGGTGCTGGAGAAGGAGCTTAGAGTTCGTCATTGTGATCAGCAGGCAACAGGAAGTGAATTGACTGAGACCTCAAGGCCCACCCCCACAGTGACACGCTTCCTCCAACAAGGCGGTACCTACTGCAATAAGGCCACACCTCTTGATAGTGCCACTCCCTATGGGGGCAATTTTTATTCAAACCACCATAGCTACCAACTACTAACTGACCTAAAACGGTACAAATTTATTGTCTAATAAGTATGCAAATCAGATATCCAAAACCCAGGCACCACCTTCTTGTAGTTCTTAATTCTTTAATGAAGACATCTTTATTTCCTTTTCTTGCTTCTAGTATGAAAGCTTTGGGAATTTCTTGTGTTAGAGATGTGTCCCTTTACTGAGCCTCTGTTATCACATGGCTTTCTACCTTGTGTATTTTCACATAAGCTGCTCTGTGTCTCTGTTTCCAAATCTCCCTTTTTTTGGTAAGGCTAGTCCTATTGGAGGGCAGCCCAACCTACTCTACTATGACCATGGCCAATACATCTGCAGTGATCCTATTTACAAATAAAGCCACAAGTGTGGAACAGCTTCCTGGGCTTTTCTCTCATTGTGTTGGTACCAGGTAGGCCCCGATAGTACTTACCTCAGTTCTGATCTGGTGTAGAGACAGACCTACTTATGGATCTAATTTTTTGCACTTGGGGCCACTGTTGAAGTTGGCTCTGGTGGTGAAGTGCTAGAGTTTGAATCTCCTCAGCATTATCTACAAACATACCAACTTATCAGTTTTAATGAATCCTAAGGAGGCTTATTCTCCCTGGGTGTGGTAGCAGGGCTCACAGACACCTGATACGTGCCTGGGGCTTGGACACAGGAGAGATAGTGTACAAACCCTGTTGCCTTAAGGAAGGTGGGATTTCTATACACAGTGGTTCTCTGAGATAGGCCAGATTCCAGGCACTGGATGAAGGAACCGGGAGTTATGGGAGTTGTTTTCAATTGAACGAGTTAAAACCAACAGGCTCATCAGTCGACTGGTTATCATTAGACCTCATGTTTCTCTTTCTTTTCTTCATAGCAAACCTTTGTGCTTCCCTCTGGCCTTGCTGGCCTGTGCGGTGCTCTTATTATACCACCTGCTCTATCATCTGCCGTCATCATCCAGGAAGAGCCCTAGCCCTCTCCCCAGATGCTCCTGCACCCTCCAAGTACATTTCCAACGGTCACACCCTAGCATGGAGGTGAGGAAGCATAGAAGGACTCTCAGGTCTAACATCCTTTGCAGGAGCAGCCTCTGTAGGGTCTGAGGAGGCATTTTTTTTTTTTTTTTGTAATGGGAGAGAGAGAGAGAGAGAGAGAGAGAGAGAGAGAGAGAGAGAGAGAGAGAGAGAGAGAGAGATGGATGTCAGGTGAGAGGGAGGATTGAGGCAGACCACTCAGGCTGCCATTCACTCCACTCTCAGGGTCATGGGGATGGATATGGTTGAACAATCCTTTTTGCCACACAGAAGGTCCACCAGGACTTTCTTTATGAGGTTTCTAGTGAACTCTTGTAACTTTTTGAGGTGGTTCTCTCTGAGAAGGGAGGCATTAGAACACTGCTCTTCCCAAGTTCTCTGGCTTGTGAGGGTCCTTGAGATTCCTGTTGGGGCCTAGTCCTGTTCCCAGAGGCTAAATCTCCGTGGTAGCATCATGAGCAAAGACAAATGGTGCCAGTTTTGGAACTTAGACTTTTATTACTTCTATTCTTTCAACACAGTGTTTAGGCAAAGGTCTTTGTTCACTAATAAAGATATAGTGCCTAAGAATGGGGAGCCCCTTTTCCCTAACTGTGCTCATATTTAATATTTATTTATTTATTTATTTATTTATTTATTTATTTATTTTTTTAGATTGCATCCTGATTGTTATTCCCTCACTTGTATCTTCCTGTTCCTCCTCCCTCCCTCTTTCACCCTATTCTCCTCCCTAGGCCTGTGACAGAAGGGGACCGCCTCCCCCACCATATGGTCTCATCCCAATAGCTTGCTTCCCCTTCCTCTGAATGCCACCAGGCCTCCCCATCAAGGGGAAGCAGTCAAATAGAGGGCACCAGAGTTCATGTAGAATGTGCCGTCCATTGGCTAGATCTGGATAGGGGGTCTAGATTTACTGCATGCATTGTCCTTGGTTGGTACAGGAGTTTGTGCAGGCCCCTCTGGGTCCAGATCTGCCAGCCTTGTACGGTTCCCTGTGCTCATATTTCATTAGGAAGAATTTAGTTACTGGTGTGATGATGTCATGAGGGAAAAAATAAGGCAGGGCAGGACAATGATAAAATTTCTCTGTGTTCTTTAACATTTTAAAAATTAATTTACTTAATTATTATAAGCCTGATCACAGCCCACTCCCTCTTCTCCTCCCACTTCCACCCACATCGTCCCTCCATTCCCTCCTTTCCTTCTTTTCAGAGATGGGTACCAACCCATGCTAACACGTCAAGTCACAGCAGGGATAAGTGCATTCTCTCCCACTGAGGCCAGACAAGGAAGTCCAGCTAGGGGAAAGGGATCCAAAGGCAGGCAACAAAGTCAGAGACATCCCCTGATCCAATTGCTAGAGGACTCTCATGATGACCAAGCTGCACCTCTGCTACATATGTGTATGAGGCCTAGGTCCAACTCATACATGTTCTGTGGTTGGTGGTTCAGTCTCTGTGAGCCCCCATGGGTTCAGGTTAGTTTACTCGGTAGGTCTTGTAGTGTCCTTGACCCCTCCAGCTCCCTCAATCCTTCCTCCCACTCTTCCACAAGACTTGCTGAGCTTTGCCTATTGTTTGACTGTGGGTCTTTGCATTTGTTTCCATCAGCTGCTGGATGAAGCTTCTAAGAAAACAGTTGTTCTAGACTCCTGGCTGCAATCATAGTAGAATATCATTAATAGTGTCGTGGGTTGGCTCTTTCCTATGGAATGGGTCTCAAGTTGGGCCAGTCATTGATTGGTCATTCCCTCTATCTCTGCTCTATCTTTATTCCTACACTTCTTGTAGGGAGGACACATTTTGGGTGGAAGACTTTATAAGTTGGTTGGTGTCCCCTTCCCTCCAGTGGAAGTCCTACCTGGCTACAGGAGGTGGCAATTTCAGGCTCCCTATCTTCCTGCTGCTAGGAGTCTCAGCTAGGGTTACCCCACAGACTCCTGGGAACCTTCTGTAGGCTTTGAATCTTTTCTAAACCTACTTTATTTGGGGTTCTTTAAATGCTTACACCTCCCTTCCAACCCACCTACCCTAGATAGGAGAGAAAGGAGGTTTATAGGAACAAGAGAAGTAGACCTTTTTTATACTCCATTCCTGGGAGTGATTCCCCTGGCGTAGTCAGCAGGATTTCAGCAGATCACAAAAGTTGCTGCTGAAACTTGGAGCAGCAGCTGGAACCTGGAGCAGCAGCTGGAAAAGCCCAAAGTCTCAAAGCCTTCGCTGGAGGGAACTCTTGGAGTGTCTCCAAGTGGAGTGATGAACAGCCAAACAATACCCAAGACCCAAAAAGCTCTAGCCCCCTGTTTTGGGCTCATTTATATATCTCCTCTCAGAGTCTGTACTAGCATGTGTTTCAGCTGGCAAAACCCAAACCCCCGCATGAAGTGGTTCGACTTCTAGCGGATAAATATCACCTGTTCTCTCACAAATCTGTTCCCCATCCCACACTTGGGATCTAAACAAAAATATGTTTGTATCCACTATGGCCTTCCCTGTCTCAGAGATGCCCACCACCACTGATTTTCATTCTCTTTCCCAGGCCCTCCTGACTCTCACCACACCTGATCCCCATCCCATTTCCCTTCCCTGCCCCCTTTCCCACCCTGTTCCCTCACTCTGTCAACTTCAGATGCCTATTTTATTTCCCTTCTAAGTAAGATTCAAGCATCCTCCCTTGGGGCCTCCTTGAGATTTAGCTTCTTTGGGCCTGTGGATTGTAGTATGGTTACCCTGTACTTTATGGCTAATATTCACTCATAATTGAGTTCACACTATACGTGTCTTTCTGGGTCAAGGTGACCCCACTCAGGATGATCTTTTCTAGTTCCAGTATTTGCCTGCAAATTGCATGATTTCCTTGTTTTTAATAGCTGAGTAGTATTTCATTGTGTAAATGTACCACATTTTCTTTATTCATTATTTGGTTGAGGGACATCTAGGTTGTTTCCAGTTTCTGGCTATCATGAATAAAGCTGCTATGAACATAGTTGAGCAAGTGTCCCTGTAGTATGCAGAGCATATTTTGGGTATATGTCCAGGAGTGGTATATCTGGGTCTTGAGGTAGAACTGTTTCCAGTTTTCTGAGAAACAGCCAGATTAAAATCCAAAGTGGTTTTACAAGTTTGCACTCGCACCAGCAGTAGAGGAGTGTCCCCTTTGCTCCACATCCTCACCAGCATGTGCTGTTACTTGAGTTTTTTATTTTATTTATTCTGATGGGTATAAGATGGAATCTCAGAGTCATTTTGATTTGCTTTTTCCTGAACATTTCTTTAAGTGCTTCTTGGTCATTAGGTTATTTAGTTTGTTGGTGTTTAATTTCTCAAGTTCTTTATATATTTTGGATATTAGCCCTCTGTCAGATGTAGGGTTGGTGTCAACTTTTCCCATCCTGCAGTCTGCTGTTTTGTCCTATTGACAGTGTCCTGTCCCTTGCAGAAGGTTTTCAGTTTATTGAAGTCCCATTTATTTTGTAATTAATTATTTATTCACTTTACTTCCCAACTGTAGACCCACCCCTCCCTTCTGTCCCTCCATCCCACACTTCCTCCATTTCTCCCTTCCCTATTCCTCAGAAAAGGGGAGCCCCTGTACACCTACCAATTCCAGCACATCAAGTCACTTCAGGACCGAGCATGTCTTCTTCCCCTGTGGTCTGATGAGGCAGTCTGCCAGGGGGAGTGATAGAAAAGTAGGCAACAGAGTCCATGTCAGAGAGAGCCCTGCTCCCCTTACTAGGGGACCCACATGAAGCCTGAGCTGCCCATCTGCTACATTTGTGTAAAGGGCCCAGGTCCAGTTTATGCCTGGTCCTTGGTTGGGGCTTCAGACTCCACAGGCCCCTCTGGGCCCTGGTTAGTTGACTCTGTTAGTCTTGTGTAGCTCCTGTCCCCTCCAGGTCCTTCTATCTTTCCTACAAGACTCCTTATGCTTTGTCCAATGTTTGTTTGGCTATGAGCCTCAATATCTGTTTCACTCTGCTGCCGGGTAGAGCCTCTCAGAGGACAGCTATGTTAACCTCCTGTCTGTGAGCCTAGCAGAATATTGTTAATAGTGTCAGGAGTGGTCTCTCCCATGTGGTTAGTCTCAGGTTGTACCAGGCACTGGTTGGACATTCCCTCAATCTCTGTTCTATCTTTATCCCTGCTCATCTTGTAGGCAGGGTTAATTTTGGTTCAAAGTTTTATGGGTGTGAGATACCAGAAGAAATAAAATTAGATTTCAGCATCACCTGGGACAAAGGTTAAGAAATAGTCCTACAGGAGATAATCTGTCCAGCTGCTGGGAGTAACCGGGCCTGCATTCCCTTCTGAGCTAACATGATACTATTCCCTAGCAACCCACCAAGATGGCCACTGAAACTACAACCACGTAACTGGGTGGACTACTGGAATCACATATGGTCTCAGCGCCTATCTCAGGGTCATAAAGTCCTTTGAAGAAACAGAGTTAAACGGTAGGAACATAGCTGCAAAGAAGAGCCCCAAAGAGATAGCGTTGCCTAGCGACTGACCCAAAGGGTCCCACTGGAGATAGAGTTGCTAAGAGACCCAGTTTTATGGCCGCATTCCTTTCTGCCCACTGGAGATGGGGTTACTAAGAAGCCACGCACTTCCCTGGACAAGGTAGTGAACAAAGAGAACAAAGAAAGCTAAGCCATGGGTGGTCTTGGTGCCTGTCACCTTTAGACATTAGACCTCTGTATTTTACTCAACCAGTAGGCACTTGCCAGGCTGGATCTCCCTTGCTTTGGGGTGCTGGGAGGGATAGAAACCTATAAATTTACTCTCAGCTCAGAGTTTGGGGCTCTTTCTGGATACCACTGTGTTGGTGACCGTCAGAGCCTGGCTCGAGTTGAAAAAATTAAAGGTCCTCGTGTGTATTGCATTGGTGTCGAGTCCTGATGGTCTTTTTGGGGGTCTCACGATCTGGGTACAGCAGGTGGGTTGGTGTTTCCCCCACTCTACTAGGAGTCCTGTCTAGTTAGAGGTTGCCTTCTTCAGTCTCCATGACCCTTGCTCCTAGGAGTCTCAGCTAGAGTCACCCCCATATCCCCCCAGAAGCCTACCCTGCTATAGGTCTCCAGCTTGTCACGGAGATGTCCCTGCCCATGGTTTCTCTTCTCCCCACAGGCCCTCTGTTCTTCTCCCAACCCTCCCCACTGGTCTGTTCTCAACCCTCATTTCTCTCCTTGCTCCCTCTTCAACCTCTTCCTCTGTCTACTCTATTTCTTCTTCCGAGTGAGATGTAACCATCCTCCCTTGGGTCCTCCTTGTTACTTACCTTTTTTTGGGTCTGTGGATTATAGTGTTTATCCTGTACTATATGCATAAAATCTGTTTATCCATATAAACGGCGGTAGCAGGTAAGACATCATTAGGACCCTTAAGTCAGGGCAGCTAAGTTGTCTGTACACTAAAAGGTGCCACTTCTCATAGACCGCTTGTCCTCACTAGCCTGGCAAGTACTGTTGGCAGTATGATGGCAGATGATGTTTCCCAGAGCCAACGTTAGTTTACTAATCACCTTGGTTTACTGTGGCAGGTGTGACTAGAAGCTGAATTTTATACTAATTTGTAAGAAAACACTTTATAATGTATTGTGAGTTGATATTTGGAGTCAGTGTCAATTGTGGCGAATATAAAATGAGAGATCAAAGTTAAAAACAGGACTTAACTACACCATTTTCAGGCTTTTGGGCCAACAGGGTTTACTAAAAATGTTACAAAAGTTATTATTAAAGAGAAATTTACATATATATTTTTGTAGCAGTACATGCTCTTTTTGGGTAAATGTTTTGTCTTTAAGAATGTCTACATGATGATAGAGTGAGAAGGCCCTTGTTTGAATTTGCAAAACCTACATTTTTCATCTTGATACCATATACCAGAGACTATTGTGTTTATTTTGAGCTCCGTTCCTTTGTACCAGAGGGACTGGAGAAATAGACATATTGGACTCTGGGAACTGGAAGCAAATGCATTTCATGGAACTTCTTGAAGGAGAGATATATGTTACAGAATTAAAAAAAAAAAAAAAAAAAAAAAAAAAGAAGTAAGAAATGAGCGCCTCAAGCCAGAGGCGATTAACTGTAAATTTGGGCAGAAAAGGAGAGAGAAAAGCAAAACAAATTAGTTCAGTAAAGTTTATTTTGAAACTTGTGACAGGAGATATAGTTTTATTAGTAATTTAGAGACAGGTCGAGGGCATATGCCACTCTCCTTGTTTGTAAAGACTGCCAGGGAGGAGGAAGCCTCTCTCTGTGAGGTGGGCCAGGGCGAAGCCTTCCCTCTGGCTTTCCTGCATCAGGAAGCATGTGCTGCTGAAGGGACATTGCTGTGACTGTACGTTTGTAAGAAGTTTCTCTGTTGAAACTTGTGAGGTGAACTATTATGAAATGGAGATTTCTTTGTAGGAGGCAGTTACAAATGTAGTTCTAAGCCAGAGAAGCAGGTGTGTGTGTGTGTGTGTGTGTGTGTGTGTGTGTGTGTGAGAGAGAGAGAGAGAGAGAGAGAGAGAGAGAGAGAGAGAGAGAGAGAGAGAGAGAGAGAGAGAGAACATGCTTGGCTTTATCTACTTTTGACAACTGGAAAGAATTCTAAGGTACTAACAGAGCTTGCTGAGCACTTTGCCAGCTTCTGGTCCTCCTGACCCATCCTTTAATCCCTGCAGGCCTCTGGGAGTCAAGCCAGTTACAAGAATTGCCAATTGCCCGTGGGAATGACTTGGATAAATAGGATTTTTATGTTCCTGTTAGTTCATGTGTAAGTAAGGGGTTTGGAAAAGAGAGATGCCCAGTGGGGTGTGAAGGACACTGGGTTCCTGTTCTCTACTGAAATTCCAGGAACCTCAGGAGGCCCCTGTGTTCTGAAATGTTCCAGTGAACACAACCCCCATTGGCCTGGTTGCATCTGGTTCTCTCTGGGTGGGGAGAGAACCCTCTTCTCCCGCTCCTTGTTCTGTGGTGGTAACTAGAGATGGCTTAACTGGGCTTGTGCAAGGATATAGTTTTATTAGTAAGTTAGAATCTGGAAAGGAAACGGTCCAGGACATATGCCACTCTCCTTGTTTGTAAAGACTGGCAGGGAGGAGGAAACAAGTGGACCTGTCAGTGTGAGGTGGGCCAGTGTGAATTCTTCCCTCTGGCTTTCCCTCATGGGGAAGCATGTGCTGCTGTACGTTTGTAAGAAGTCTCTTTGTTCTTCTGTCATAACATTTTCCTTTAATGCCTGAAAAATGGCACAGGGACAAGCTAAGTGTATCTTTCAGAGCTCCTTGGTTCCCTAGGAGCCTCTGTTTTCACAATGGTCTCTCCCTCTGGCTTTTTCTTCCTGCATAGCTACCATTATCTTTGGCTCCTTATTCTCTCAGCCAGGCTGTCAGCTTTGAATTCTCCTGGATAAAAGCTTCAGTCTCTTCCTGCCAAGCTTCTGGGGCTTGCATGGAGCTGTGATAGAACAGGTTCTTGCTGGTGACACCACAACACTCCAAACAACGTAACACCGATTGGTACCTGTCTCACAGCCCACACTCACTGCCTGTTACTTATAGGAGATCCTTTTCTCTGCTTCATGGCACATCCTCCCATGAGGCTTGTCTTCCTGGGCGATTGTTTCTCTCTTGATGTCTCTCCTGATCACTTCTGCTCCGAGGACACTCATTTATCCACAAAATAAATGTACTGTGCAAAAGCATTTGTGCCCATGGTTCAGCTTCCTTGGTTTCTCCTGCTTCACCTTTCACTAGGCCTTTGTAAAGACACACAAATAAACATAAGACAAATAAGATGGTTTCATGTTTCTGGATGAAAATAGCCATTCTTCTATACAGGTCTCTACTCAGTTATTTTATCATGGCATTTTCTTAATTTCTGTGGTCTACAGTCAGATACTATAAAGGGCAGTGGAGGTGTGTACGTGTGTGTTGTACAGGGGCTGGGGAACAGGGAGGGTGCCATGCAGAAACTCCCGGGCAGTGGGTATGATGCATTATGCGTGGTAAGTGTCTGCTATTGAGCTAAGGCTCTCAGGACCCTGGGGTACTCCTGGCCTTCTGCCTGATTGTTTTTTTTTTTTTGCTCCTGTGTGAAATCCTGGCCATTCCAATTTATGCCCCATTCACCCTGTCTTTGATGTAATTATATCAACTCTCCTACCCCTTTCCAATATACAAACCCTCCTGTGTAACCTCCTGGCCATCTTTCAAATTCAATTTTAAATTAAAAAATATATCCATATCCTGCCCAGTCTTTATAATGTTACTTGTATGCATTTATTTTTTTAGAGTCTATCATTTGCTATTGGATAACCAACTGGGGAAGATGTCACATAATCTCTCACCTGAAGTTCCTAGCTTCCAATTTTCAGCTGTGAATACACAGCCTGGAATAAGTACATGAAGTTTTGGGAGGTGCTAGAGAACATGGAGGGTGGAAGGTCACCTGAAGGGTGAGGATAGGGGCTCCATGTGCAGCTACCAGGAAATGTTATCTATTCCGGGGTGGGACTTTTTGACAGTGTATCTATTTTGAGGTCACCTACTCCCTACTAAGTAATTCCTCACCAATGCTTCTGTAAATCATTCAACAAATTTACTGGCTCACCATATACTTGGGTGGAATATTGGCTTTGGTCTGTCATTGAATCTCTCTCTGGGATAAATAGATGTTCATTTATCCCAGGAATGAACAGGCTCTTCAGGAATAGTCTCTCAGTGGCCTCCTTGGATGCAGCTCCTAAAACCTCATTTGCTCTGTGACTCTTGCTTGTTTGCATCCCTGTTGGGTGTGTCCTCATACTGTTCAGCCTTTACCAATCTCCTGAATGAGAGCCAAGGCACAGGACTTGGAGATGAATAGGTTGTCTCTTGAGGGGACTTGGAAAACTTCTTTAACTAGGTCTGTGAGTACTGAGGGACCAGAGAGATGCTTAGTGGTTAAGAGCTTAGCTACTTTTCCAGGAGAACCAAGTGAAGGGATGATGAGGTTTAGGGTAGGAGTGAGGCATAGAAAGCATAGAAAAATATGGATGTGCAGAGACACAGAGAAACAGAGACACCTGCAAAGAAGAGAGAGAGAGAGAGAGAGAGAGAGAGAGAGAGAGAGAGAGAGAGAGAGAGAGAAGAGACTAGTAAGAAGAAAGAGAATACTTGAACATATAAAAAGGCAAGAATAAAAATCAGAGATTAAAAAAAAAAAAAAAACACCAGAAAAAGAATTAAAAAGGGAAACCCATTGTGCTCCAAGTCTGAACTCTTACAGAAAAATACTGCTTTATTCTGCTAACCTGAGAAGGTCTGGGAGGGAAGAAGAAATAGAACCAGCACTGGTGTCTACTAAAAGCAGTGTCCTTCATCTACCTGTAAAAGAAAATGGGGCCATGAGGCTTATGAGGAACCCATGTCTCTTTGTCCAGGACTGAATAGCTTGAAGTTTCTAACATATGTGACACCACTTCAATAACAAGTGAGCCAGGGAGGCCATGAAATCTCCCTGGCTTTTGCAGAGTGTTGACATGTAGTCTCAGGTGGTTTTTGCTTCTCGGATGCCGCTGTGTCTATGCCCTTTGCACCGGCCTGTGTGATCTGGTATGTAACTGGTGTGACACCCTTAGCAAATCCCCTCAAGATCTGGGAGAGAAACGTAAGGTAGAAGAATTGGACACTCACCTGACGTTCTACTTGGAAACCAGAGTGTGGTTTGCTCTGCCAGTGCTCCGGTGCTATTCCTTATTCCTGCTTGCTTTCCTATTAGCCACAGCTGCAGCCCATGGGGCAAACATCTAATTGTCCTTTTGAATATTCATTGTCTTTCCCTTTCGTTGTTCTCTGAGTGATCCCAGCTTTAAGCAGACATATCTTTAGTCCCAGTCAGGCTCTCACTGGGATGGAATATGATAAAACTCTGTGGTAATGCAGAAATTAGACAACTATAATACCCCAGCAAGTGAGAGTTACTGTGACAGAAATAGGAAGTAGGGAATTTTAAGCTGAGGGTGGGATGCTAAGGAAAGTGGTCTCTGATGTGTGGCTGCAGAAAGTGGGGAATGAGAGAATATCAGAGAAGAGATGCAGGTAAAGGCTTCAAGGTGAAACATTCCGGCTCATCTCTGTTGCAGACTATTTGATCACACTCTGAACCCTTGAGATTGTGTACTGGACAAACCTGTTTCTAATTGTGGCATGGCTCAGCTCTAGCACACACCTTTAATTCAAGAGCTTTCTGTAAATGGGATTAAATAAAGTCATCCATAGGTCAGGAGGTAAAGCAAGCAACCAGCTGACGGTATGTGAACATAGGAAAAAACCATAGAGAGTTAAAGGAAGTCGAGAGGATAGACAGAGAGATACACAGGAAGTAGAAAGGAGAGACATTCAGTTTGAAGGGGTTTTAAGACAGTGTAGAGAAAGAGAAGGGGCCTTTTCCTTCTGGGACCTCAGCTGGGTAGGAAGGCCAGCTGGGTATTTTCTCTGCCTCTCTGAGATAGTAGGTTTTCACCCCATCACCTGGCTTCTGAGTATTTGTAAAATTGAATGTTTGGGATTCTGTTTTAAAAGAGCACATTTGGCCCAGGAAGAAAGCCCTCTGATAGCAGGAGGGTGAGCAAGGAGGGTAGTAGTGGAAATGTGTTCAGAGTGGTAGTATAGGGCAGAACACACAGAGTCTAGTGATCGGGTGGGTACTTGGGGTTTCACTGTGAATGAGAAGGAAAACCTCTGGAGGATTTTGAGTAGAGAAATGGTATGACTTGACTACATTTAAAAGGATTATTACATGGTAATGGGGGAGGCAGTCCCCCTCAGTCACAGACATAGGGGAGGGGAGTAGGGCGAAAGCAGGAGAGAGGGAGGAACAGGAGGCTACAAGGGATGGGACAACAATTGAGATGTAATCTGAATAAATTAATTAAATTTGAAAAAGGATTATTATGTGGATGTGGAAAATGGATTGTAGAAGCAGACAGGCCAGTTTATCCATGAGATCTTCTATATATAACAGGAAATCTAGCCCTTATTATTATTATTATTTCTATGAAAACACCCAGTGGCTTGGATTTTAGAACTTAGGGGGTGGCTGCAGAAAGTTGTCGAGGACCAAGCTTCTGCAGCTTTTTTTCACCATCCTGAATCCCTGGTGTCTTCTGTCATGGATAATAATAAATCCTGAAGCTGCATTGGGCCATTCTGAAGCAACAGAAAGATTCAGTGCCGTTCAAACCTGAGCCACATATTACACTTAGCTGCAAGGGATGTAGCTTACCTGTTGCACACACTCTCTAGGTTTTTGCCATTGAGGAAAAAGCAGCGAGTGGTACTAATTGACAAGTGTAGTCAAATACAGTTCAGTTTTAATGTAAGGGAGAGAGAACATTGACTGTACCAGC
Organism: Acomys russatus; assembly: GCF_903995435.1. Classification (NCBI taxonomy): domain Eukaryota; kingdom Metazoa; phylum Chordata; class Mammalia; order Rodentia; family Muridae; genus Acomys; species Acomys russatus. Next base: position 65,231,100 of record NC_067153.1, read on the forward strand.
TTATATCATATGGTGGTGTAATAAACAGTTGTGGGGGGCAGGGGGCTGGAGAGATGGCTTAGTGGTTAAGGGCACTGACTGCTCTTCCAGAGGTTCAGGGTTCAATTCCCAGCAACCACATGGTGGCTCACAACCATCTACAATGTGATCCGATGCCCTCTTTTGGCCTTCAAGGGTACAAGCAGGCAGAGCAATATATACATAATAAATAAATAAACAAATAACTAAATAAATCTCAAAAAATATTTAAAAAATAAAGTTCAAATAAGCAGTTGTAGGTTCTTAGATACTATATTCTGTAGGTAAATCTGAGAGAGTGTGGGGGGAGACGCTATTGAAAGAGAGGGGGTACTCACAGAGAAACGCTAAGGATGAAGATACTAGGATATTGTTCCAAGCAGCTGAAAACATGCAGATGTAACAGGATGTGGAGAAGCTGGTTAAGAATTCCAGCATGGTCTAGCTGGCAAAGAACTTCTGTCTTGGCAGTGGTATGTTTGGTATACCTGTGGAGCTTCCAAGCAGGTAGTTTGGTATATAAAGCTGTGGTTTAGAGACTATTTATGGACTGACAATGTGAAGCCAAGAGATTGATGAGATCCATCTGAACTTGAGTGTAGAAGAAGAGTATGAGGGCAAAAATACTGGGGATTAGGTAATAAAGCCCAGGGAGGGACAAGAGAGCTGAGCTGCTGTGCCTCAGAATTTGGAAGATACAGTTTTGTTTTTGTTTTTGTTTGTGTGTGTGTGTGTGTGTTTTTGAGAAGGCTGATGTTACCTGGATCATTTGCTGCTCACAGGCCAAGTAGGGCAAAACAAAGAGTGACCAATATAACGGAGAAGGGTTATCTCGGCAAGTAATTACAACGCGCTAAAACCTCCTTGGCGTGACTTCAAAAAAGAATAGTGAAGTTGGGCATTGTGGAGCATGCACACATTTAACCCCAGCACCTGTGAGTTCAAAACCAGCCTCGTCTTTATAGTGAAGTCCAGAAAAGCCAGAGCTGCATAGTAATATCCTGTCTTAAAACAACAACAACAACAACAACAACAACCTTGCCCCCAAAATAGCAAACAGTTTGACAGACTAGATACTGTAAGACTTTCTCCCACTACTAAACAAATTGAGCCTCGGTAGAATATATCTTATATTCTACTATTGGGCTTTCAAGAAGTGGGGGGAAAATCCTCAAAAAGACCATGATCTAAGTCCAGGGTGGTGAGCAGTGGAGCAAGGAAATCTTGGCTTCAACCACATCTGCCCAGAAATCCTTCCAGGAATCCCCACTCCTCATCCAGTGCTCCCTGTTTAGCAAAAGAGACCTGGAGATCTGAATCCATGATCAGTGGTGGTTGACGCTGGCTGTGGTCTTCAGTCACTCATGGGAAGCCCATTCAGAGTACTTGCTCCCCACTTACATTCCTTATTGTGACTCATAGCTTCCCATTCCCTCCTCTGGAACTGTAAAACTCTAAACATCTTTAACTGAAAAGGCACCCCACCATCGCCATGGCAACCAAGTGTCAGAGGTGCTCCTCTTTCTGATGCCTCCCTTGCTTTCCGCCTGCACCTCTTCCCATGCTGTTGGCTGATAGTCTGATGCAGTGAGCCCTCCATGTTGATTACTAGACTTTTAGTTCCCCAAGGCAAGGAAGAATATTCTTTCTGTTGAGAAAACTGCTAGTCCTCGGTGACCTTCCCACATATGACGTGCAAGATCTCAGAAGAGTAATGAGTGGGATGTCAGGGACGCATACAGGGCAGCCAGGGCTCTGATGTGTTGGTTTGGATGATGCCGTGGTGACTAGACAGGGTCTCCCAGCTTCTCTTCTGGGCATGAAGCCTTCAACAGTAAGTGGTGTATGAGTGGTATAGGAGGCTGATGACCTGTTGATTTTTTCTGGGGGCATAACAATTATCAAGATGGATGCAAGAATATTTATAAAAGGTGCATATATGAGTCACAGTAGAAGAATTTAGAAAGATGACTAAAGCGTATTAAAGGCCTTTGTTCCAGATGATCTTAGGTCTGAGTCACAGATTTACGGCAGCACTTCTCAAAGTATCTGGAGTAAAAAAAAAATTAAAACTTAAAGTTAGTATGTTGTTTTAATGTTACTTGTGTTATTAGTATGCCTGGCTAGCAATCAATCATGACACAGACATTTGTTACATTTTAAAATAGCTTTAGTTAACCTGGTGCAAGGCAGATATCAGTCCTCTAAACTACCTCACATAGTGGGGCAGGTATCCCACGTCTGCCCCAATCCCATGCCATCTGCTTCTAATAATTTCTATCAAGCTGCCTCCCATCCATAATCCCAAATACTTGCTAATGTTCTTCATCTGGGCCAAATCCTCATCCATGCCAGCCATGTGCTTCTTCTCCACCTAACCCATGGGGGCCTCTTTCTCCTCCTCTTTTCTCAGGACACTCTCCTCTCTCTCTCTCTCTCTCTCTCTCTCTCTCTCTCTCTCTCTCCCACCACCAGGGAACCTTAGCCACACCTCTATCTCCTTTGCCCTGGCCAGGTGAATGGCCTTTTATTAATCAAAAGGTGGGTCACAGAGACAGCAAGTAATAATTACCATCAAAATACATTAGACCATCTCCCAACATTAGTATACTACAAACCAATATATATATATATATATATATATATATATATATATATATATATAGTTTTTTTGAGACAGGGTTTCTGTGTAGCCTTTGGCTGTCCTGGACTCACTTTGCAGACCAGGCTGGCCTCCAACTCACAGCGATCCTCCTGCCTTTGCCTCCCAAGTGCTGAGATTAAAGGTGTGTGCCACCACCGCCTGGCACAAACCAATATCTTTAATGGCATAATCTTTTCTATAAAATGAAAAAAGTGGACACGGTATGGTAGTGTGTTCCTGTAATTCCAGCACTTTGCAGCAGAGGCAATTGGATCTCTGTGAGTTTGAGTCCTGCCTGGTCTATGTAATGACTCAGGGTGCCATAGCTCCTGCATCAAAAAAGCCAAATAAATTAATATATCAGAATAAAATAGGCGGGCGTGGTGGCGCATGCCTGTAATCCCAGCCCTCGGGAGGCAGAGGCAGGTGGATCGCTGTGAGTTCAAGGCCAGCCTGGTCTACAAAGTGAGTCCAGGATACCCAAGGGTAACACAGAGAGACCTTGTCTCAAAAAACCAAAAAAAAAAAAAAAAAAAAAAAAAAAAAAAAAAAAAACCAAACCAAGAATAAAATAATGAAAAAAGAAAGAACTCAAGCCCCAAATGCTCTATTATTAGAATCAACAGTCATAAAATTACTCTGTCAAATTGCTGTAAAAATTTCTGAACACTCGAAGTTTCTTCGTGGGACAGGCAGGGTTAGTCTCTGGAGGCAGACCACTTCCCAGGGTCTAGAGCCTGTAAATCTGTTTCCTTGCTTGGTGAAGGGACTTGGTAGACATAATAAAGGGCCTTGTGACAGGAAGATTATCCTGGATTGCCTAGGCTCCGCTGCCATCACATGGATCTTTATGAGCAAAATTATAAGATGGGAAGCTGAGGTCAGAGGCAGCTGAGCCAAAAAACCTGGAGCAGGAAGAAGGCGGGGAGCAGAGTCTCCTGTGACGCTGGTAGACTCAGACTTTAACTTGGTTTCATCTTCTGTAACTGCGTTGTTTATGCCACTAACTATGGCAATTTGTCACAACAATAGCAGGAACCCACAAATAAATCCCATATTTTTCAGAATAAAATTTGATGATTGCGAATTATTCCAGGCCACAGCATAAAGAAATGACAGTGAACTGTCTGAGGCTCAGATAAGATGCCCTCAAGTTAATAAAGGAAACATAAACCAAAACAAAATAAAACAAAAACAACAAAAACACCCCAAAACTATAAAAGCTTATTAACATAGAGGCAAAAATTCTAAATCAAATATGTTAGCAAGTAAAACCTATTATACTGAAAGAAATTATGAGAAAATAGGCTGCACCCACAAATGTAATCATGGCTCTTTGTAAAAGACTTTATTAATAAATACTTAATATAGTTTATCAGATGAACAGATGAAAAAGAGATCATATTAATAGATTAATTTTCACCTAATAGAGTTTTCAAATGTTATTATTTTATTCATGAACAATTTTAAATTAAAGTCTAAGAAAAAAGAAGACAGATCACATAAAATTTCAGAGACTAGTTATTAAACAGTAGCAATCTAGATTGCACAAATAACAAAATATGAAAATGATTGTTATTAAAATCAGGATAATATGGGTGTACTTGAATTTTCAACTATTATTCTGTATTGTTTTGAAAATTTCATCTAACATGTTAAATTAAGAAAAGGAAATAATCTGAATTAGCATGGCATAAAAAGAGGAAATTTGTTTCATTTGGAGATGATAAACTGTAGTGACAATTTTGGAATTTTGGTTTTTTTTTTTGAAAAGTACAGAAATGTTATAAGAATATATTTTCATTTTAATCTCAGGTGTGGGATATGGGGCTGCTTCAAATTGTCTACAGCAGCTACGATTTGCCTTGTGCTCTAGCAGGGGCATGATTTTGCCAGTTGCAGATAATTTCTGTGGTTGTGTGATATTTGAAATTCTGGGGACTTTTCAGAGGATTATATAAATGCTAGGGTTCAAGAGGTAGGAGGTTGTTGGTTGGTTGTGGTTGGTCATTGTTGGTTGTGGTTAGTGGTTGATTAAGTAGTCATGCACAAAGAATAAACATCAACAAGAAGAAATTAGATATCCTGACTGTAGAGAAATTTTAATCCAGCTGCATGGCTGTTCTGTCAAGGGATCGCATCCAAAGACCTTGCAGGCCTGTGTGACCTGTATGCCCTTAGTATACACATTTAAGGCAAAATTAGTTTGTAGAAGAAAGCATGCATGGTTGAAAGTGCTGTCTGAGGTCAGACAACGTGATGAATCAGAGAAAGACTTGACATAATGAGTGAGAGATAGTATATGCCCAACTCTCATGAGAACAGCACAAGAAAGAGTAGTTCCTTAAGAGCAGCACTGGGAGAGAGGGCCAGTCAGTAGGGAGTCAGTGCAGTGAGAGCAGCGCAGTGGAGTTGAGTCTGTTCGTGAGTTCATGCAGTTCAGTGCAGGTCAGCAGAGGCAGCTGGAGCCAGAAAATAAAATGGACAGAGAAGATTAGAACAAATTGCCAAAGTTAGTTTGATGCCAAGCAGAGCAATTCAGCGTGAAGCCAAGAGAAGTCAGATAGAATGAGTCAGCTTGGAAAGGAGTTTGAGCCAGAATAACTGAGTTGAGCCAGTCAGAGTTCAGAAAGAACTAGAAAGGCTGAGCTTATTCAGCAATGAGCCTCTGAGATGACACATCAGGTGAATAAAAGCTACTTTTCCACCTGATGGGGAACTTACCCCAAGGAACTTGACACCCCTAATCGTCAGGAAGAAATGTAATAACACCACTCCTTTCTGACCGCTGGTTTTATTCAGGGAATCTCTTTCTTTTCCCCTCTATCATTTTTTCTCTCTTATCTAGTATTAGGAGGTTGAAAGGGTGGAAGAAAAGGAGTGGAGAAGGGTGGAAGAAAGAAGAACCCACAAAATAGCAAAAGGACAGGAAGAATAAGCTGATTAAATGATGTGGCATGTTTCTAGGAAATCTAGAATAATTTGCAAAAACCTATGGAAAACCCATGAAGTTCTTTTGCAGTTGAAAGTATGTCTAAATATGAGGCAAATACAAAAAAAATTAGTTTCTTTCCTTATATGAAAAAAATCCCAGATAGAATTATATGTAAAAAATATTTTTTTCTCTAAATGGATGAAATGACTGAGGACCTACTAGTTAATTTTGAGAAAAGGAGAGGTAAACACTGGTGTTCTAAATGCTAAAACTCACGCAACCCACCCTAACCCACAAATTGCTCATTTACTCAGCAAGGGTTTTTTCTTCTCCCCCCTTCCTTCTTTTCCTCTTTCCCTCACTCCTTTGCTTCCTCCCTTCCTCCCCCTCCCCCACCTACTTTTCACAATGTAGTTCTGGCTGGCCTCAAAGACACAGAGATCTACCATTCCAATCTCCCAAGTGCTAGAGGGAGGGATTAAAGATACTCCTCGCCATGCCCAGCCTTGCAAGCATCTTGAGCACCTACAGTAAGGGGAGACACTTCTCTAGGCTTGGAGGCATCTTTTAGGAACAAGAAATAAAGAAAAGAGACAGTGAAGAGCAAAGTCTCCATCCTCATGGTAGTTCTAGTGAGGCTCATGCTTAAGTACAGGCAACAGGGTTCAGTGGAGTCCAGTGGAGTCCACAGGGCAGGCCAGGGCTCTGATTGAAATTCAGTGGCTATAATAATTACCTAATAAGCAGTACAATAATAATTGGGGGTTCAACAAGATGAAAATAGGTTTTCCCTCATATTATACATAAAATATAATCCAGATGGCATAAAAGTCTAGAGAAAAAACATACCCAAAATATTAGGTGAACATTTAGGAGAAATGGAGGTGGGAAAAAACCTTCTTAAGCAAAGAAGAAAAAAACAACTGAGAAGCTAAAAGTGAAGAAGAAACATTCTGATTGCATACAGATTTAAAGTTGCTGTTGTCAAAAAGTACTGTAAATATTAAGATAGGAGATAAACCAGGAAGTATATGTCTGTTTTAAACATAGTTTAGCTATGTGTCACATGTACTCAGGTGTCTGTGGTTGTGAGCCACATGGGAGTGCTGGGAACTGAACTTGGGTCCTCTGGAAAATAAGGAGGTACTTGTTAACCTCTGAGCCATCTCTTCAGCTGCTGGAAAAATTGTATTTTTGCTATACATACATTATTTAGCAGGTTGCACTGTGTTTTTCTTTTCCATGCATGGGTGTGTGTGTGTGCATGTATGCATTTTTATTTGCTTGTATGTCAGTGCACATGTTTGTATCTGCATGTGGGCATATGAGGGTGATGTTGGAAATCATCTTCAGTCATTCTTCCAACTTATTCACCAAAGCAAGGTCTTCAAACAAACCCTGGTCTCACCCAATATGACTAAATCTTGCTAGCCAGCTTGCTCTGGGGATTTTCCCCTCTTTGTTTTCCAAGTCTGGAATTAGAGATGGGCTGACATGCCCAGGCAACATTTGCATGAATTCTGAGGATTTGACCTTCAGTCTTCAGATTTGAAGGGTAAGGGCTTTAACCACTGATCAACTTCCCCTGCTCTGAACTGCTTTTCAAGTTTTATTTCTTTTAGACAGAGTCTCAGTTTGTAGATGTCTTAGGTTTCATTGTGAGGAGACACCATGACCAAGGCAACTCTTATGAAGGAAAACATTGAATTGGGGCTGGCTTACAGTTCAGAGGGTTAGTCCATTCTCATTATGGTGGGGAGCACGGTGACACACAGGCAGACATGCTGCTGGAGACGTAGCTGAGAGTTCTACATCTGGATATGCAGGCAGCAGGAAGAACAAGTGAGCCACACTAGGACTGATTTGAGCAACTGAGGCCTCATAACCCAAGCCCTAGTGATATACATCCTCCAACAAAGCCACACCTACTTGAAGCTGGACTCTGGGCAGAGTGCTGGGAGTTGTAGGTAAGAGAGGGGGATGGAAGGTCAGGGAAGGAGCAGAAGCTCCACAGGGAGATCATCAGTGCCTGTGGATGGGGCACAGGGCAGGGGCCTGCGTAACTGCATAAGCCGATGCTCCAGTCAAGAGCATGCATGCAGAGAACCAAGACCCATTTTTCACCTGTAGCCAATGAACTGCTGATTCTCTGGGTTGGGGGAGGGTGTGTGTGGGGGGGAAGGGGGTACTGCTGCCGAGCCTCTGACATGTACTGGGGGGTGGGGGTCCACTATTTGGTCACTGCCCCTTGTCAACACTGCCTAGTGGGCACACAGTGGGAGAGGATGCAGATTATCCTGATGAGATGAATTGGGCTGTTGCCCGTAGTCTAGGGGTGGTGGGACAAGCAGAAGAGGGAGGGAGGGTTGCGATGGGAACGTAAGAGGGAGGGGATAACAATCAGGAGGTAATGTGAATAAATTATTATTATTTTTAACGTGAATAAATTATAATAAATAAAATATACATTTAAAATCTGGGTGGAGGAGGGGATTGCTGCAGAGACTGATGCACTAACCGAGGACATGCATGGTGAGGACCTAGACCCTCTGCTCAGTTGTAGTAGACAGGCAGCACAGTCTCCTTGCAGGTCCCACAATATGGGGAGTAGGGACTGCTTCTGACATGGACTCTAGTCTCCCAATGTGGACCAATTCTTCCTGGCTGGGTAGACTTGCAGACCACAGAGGAATGGGAAACATATAGTACAGATGAGACTTGACGAGATGAAATCTGATACTACAGGAAGAGGGCCCCTTTCTGAGGGCTAGGGGAGGGAGGGAGGGGGGATCAGAAAGGGAGGGAGGGATCTGGAGGTGATGAGGGAGCAGACTACAATCAGGATGTAAAGAATTAAAACTGTAGAACAAGCAGGTAATTTATATTCCTAATCTCACTATGTGGGAATAGCTCTGAGACATGAATGTCTATGCACGAATCCCTGTGATTTAGCTGTAGATGCCATTCTTCATATGGCGTGAATGAATATTTGCAGATGTCTTACTTCAGCTCATACAAAGAGCAGAGAACCAGCCTTAATTGTTATGTGCACCCTGTATACCTCATACACTTATAATTTTAGGATGATATAACGCTTGAGAGAAATTATATGTTTTCAGAACAAAAGAACCAGACTTTGAAGCTGGATCAGACCTGACAGGATTCACTCCTCTCAGCATGCTGCATGATGGCATCCTGCATCCTTCATGATCCAAGTGCTTTAGTTGCTGTTCTCCATCAGAACAGGACAGCTCCCAAGACAGCTTCAAAGAAAACTTCTGTTCCCAATTGGTCCAGCATTTCAGACTGTCATACAGGACTTTTATTAACCCTGGAATTTCGATATTCCTAGCTTGTTTAACCATTTTCCCCAGTTTTATCTTGGCATCTACAAAGGTATTATTCACCCCAAATTAGTGAGAATGACACCCCATTTCCCTCAAGGGAAGACAAGTTAATTGTCATTGATCAGCTCACTGTCATTGATCAGCTCACGGTCATATCAGTGACTAATCTATTTATGTTACAAGAATATACATCCTAGATGTTACAGATAGGTGTGATTCTATAGACAGAGAAGGTAAAATAGATAAGGTTTCCAAAAACCTCAGAGTCCTACAGAATATGGCACTTAAAGATGTTTTTATTGTTTTAAGGAATCTTTGACAATAAGACAGATTAACTCCTGGCAATACCCAGTCTACCTCAAAGAAGATTATGAACATCAAAGAACCTCCTTATGGAGATGGCTTCAAATTTGGCAAACAAGTCACTGGGCCAAATGTCCTCATTTCAACCACTGACAAGATTCTGCCTAAAAATAGGCAAGCATGGATGCTGCCAGGGTCGATGGCCGAACTCTGCCAAGACAGAGTAAGCAAGTCCTCAATAGTTTCTGCCTCACAAATATGTCTGTCTGATATACTGGGACAGAAGGCTGAAGATGATGCCCCAGTATTAGAGAGTTATCGGTGACTGTTCAAACAGCAAACTTGTTAATGCCTGGCTGGGGCTCTGAATAGGTTCGGGGTAGGGTCTCTGGGGCTGGATGCAGATGCCCTTCCAGTTTGTTTTATCTCTTGGGTGGCCAGAGCTGATGGCTCGGGCAACTGATAAGGATTGAAAGAAGAAAGAGATAAGGGAGCGCAGCATTTCTTCTCTAGGGACTGGCTGTACTGCGGCTGAGAAGGAAAACTTAAACGGACCACAATTTTCCTATGGCTGAGGCTGTAAAAGCAGCTTCTGGCTGGAAACTGCACGGGGGTCGTAAAAGGAGGCTTTGATCTGTAGATAGGCCTCTTTGTGGAGATCTCCAGTAAGCTAGTGTAAACTTAGGCCTGATAATCCTAAAAGACTGGTGATAAAGCCCTGAGATTGCTAACTTATTTGTGAATCTACAGGGAAATAAGAAAGAGATAGAAGATAAACCACTTAGAAAAGAGAAAAGGTGGATGGAATTAGGCATTTCGACTTCAACTGAAGTCAGGTCTCCCAATCTCAACACATACATTCAAGAGAAGAGGTGGATGAAGTCAGGCATCTTAACTTTAACTGAAGTTAATCTTCCCAATTTCAACACTGTTTATTATAGATGACCATACTTATACTTCTGAAAAAAGGGTATTACCTCATAGTACAACAGGTTACATGTTTTAAATCTAAACATTTCTTATCTAGGTATCCATTACATAAGTTCACACTGAGTCCAGAGTGACACGGCCTAGAAGTTACAAGAATATACGACTTATCAAACAGGACTGACCTAACTATACATTATCCAGCTATCTCTTAGCTCATAATGAGTTCAGGACAATAATTTTATCTGTCTTTCATTCTAAGGAACAGAGTAAATTCAGACATCTCTAGGTAGCTTCATTCCCACTTGGGTTCATGTGAAGTTTAAACCAACTTGTATATATTTATGGTGAAATACCAAGAGTCGTGGTGCCATCTGGAGTGGAGGTTTATCTGAAGCCACAAATTTGCCAAAAGGCTATCCCTAGTGAGGCATCTGGAGGTCCACAAAGGTATTTATTGCAACCATAAACTAACTTTAACTTTTAAAACTATTTGAATCAAATCAGAAATTCCATAATCAGGGATTAATTCATCTGAATAACAATCAGTACATCTTCAACAAAATCCTACAGAAAATTTGCCCAATCAGAGACAGAGTTTCTCTGTGTAATCTTGAAAATTTGCCCAATCAGAGACAGGGTTTCTCTGTGTAATCTTGGCTGTCCTGAACTTGCTTTGTAGACCAAGCTGGCCTTAGACTCACAGTGATCCATCTGCCTCTGCCTCCCCTGCACCACCATGCCTGGCTCTAATGCCAGATTATTTTTAGAGAGATGCAGCATAGCACAATTGACAGGGTAGTCAGAGGTTGGAAGCAATTCTGGAGTACATTATGATACAGACCTTGCAAATACTGGATCACCTCCAGAGATCTCTCATGCCTACTGGACTTCCCCAAATCAATGGCTCCTGATAGCATGTCAGAGGCTGGAAGCAGTTTGGGGTGCATCATGGTACAAGACCTTGCAAATACCAGATCACCTCCTAGACAGCCCACGTGCCTAGTGAGCTCCCTTAACAGGGTGGCTCCTGACAAAACTGTCTCTGTCTTTTTTTTTTCTTTTTTCTTTTTTTTAGTTTGGAAGCTGTTAACCAGCATTTCCAGTTTACTCAGGTAATTAATTTTACTCCTTCTCAAGTCTCTGATAGGGTTGAAGACCAAATAGTTTAGTTTCACAGTTAAGCTTAGTTGTTTAGGGGTTAAGATGTTTTTAGGCCCAGATAGATGTTTTAAGTTGATAATGATGAGATACGATAGATATTGCTTTATATTCAGAATTTTAGACTCACCAAGATAGGAAAAAGTTTTCTTCAAGGTTGACAAATACAAACAGCCAAAACACTATGAATGTAACATTAATATAATTCCTGATTGTTTTGTGGTTCTTCTTGCTGTAGGTAGTTTATTTTTATATGTATGTAATGATATAAATGTATATTTAAAAAAATAAAAATATTATCTAAAATAAAAAAACAAGCAAATCATGAAATTTGCAAGTAAATGGATGAAACTACAAAAGATCATCTGGAATGAGGTAACCCAGACCCAGAAAGACTCACAGGGTATGTACTCACTTATAAACAAATTTTAGCCATATACTACAGGATAAACACACTACAATGCACAGATGCAAAGAATATAACAAGGAGGACTCAAGGGAGGATTGTTAATTCTCACTAAGAAAGGGAAAAAGAAGACACAGAGGAAGAGGTTTAAGAGAGGGAGCAAGGCAGGAGAGGGAGCACAGAGAGAAATGAGGGTGGAGATCAGACCTGGGGAGAGTCGAGGCAAGAAGACAGAGGGTCTGCAGAGAGAAGAGAAACGGTGGGTGGGGGCATTTCTGTAACAAGCTGGAGATCCATGACAGGGTAAGATTCTGGGAGGATATGGGGTGACTCTAGCTGAGACTCCTAGTAGCAGGGGTCATGGAGACTGAAGAAGACACCCTCTAACTAGACAGGGCTCCTAGTAGTGGGAGGGGAACACAAACTCACTCACAAAAACTTTGATCCTAAATGTACCCTGCCTACAAGATGTACAGGGATAGAGAGAGCAGAGATTGAGGGAATGTCCAACCAATGTCCTGCCCAACCTGAGGCCCACTCCATGGGAGAGAGGCAATCCCTGACATAATTAATGATACTCTGCTATACTCACAGACAAGACCCTCACAAAACTATCCTCTGAGATGTGTCACCTAGCAACAGATCAAAACAGATGCTGAGACTCACAGCCAAACATTGGGCAAAGTGTAGGGAATCTTGTGGAAAAGTTGGGGGAAGACTAGAAGGACCTGGAGGCGACAGGAGCTCTGCAGGAGACCAACAGGGCCAACTAGCCAGGGCCCAGAGGGGAGTGCTAAGACTGACGCACCAACCAAGGACCATGCATGGACTGGACCTAGCCCCCTACACAGATGTAGACAATGGGCAGCTCAGACTTCATGTGGGCCACCTAGTAAGGGGAACTGTCTTTGACATGGACTCTGTTGCCTACTTTATGATTACTTCCCCCTGGCAGGGCTGCCTGACCAGGCCACAGGAGAAGAGGACTGCTCAGTCCTGTTGTGATGAGCTGAGGTGGGTTGGTAGGGTGGGCTCCCCTTTTCTCAGGGATGGGGGAAGGAGGATGGGGGGAGAGGGTTGGAGGATGGAATCTGGAGGAGAGGAGGGAGGGGTCTACAATTGGGATGTAAAGTCAATAAATACATAAATAAGTTATAAAAGAATAATGACTGCTCAGTTATTGTGTTGTGAAGCATGTTCAGTTTTATAAGGAGAAGATTATATAAATTGATCTTACTCAATTTACTTTTGTTGAAAAATAAATAACGTTATCTTTGGCTCTTGCAGCAGAGTCTGCAGGAATAGAAATCAAGAATAAGAACTTGTGCTGAGATATAGACTGAAATATAAGGAGGGTGCTGCACTCAGCTGAATATACATTCCTCATTCTAAGTTGGTCTGTGCAATTCTGTCATATGTTTCGTATACTTTTTGCCTCATTGTGCCTGACATGCCATTTCTGGGACATGAAGAGGTTGAGGTTTACCTCCACGAGCAATAACACGGATGAAAAAGAAAAACAAGACTGTCTAAGACATGAGCACGGAACAATCACATTCACATGCATTCCCACTCACAGGCACTACAGCCTGAAGGCATCAGGGAATTCATCAGTCCAAACACCTAATTTCACCAATTACAAAAGAGAAACAAACAGTCTTTGTAGTACACATGCAAAGCACTGCACACAGCAAAGCCTAGACCTCTGGATCTGTCTGACTCCTGACAGGTCTCTCTTCTCACAATATCCTGACATATTGTCTTGATCCTTTCATTCTGTGGCAGCTTCTAGAACTGTATTCTGCCCCTTCCCTGCAGGGACAGTTGTTTTCTTTTCCACAGACAGCTATGCATTCATTTTCAATTTATGGAAGATTTACATGAATCCATAAATTGTTCACAAATTCTGAAAGTTCATGCTTGAGGCTTGTCTGTAAGAATACATGTGAAAACAATCTGCTTATATATACTCCAAATGAACTTTACAACCAGGGATGTTATTTTCTCTGGTTCTTTACACTTATCCACATGCAGGGTGAGAAACATGAGGCTGGAGAGGAAAAATGGACATGACCTGAAAGAAAGGAAGTGTAGCTCACCTGTACCAGATGTTTTATATGGAGTGGCTGTTGTGTTCTCTTAAAGTCAAGAAGAAAAACAAGTTGTAAGACACTGAGTGACTGATGGTTCAGATCTGCACAATGGAAAACCTTAGTCACGAGAAACTTGCAGAGGGCAGGGAGCTGCATGAATGGGGAATGTAAAAACCTAATACACATTCATTGTTTTTGTATCTGGTGATGAATCTTTGATTATCTTCTCAAAGACAGCTTACTAAAATTAGCATTGTTCTTGCAAACAAAGTTTAGAACAGGATAAAATACCACATGGAATTAGGAAACCCAAACATAGCTTAAATTTAAGATACTATGCCCAGTAAATATACAGATGGCCAAGGAGTAGATAAGAAGATGAAAAAGGCCAGCATCCCAAACACCTATAAGCCAAACTCAATATGTCCTATCCTTAAAAAGCAGGCTCAGGTAAAAGTCTTTACTCTTACGCAAAGGACAACAACACAAGGGTGTGCCAAGAAAGTCACTGATGCAACCAAACAGCAGGAAACAGAGCACGTGTCTCCAGTGTCAGCAGAGAGCAGGCATGGCTTCATACACTGTATACAAAGTAACCAATCAGGAGTTGCTGGGTCAAGTTTTGCTTAGAGGGTTAACAGCAAAGTTCATAGGTAAAGCAACTGGCAGGGCCAGTGGCCAGATCGGAAGACATTTGGAAATGTCATGGCTACATCCTTATGAAATGTTTAATTCCAGCCAGTGATGCAATTTGCAAGGCTCACATATCCCATACTTCATATTTTCCCAGGAATAACTTGTTTCCCTGTTTGTGGGAACCAGGCCCGACTGGGCTGCCTGGTTTCATGTCCTGTTTTTAGCAGCTTCCGTGTCTGTGCTTATGTTGGTTAGCTAATCATGTTTACTGCTCTGAGAACGCGCCCCTCCCCTCCTCGGGACTTTCCCTTGCGTGCACAAGCACCTCTTGAGGGATTTCACCTGCGAGTGGCATGCCTGTTTTGCTGCCTATAAAAAGGCTCTTTGGACACTGAATAAAAGCTGCTGCTGCTCTTAGCACAAAGGACCCGCTGTTTTATTGTGTGTTAAAGCCGCAGTCCCTCGCCCTTGACTTGGTACTGTGGTGGCGCGGGCACCACACCAGTTTACTTTCCCTTGTGTGATACAGAGCATCCGTACAGAGAAGTACTGAAAATGTCTAGAGCCGGTCCTTCTTACACTTGACGTTCTCTCCCAAACGCATCAGAACTTAGGTACTTGCAGCTGGTCAGACCCACTCCTCCTCCGAAGAAATATCAGAGGCGAGAAGCTAGGACCAGTCAGCCAGTCAATCTGCATATGCGCTTAAAACCAACTAGACAGCCATCGACCTTCATAAACAGTCTAAGGCTTATCCAATGTGATCGCATGGATTTTATGTTTAGTTTTGTTGAGGCATGTTTTCACTGTGGTGGTCCTAGCTGGTCTGGGACTTACTAGATCAGGATAGCCACAGTTCAAAGGACTAGTGCCATGACACTCTATCTCTTCCTCTGGCTTTTACATCCTTTCGATCCCATCATCTGACCCTTTTAGGTATCATTAAGTTATTAATTTGAGCTCTCTAAAATTTACTGATGTAAGCTTTTAGGATAATACATTTACTTTCATTCATTGTGACCCATTGATTTTGGTATATTGTGTTTTCGTTTCATTCAGTTCTAGGAAAATTTTTATTTATTTTTTCTTGGTTTTTTACTTGACATAATTCTAATTCAGTAATGTGTTGGTTAGTCAGCATGAGTTTGTGTATTTTCTTATTATATGCCACTATTGATGTTAAGCTTTATTCCATTGTGGTCTGATAGATACAGGATTTTACTTTAATTTCCCTAAATTTGTTGAGGTTTGGTTTGTCTTATTATATGATAGACTTTAGAGAAAATTCCACGTGCTACTGAGAAGGTAGCGTATTGTTTAGTGTTTGGATGAGGTCATTTAATTCATGAGACATTTAAGTCTACACCTTCTGGATGGTCTGCCTGTCAGTGTGAGTGGGATATTGGAATGCCTCATCACCACTATGTTTTGTGTATCTGTGGTTTTAGATCTAGTAGTATTTCTTTTATGAATTGGGTACATCTGTGTTTGAAGCATATACTTTTAGGGTTACAATTTTTTTTAGTGTTTTAAAAATTAGTATAAAGTGTCTCTCATAATCTCTTTTTATTTTATTTTATTTATTTTGTCATATATGAGAATCAATATCCTTTATGTCTTTTTCCATTCACAGCTCTGGGACTGCCATCTGGCTTGAACCTGTGAAGGCTGTGCTCACATGGCCACAGTCTCTGTGCTCACGTGGCCACAGTCTCTGTGCTCACGTGGCCACAGTCGCTGTGCTCACGTGGCCACAGTCGCTGTGCTCACGTGGCCACAGTCGCTGTGCTCACGTGGCCACAGTCGCTGTGCTCACGTGGCCACAGTCGCTGTGCTCACGTGGCCACAGTCGCTGTGCTCACGTGGCCACAGTTGCTGTGAATTCACATGTCTTGTTTCTTGGGTGTTTCTCATTCCCACCGGCTCTTACAATCATTTTGTCCGTTCTTCTGTATGGTTCCATACACTATGAGGGGATGGAAACGTTGGAGCTACCTTATTTAGGATTGAGTGTTCTAAGGATATATTCTTAAAAAAAAAAAATTCTACATTTTAATTCTAGACAAACCACACCCCCAACTTAGAAATGACCAAGTCTCCGTGTTAGAAATGCTGAACTCCATCTGGTAGATTGATTGAGGACCATGATTCAGGATAGATCATCAGTCTTGTCTTTGTGTGAATCCTGACTGTCCCAGCTTTGTTCTTCTCCAGTGTCTTCCCCAGTTGTACCTGATTTTGTTACCAGTTTTCATCGGAATCCATTGAGGAATAGGACAATTTTGCTTTTGTTTCTTGGCCAGGATTCGTTTGATTTTGAAAGTCTTGTGAGAAGACATGATGTGCAGCGCATGAAGGAGAAAGAAAGGAGAAGAGCCTAAGGATGTATTCTTGTTACTTTTCAGCTTTCCTTTACTTTTATTTCCATATGTAACTATTTTTAATAATCTCAATCAGTTCTTGTGATTGATTCTCTCTCTCTCTCTGTCTCTCTTTCTCTCTCTGTCTCTGTCTCTCTCTCTCCTTCCCTCCCTCCCCCCTCCTGTTTTCACCATTTCTCCTTTCCTGTTTTCTGTCTTATTTTGACTGCCTAAATGTCTTTATCTACATTTCTTATTAAGATTACACTAATTTCCCTTCATCTGTATCTTTTATATTTAATTGAAAATTGCTTATTAGTTTTGACTAGTAGCCCAAAGGCTTTTTTTTTTTTTTTTTTTAAGTTAGTAACCTTTCACACTGTCTTGGTGTTGGCCGTTCTAGGTTGATTTCCTTGGGTGGATGTTACATTTATTCAGTTTACATTTATTCAAATCTGTATCTTTTAAATTGATTTTATTCTAATATAACTCCATACAGGCATATATTATGTCTTGATTATTCCCCACATGCCTTTTCTTGCCTCCATCCATCTCTACCCAGCCGCACCATCTTTACATCTACCAGTACCTTTCCAAGATCCATAATTTTTGGATTTGTTTTGTGAACCATTTAGTTTAGCCTGGCCCATCTGGAAATTGATGAAATGATGCTTTGGAGCACAGTGGGGTCAGCAGTGGGCACATAATGGAAGACAATGATTCCCTCTATCAGTAGTAGGTTGCTCAGCTGTGAGAAGTGCAGCTCCCAGAATCCCTCCACTGTCCAAGTCTGGTGTCCACTGTGCCCATTAATGTATAAACCTATTTCAATTCAAAGAGTATTTTTTAAAGTCAGTTTTTGTATTTGTTTTCTACCTTTTCTTTCTTTTCATCACCAACATCTATCCCTACCTGGGGACCTTCCTGTCTATTCTCCATATCTGTCCGTTAGAAACCTTTTATCTCAATACAAATACACTATGAAGTTATATATATACATAATTTCATGATTGTTTCATGGTTCTTCTTGCTGTAGGCAGTTTATTGTATAATCCAATAAACCAAAATGCATAATATAAGTGTATATGTAAAAAATTAATAAAAATATTTTTTCATTACAAAAAAGAAATTTGTATTTTGAATAAATGAAGTCCTACATTGCATTTGTATGCCCCAAAATGATCTATATATAGACAGTTTTTTTCACCAACCTTGTAATATCTGATAGATTCTTCATTAGGAAAGTCATTTCAAGAACTGTTTGTAAAATTTAGCCTCTAGAAACATTTTTAAATGTAACTTTTGTCTTTTTTTTTGCTTCCGAATAGAAGAATGCTGTACTTGGCTTTAAGATACTTGTGTGTGTGTGTGTGTGTGTGTGTGTGTGTGAGAGAGAGAGAGAGAGAGAGAGAGAGAGAGAGAGAGAGAGCTGTCTTTCTGTTAGATTTCATTACATTATAAATGTAATTACCTAAATTTTTGTGATTGATAATCTCTAATAAAGCTTGGCATTATGTTATAAAAAAAGAAAACTTTTATCTCTTTCCTAATTCCTTTTAATTTTTTAAATCTTTCTTCCTCTTTTATTCACATGTGGCATTTTCTATTTTGTTTTTCTTTTTCATTATATTTCTTCTGCTTTTGTACAGGGTCTTATGAAAGGGAAAAAGGCAGCTTTGGCATAGGGAAGTTAAGAGAATATGCTGATGAAGTTTTCTTTTTTAAAGTCTTTTTAAAAACATTTTCACCTTATTTATGAGATGGTTCTTGTTCTTGTTCTTGTCTCTTATGTCTTGTATCCTATTCTGAATGTTTTTTAGCTTATCATGAAATAAACAGTTTCAAATTTTATCAGTTTTTGGGTATGTTTTCATTGCATTGTCTATAGAAAAATATTTAATGTTTTTATTTGTATGTTTGTGCACATGTATATATGCATGTGTGTGCAATGTGTGTGTCTATCCATGGAGACTAGAGATTCAAGTCCAATATACTGGTCTGTTGCTGGCTGACTTCTGCTTAGAGACAGAATCCGTCAGTGAAACTGGAGCTCAGTGTTTTGGACAGCCTGGCCGGCTGGCAAGCTCCAAAGTCCCCCTCGCTTGGCCTCCCCATTGCATTTTACACCCTGAACCATCTCCCAGCTACTCAGGGCAGTTTCTGCAACCATTCAATCTTCTTTTGTTTTCTTTCTGTAATGTTAAATAATGCATGTGGCTGGAGAGATGGCTCTGTGGCTAAGAGCGCTCGCTGCGCTTGTAGACTACCCAGCTTCCGCTCTCAGCACCCACATGGCAGCTCACAACCACCTGTGACTCTAGTCTCATGGGGTCCGATATCGTTCTCGGCCTTTATAAATTCTGCTGGTGTATCATGACACATTCATGCATGTAAATGTTTTAACTTAAAATGAAATACTTGGCACCTTGCTTTGTGAGAGTTGTTATGTCTCTTTTCTACTCCACGGTTACACGTTCTTCCCTGTTTCTCTTCTCTCTCATTCCTTCTGTGCTCAGCTTACAGCCTATCCCCAAGGATTCTGCCAGGGTGTCCATGGCAGTCTGGACCCATGGCAGCACTGGGCTCCGCTACTTTTGCCTGTCCCTAAGACCTCATTGCACATCCTGCACCCCTAGGGAAGCCCTTCTGAATTCAGCTGGGTTCTTATGCTCATTTGCATTTGGGGGGGTGGGGAGCGTGCCACTTCTAGGTATTTCTGCATCATGTTCTCCTGAGTTTGCTAGATTCCTGGCAGCCTGGCTTATATCACCTAGTGGTTTTCCTTTGTGCCTAGGTGTTTTTGTCTCATAATAATTATCTAGTTTTGTTGTAAACAGTATCCACAAGTTTGGGGTTTTGCTATCTAGTTTCCCTGTTGTTGACTGTGAATTGTGGGGGAAAACTATGTCATAGTGTCTTATGTTTTTTTATAACTCTCTAATTGCTAATCTCTTCATGCCATGTTAAAGATTCAGAACTCATGGTAAAAGTGATGAGTTGACCAAAATTTTGAAAGTAAAATGTTATGAGCTTTTTACGCCTTTACTCTGGTACAGCCAGGAGGCAGAACAATACTGTAGGTAATGATCCAGTTAGGAATAAAGGTCTTAGAACTATCAAAGCCTGGGACAGGAAATGAGGTCATGACCAACTATCAAAGCCTGGGACAGGAAATGAGGTCATGACCAACAGGAAGGTACAGCTTTCAGAGCATCAGTGCGTCAGTGCTCTAAGCACTACACAGGCATACTGCATAGATATTTTTCTGATTAGGAACATATTCCTTTGTAATTTCAAAAGGCTTTACCAACAAACAAAAACAGTCATTTTTAAACTCATGAAATGTTTCTCCTTGTATACTATACAGACACAATTACTCATCTAGACTCATGTCCCACTGCTCCCTAGCCCATCTCTTCCATTGCTGTCTCTGCATCACCCATGAAGTCTCTTCACTGTTACTGATCTTCTTCCTGCACCTCTGAAATATTCTCTACGTCCTCTATACACATGACTGAAGTGTGAGCTCCTGAAAAGCCTGCAACATCCCCTAGAATGTTGCTTGGCACCCAGTGCAAGGACCAAACTAATGCCATGGTCAGTATGTTCTCTGAGAACTTGTCCTCTTGGTGATCCTTACTTCTTTCATTCTGAGAATGACCACATACTGCCATAAACTGCATCTGCCAGCAGTCGCCAGAAACTCACACTTGGGCCCTTAGATATAATCAGCATCTGATGATTTTGAGATTAAAAAAAACAAAAACAAAGCCTTCCCTTGTCATTTAGCCTGCACCCAACCCGCTTAAAGGTCAACATTCCTGTGACCCACAAGCCCCATTTACAGTGTTTCCCTTTACAAACCCACTACCCCTGGAGCTCAGGGGCACTCTCCTATCCTGCTGTGTCAGGAAGGCTTGTGGTCCGAGCTTGAGCTCGACTCTGTGTGTTTTGCATCAGTATGGAGTTTTGGTGGTCTTTTGGGGGGTCTTGTGATCTGGGCATAACATTTAGGGGATCACTGGGATCCCCCAGATATCCAGGACCCTGAAACAGAGGGTCCTACACTGGCCAGTAAGTTTACTATCCATTTGTGTCTGTGCCAGGGCTCTGTCTGCTACTTTTGTTTTCAGGTGTCTCGGGACTTCCGTATTTATGGCAGCCAGGAGTGACTTAGCAGACAAACTGGATAGTCACAGCTTCCAGAATCTGGAAGACGTTCCAGACCCTGTTGGAGTAGGGGGTGCGGGGGGGAGACTCTGATCCCCATAAGAAGGACTTCGAGCTGCACATCTGTTTATTACCAGATCTAGCCACTGTAAGCTCTTCTGGGTGGCTGAGCCAGTACTTTAATTTTCTCTCAAAGAAGCAAGCCAACATGTTTGTCTGTATGTCTGATGACTGCTTCATGTATGTGTAAAGTGTTGATTGAGACGTTGACAGATGGAAGGATGGGACAGATGACCACAAGTTTGGGAGATGTAGTGGGTTGCTTCTGTGCTGTGGTAAGATTCCAAAGTCTCACCACCTGTGCGCACCAGGATGTCTGATTTGCGCTTTGTTTCCTTGTTTGTCTTTGTGTGACTCTTGTGACTAAAAATATTTTGTAGGACATCCAGACTAGGTCTGGTTTTCTGATTTAGGCAGAGCTTGGTTGCAGGATAGGCTGCTTCTGGTTTGGTTTCTGGCAGAACCTGACGGAGCCCTCTGGCTCTCAGGACAGTCCACTGTTCTGAAATTTGGTTCTTTTCTCTCACAGTACTGGTACCTTTCTGTTTGTATGGTCCTTTTGTATTTCTGTTTGCTTGTATCCATCTCAGTTCTAGAAATGAGCCAGGTCTCAGGTGCCATTCTGGCCAATGCTTTCCACTACCTGCTAAAAACATGGCGGCTTGAGCCTGATGTCTCCAGCTTCCTGCTTGCACACTCACTCGGCTGCTCCTGAATCCTGGGTGGAGGGGCCTGTCCCAAGGGCAGAAGGCCCTCCAGGGACCCTTGCTGGTATGAGACACCCGAGTGCGCAGTGGTTGGAGAGGGGTGGAAGCAGGGCTGCCAAGGGCTTCCTACTCCTTCCTTGTCTTTTAAAATATCCCACCACTTCTGGTGAACAAGCATCAGGAGGACACTGGAACTGCAGGGCTTTTGGGCGGCTGCTCTTTGGCCTTTGTGAAAGCTTTTTCCAGCTTGCAGTCTGGCCACAAGCCTGGCCCCGCCAAGCGTGGTACCCTGGGCACCTGATCTGGGTCATCACTGGAAAGCCCCAGCTCCTGCCTGCATCGATTGGGTTCAACATGTGACAAGGTATTTTTTCTTTGAAAATACATCTAGAGAAAGTAAAAAAGTTTTGTCTATCTTAAATGTATTAATGTGGCCACTATATTTTTGATTTGACTTGTTTAACTTAAATGTATAAATTTATTGTGTTCTGTACAGCTTGGTTATAAATGTAACAAAAAGGTTAACCTAACCTTGAAATTTAGAGTTGGAGCCATTCTAAGCAGCAAGTGACATAAGCATGTCTGCAAAGGTACTTTAAATTAAAGTTTTTATGTAATTGTCCTGCATTTAAAACTAGATTTATAGGGCTGGAGAGATGACTCAGAGGTTAAGGGCACTGACTGCTCCTCCAGAGGTCCTGAGTTCAATTCCAAGCAACCACATGGTGGCTTACAACCATCTATAATGAGATCTGATGCCTTCTTCTGGCATGCAGGTGTATATATAGACAGAACAATGTATACATAATAATAAATAAATAAATCTTTTTTTAAAAGCTAGACTTATACAAGATAGGAACCAAAACAATGTTTCCTTAATAAGGTTTTAAAGCTTCACCTCCAGGCTATCTAGCCTAAGATTATACTGTGAACTCTTATCTAAGGATTTATCATTTGCTTATTGGGTATGATGTTTAAAATTTAAGTTAAAACTATTGTTTAGAACATATATGTGTACATATGCATTTGTAACACACATGTTTTTAAATAGCAACAATGGGGAACACATGGTCTGCAGCCATGTGCCTCCACCATCTTGAGATAGCTATATGGCATAAGGCAACAATTTTAGGGCCTCTTGGTCCTAATGAGCTCTCTGCTTGCTATAAAGGTTGATTCTTACTTACAGACTGCTGTATTGTAGACTTTGGAAATGGGTAATTCTAAAGATGCTTTTAAGTTAACATATATTAATGTTAGACATATTAAATTATTTACACTGTTGAAATCTGGGTTTTGTCTCCTAAATTTATGGCTACTATGCTCCACTTTCATTCTCAAAAAGGTAGAATTCACTGCCTTAGGAATATGTTTGACCTCATTTTCCAAGTATGGCTGTGTTTTTAAATTGCCTGCCATAGCCTGTAACAGCACCTGTTTCGCCACCATCTTGATTCTGTGATAAGAAGGGTGGAGCCATAGCCTCTCTGCCATCTTGGCTAAGGGCAGACACATGACTGGCATATGAAGGCTGCCAACTGTATTCAGTCGCCTTGTTTAGCGCCAACTGTAACCTCTGTCCTTTAAGCTAGGTTTTGCTGTTCAGTCTCAAAGATGGAATATGGCAGATTCAGCAAGATTGCCAGTCCCTTGATGGACTGTATCTATGATTAAAGTTTTACTTTGATACTAGTTCAGAAATATATTTAAAGTTATACTAGTAACTGATGCAGTTGATGGTCAGCCATATCAGTGAATCAGTGACAGTTAATGAAACAATTCTAAGAGAATAATGCCACATTCCCAAATTGGGGATAGATGGTTTTTGGTTGTTCAAATCTTTGTATATTGATACAAAATTAAGGTTATATTTTGATTACAGCATACTATGTATCGATTCTTTTAAGAGTTTGTACCTATATAATTCTGAAAAATGCTATGTGCAGTTTCATTCTTTTTAAAGGCTACTATCACAAACTGTTTAGGATAATTAATTCGTATGGTTTTGTTAGGTACTAGCTCGGTTAATCACAGGTATTTTCTAAAATAATTAGCCAATATATACCTAAAAACAAGCAATTCAGATATACCAAAACTAGACATATGTGGTCCTCTAACACTTACCTGCAGATTATAAGTTATAACATTCTGCTTTATGCTTGTAAAATGCAGTTTAAAGCTAAGTAAAGAGAAGGGCTGAGCTCAGCGATGGTGGCCCTCAAGCTTGTCAGAGATCGGCTGACTATCGCGCGATATAAATTACGGCAGAGAATCCTACATCGTTGCAGTCATTCCCCAAGTTATTTTAGAAGATTTGGCATGGGAGATGACTTCAACCCTGGCCACTGTACAAAACTGCTCCCAACATCTCGCCCTCTGCTATGGACCAGCCTAACTACACTGGACATCCAGAGAGTCATTGTCCTTGCTGCTGAATTCAAAGTGAAGTCAATCTCTTCTGTGTTCTCCTTCCACAGAAACAGCCTCTTGTCTTCTGTGCCTCTGTGCCTGATGGTCGACTGTCTCTGCCCATCATGCCATGTTAACACAGGAGGCAACTGGGACAACTGTCTAGGTACCAGGATATGGCTAGTCATCTCTGTCATTTTGATTGATACATAAATTTGGCTAGGTTATAATTTATCCTTCTCAGGTCTCTGATTACACTGATGGCTGAGCTAATGGTAGCTTCACAGCTAGAGGACAATTAGATGAACTGTTAGGATATTAGCCAGTTCATTATCTAGTTAAAAGTACTAGGTCTCTTCTCTTAGTAAAAAAGGCAAACAGGTTTGCCCTGTTCACAGGCTTCATGTTAAATGGTCAGTGGTTTTCAGTGTAACTTTTTATTAACCCTTCATTTGGATGACTGCACTCAGTATCAACTGCCTGTGTCTCTTGGTGAGTAACTAGATAGAAAAAAGATGTCGTGTACATAAGGTCTGAGGATATGAAAGTTTAAGTTATGCAAATCTAAAGTATTTGAGGGTCTGAGAAAATGTTTAAAGGTTGATAAATGCAATTTATAAAAGAGATGTTTGAGGGTCTAAGAAAGTGTTTAAATGTTGGTAAGTGCAAGTTATAAACATGAAATGATCTTCAGAGAAGTATTAAGGCACGTAAATGCAAGTTGCAGTTTTGAAATATATGAAAAATGAGATCAATAGAGTTATAATAATCTGATAGAGTACTGGCTGCTTATTAATCAGTCCCAAGCTCAAGATTTTGATTTCTCTTTGCTTGTATTCTGAATATAGACTTAAGGGTGCTTCTCATCATGCTAAAAATGAGTATGTCCAATCTGTATATCAAGTCTTCTGGACTGAGAAAAGCATGTTTATGCTTTTACTGGGTTTCAAAGGCATAAGCCTACTCCATCTATCTTACAGACACAATTTTAACTTCTGCGCCTAGTCTGTATTTGTCTCAGCAGATTTTTACCTGGCTAACAGACTCCATCCAGAGCTGCTGGGATCTGGACCTGCTGGAAGCTGATGTAAACCAGTCCTGCAGATATGACTACTCCCTGTCTCTTCAGCTGGATCGGCTAAACAGATGCTTTTATTAAGTGCCCCGTTAGCCTTTGACTAGCTTTTCAGCCTTTCTAGGCCCCAATAACAGCGCCCCTAATGCCAACAGGGAGAAATTACAGAAGAGAATGACCTCACCTGTCTTCCCATTTTATATGCTAAGTCAAGGACAACTCTCTGGCATGAAGGACAAATGGCTACAAGAAAATAGGCTTTTAGTTGCGTTTAACCAGTCATGCTTTGTGCTCCCCTTACATCAGGCAAGACTGGGTGCCACCCAGCTGATAATGAGGGCACAGCACCTGGCTCTACAACACGCGGACTCAGAGGAATAAGTTTCAGGAAGACTCATTATTGGGCCTTCAATGAATCTGTCAGAGAGGGAAATGCAAGGGCCAAACTAATGCCATGGTCTGTATGTTCTGTGAGAACTTGTCCTCTAGGTGAGCCTTACTTCTTGTGTTCTGGGAATGACCATGTACTGCCATTAACTGATCTGCCAGCAGTCTCCGGAAACCCACACCTGGACAATTAGAAGTAATCAGCATCCAATGTCTGAGATAAAAAACTTCCCCTCTTGATTTAGCCTCCACCCAGTGTGCTAAATGGTCGACATTCCTGTGACTCACTACCCCCATTTACAGTGTTTCCCTTTATAAGCCCACTACCCTTGGAGCTCAGGGGCACTCTCCTATCCTGCTGTGTCAGGAAGGTTGGTGGTCTGAGCTTGAGCCCTTAATAAAGGACTGTGTGTATTTTGTTGGTATGAAGTCCTGGTGGTCTTTTGGGGGGTCTCATGATCTGGGCATAACAACCGCAGGTATTCAAAGAAAACAATGCACAACCCAAGGCAGTATTCTGGTCAATGCCCACCCGGCAACATACATGCACAGAAGGGGGCCTTCATGTAGAGTTGGCCTGAAATAGGCCTAGAGACTGACTGCCCAGAGACTGGTGACTTCGTTATGGGAACTAAGGAGGAGGAGGCACAGCAGCAGCTTGCAGTTTGGGAGCCAATGGGACACTGGGAGGGGGTATAAGGGCACACCCTATTTCCCACAATAAAGGAATCTGCTTCTGCCACTTGCCTGATTCTCAGGGTCTGTGTTGTTGACTCTTTGCCAGCTCATCCCCGCCCCAGGGGTCCTGAGCCTGAGTCCCAGTAACACAGGTGGAAATTCTTCGCATTCTTTTTTTTTTTTTTAACCAATTCCCATATGACTGAAATTGTTCTTAAATGTAAAATAGGTAAAGCTTCCTGTAATTGACTGCATTTAGCAGTTCCACAGTCTCCATATTTCAAAAGCACATGTGCATGATGTAAAGCCCTGCTGCTGAAGACAGTACCTACACTCCTTGTTAAACACAGAGAAGTTGAGCTGGTGTCTGCACAGACCCTTCATCCCTCCTGCCTAGTGTTCATGGTTCTTTAAGGTGCTCTGCATGCCATCAAAGGAGAAAATAAACAGCAAGCTATCTACAAACCCTTCTATCTATCATAGGACCTATATACAAGACGTGCTAGTGCAATATAGGCACAAAGCTTGGACTAACCAACCATTGTATGACTGGATTTAAGTCCAGCTCCATGAAATGAAAGCCATAACCAATGCTGCTCAGATGTCCAAGAACCTGAGGCTGTATATGTCATGGAGCTCGGGGAAAATAAAACACTATTGTTCTGCTAAAGGAAAGCAGAAGTAACAAAATGACTTCTAAGGACATTCTGCTATACGCACAGTTCAGTGTCTTGATCGACCATTATCAAAGAATCTGATAAGTGGAATACATTCAGAGGCCCATAGCTAGACAAGGTGCAGATATTGAGAGGCCTCGGAATACTTAGTTCAGAGTGGAATGTCTTCATCAATTCCTTTTCCTCATAGCTCTGTGGAAGAGGAAGCTGAAAGATTGTAAGCTACAGGTGACATCCAATCAACTGTCACTAGGGATACCAACTGCTCACACAACAGGCCCTATGCGTAACAATAGATGGACAACAAGAACAAACTCAATATTTTTGGAAATTTTTTCCTTTCTTTTTCTTTCTCTCTTTCTTTCCTTCCTTCCTTCTTTCCTTTTTATCCCATACTGCTTTGTCTGGGTACTATTTGAAATATTATTTATTTATTTTCTTTTCCCCCTACTCTACAGATCTTTTCCTTATATATCTTATTTTCTGATTTTGTGTTTTCAGGGGATTTCTGTGTGTACAAATGTGTCTCTTCATCTACATTTGTTTATTGTGCTTTTTCTTTAGCTCTTTGGTTTGTTTGTTTGTTTGTTTGTTTGCTTGTTTTTGTTTGCTTTGTCCTATCCAGGTTACTCTGTTTTCTATGTTATCTTTTTTGTCTGTTTTTTTTTTTTTCAATACAAGGTCTCTCTATGTAGCTCTGGTTGCCCTGGACTCACTTTGTAGACCAGGCTGGTCTCGAACTCACAGAGATCTGCCTGCCTCTGCCTCCCAGAGTTCTGGGATTACAGGTATGCACCACCGTACCTGGCTTATTTTATTTTAATATTCCTGGGTTTTTTGGTTTTGATTTTGTTTCTTGGTACCTGTTTGTATTGTAATGAGAGAGAGCAAGAAGAATGTGGATTTGTATGGATGGGGAGATAGGAAGAGTCTGGGAAGACTTGGAGTAGGGACAACTATAATCAGAATATATTATATGAAAGAAGTCCATTTTCAATTAAAAATTAGTGTAAATATTAAAAAATAAAAATTATAATTTTAAAAATAAAAGTAAAAAGAAAAAAATATTTTATTTCCATTTTAAATTATCTTTGTATGTGTGTCTATATGGGGATATGGGCACATGAATTCAGGTCCCTACAAAGGCCAGAAGAAGGTGTCATATACCCTAGTGCTGTAGTTAAAAACCATTGAGACCTGCCTCAGTTGAGTGCTGAGAACTAAAAATTCAGGTCTTCTGCAAGAGTGCTAGGTACTCCTAACTTCTGATCTATCCCTGCAGACTAACCCTCTGAAGCTGTGAGCCAGCCTCAATGAAATGCCTTTCTTTATGAGAGTTGTCATGGTCATTGTATCTCTTCACAGCAGTGGAAACCTGACTAAGTTGCTTTCAGATCAGGGATGAAGAGCTGATAGGTTAATTCTTTCAATACTTGGTGCTGATTTTTTTTTTTTGTTGTTGAGACTGAGGCGATTCCAATTCAGTGATAACTAAGAAAGCACGTGAATGAAACAAATATTTGGATATGCTTTGGCTAGGTGCAAGATGTGCTACCTCAGCTATGTCTTGTAGTGTTAGGATTGTGTGGCTGGGCTAGGGTCTGAGGGACTTATAAGGCTACTATAATGCACAGGTTGTGTGGTGTGGGTGAGGCCTGAGGCCTGGGAATTGTGCGGATGGGCAAGCTTCCCTGTAACTAATCAGGATTGGCAGGCACAAAGGCTTTGTGACCAGGGGCTACATCTGGATATTTGTGGCACCTGGGAACTGCAATGGCTGGAGAACAGGAGGGAACTTACCAGAAGCATACAAGAACATACAAGAAGCATAACAAAGCTAGGCCTGCCTGGAGGTTGGGAATGTTGCAGGCAGGTGAATTACCAGGCAGTTCAAGACCACAGGATGTGCATCTGAGCCTAGGCCTGGGGATCAGGGGTTATGTAAGCATTTGAGTGTCCTGGGGACTCAGTAATCTAGGCTAGTGAAAAAGATGCATGAACGGTGCTAGGCATGGAAGCTGGGGATGTTATGGGTTGTTAAGAATGCATATGATGTGCAACCTGGACATGGCCTAGGCACTGGGGATAGAACAAGTGGATGGTACTCTGGGAGACTTACCAGGTGATTGGGGTTAGGCCTGGAGTTGGGGATGACATAAGTAGGTGATCTGTGAAATGTACTAGGAAGTTTTAGTGCACATGTTGTGTGGCCAGGGCTTGGCCTATGGATTGGAAATAGGTATCTATCTATATCTATCTATCAATCTATCTATCTATCTATCTTCTATCTATCTATCTATCAATCTATCTATCTATCTTCTATCTATCTATCTATCACCTATCTATTTATCTAATTAATTAATTTTTTGAGACATCTCATTGCACTATGTTGACTAGGCTGGATTCTGCTCTTTCTATGTGCACATCCATGTTTCCAAGTTACTGAATTGATCCTTTCTCCAAAGACTTGTTTGTCTGTTTTGCTACCTTGAATATAAGCAATGGCTGTTAATGGGTTGGTTTTCTGAGAACTCTGGGTCACTAGCCTGTGTGTCTGTTTCTATACATAATGCTACAGTGTTCGGTTACTGCGGTTCTGTAGTGTATTGAGATCAGATATCTTCCTGCTTCTGGCTTTGATGTGTCTCAAGACAGCTTGAGCTATTCAGTGTCCTTTAATATTAACTTTCTATTCCTCTGAAGAACATTACTAATGTTTTGATGAGAATTTGTTGCATCTGAGTCATTTTGTTAATGTTTTAACAATCTTAATTTTGTCAACCTAAGAACATGGGTATTTCCATTTAGAATACATCATCAAATGATTTTATAGTATTTTAGAATTTTTACTGAAGAAGTCTTTCATTTCCTTAGGTAACTCTATTTATAGGTACACTTTCAGATACTGAAAATGAGATTGCTTTTGAGATTTAATTCTGAACAACTCCACTCTTAATGTATAGAAAACTTACCGTTTCCTGTATGAGGACATGTGTCCTGGTATTTAACAGAATTAAGCGATCAACTTCAAGAATCTTTTGTTAGGATTTTTAGGTGTTTGTATTATGAAGAGTCTTATTATTTGCAAATAGATTATAATGCCTCCTCCTTACTTTTATATCCCTGTAATTTCCTTATTTTACCTAAATTTTCTAGCTAAAACTTCTGGTGATTATTGAATAAGAGTAATGGAATTTGAATGGAGATACCTGATCTAATGAGTTCACAGCTTTTATCACAAAGGGTTATTAACTTTTGTTAAATTCTTTTTCATCATATACTGAAATGACCAGAAAGCTTTTACCTTTTACTGTTTTCATAGTGTGCTCTATTAAATGATTTTATATAGGTTGAACTATTCTGGGTATAACTTGTATCTCTGGCGTACAGCTAATTGTATCATGAATGACCTGTTTGGTGTGCTTTATTTTACTATGTATTTTGTATTGCTGTTCATTAAGAATTATTGTTTCCTTTTTCGTCTTTGCTGTCATGTCCTTACCTCGTTTGGGGAATAGGGGTAACCTATTCTGGCATTCCAGAATGAATTTTTAGAAACTATCTCCCATTAAACTTTAGAATATTTTAAGTAATATTACCACCAGTTCTCTAAAGATTTGGTGAAACCCAGCAGTAAGGTCATCTTGTCTTGGCCTTTTCTTCCCTTGTTGATTCTTGCTATTTCCATACTCAGGAGAAAATCCATATAACTTCAATTTCACATAAACTGTAACGGAGTAGAGTATACAACATACGCGTCTCTAAAGGATTATTTTTATTTTCTATGTATGAGTGCTTATCTGCAAATATATATACATCTCAAATGTATAAGAAGTATCTGCAGAGGCCAGAAAAGGACGTTAGAACTAGAGTTACAGATGTTTGTGGACCACTGGAGGGACCATGGGAAATATACTCAGATTCTCTACAAGAACAGCAAGTGCCATTTCTCCAGCCTCAACAGTCATAGTTTTAAAAATCAAATGTCTACTGAGAGGACATCAGCCAACTGACTGTCACTATAGTAGCTAATCAATCTGACTAATCAATGCACTTTGATCAGAAAGTCAAAAGTCTGTACAAAGCCTTCAAGACTGCAAACATAGGGCTTTGGGATACAGTTCCAGAGACTCAATTGTTGGAAAGTTAAAGGGACATGGTAGACAAGGAAAGTGAAGCCAGGCTTTCCTATTTCCAGAAGACATTATGAAGAGAAAGGTGAAAAAGAGTGGGGGCATGTATCAAGGAAGGACCAATAGGAGAAAGGGGAACTAAGAAATCTGCTCTACTGGCCCTCCTATCCAGATAGGAGCTGTTGACATTAAATCTATTACTTTTTCTTTCTCTGTGTCAGTTTATTCTGTCTTTCCCAGACTTTCAATCCTCATATCATGGAATGAGCTCAGTAATCACCTAGACTCCTCACTGCATACATGTGACAAATGAATATGATTCTAGTCAAGTCAGTGAAACAAATAAGGGACCAAGGTCTAGTCACATAAAACATCCATCCTAATTATGTATTTTGTTCCAAAACTTGCCATTGTGACTACCAGGAGTACAGTTATAATTGAAAATCTGGGAGAATTTATCACTTTAGTCAGTCATGGAAACAGCACACTAGTAAAAATTTCAGGGAATGGGAGCTGTCTTTGAGAAAATGTTAACATAACATTTATTCTTGAGTCAGGAAAGGGGGAAATTATCAGGGAAACAGGACATTCGTGTGGATTTGATGCCTTGAGAGAGAATAAAATGCTGATATCTGGAATTGTAATGAATCTTTTCTATTAAAAAAAAAAAAAAAGAAAGAAACAAGTCCTGAAATTGGTGATGTAGAGCGCTCACTCACTAGCTGAGAGATGCTTGATGTCATGCATTAAACTTGTTTGATGTTCAAAACAAAACAGTGAAGCAATCTTGTCATTTTGTCTCATTTAATCACTGTCTGTGAGTGATTCCACCTGATACTAAGTGTTTTATGAGTTTGTTCAAAGCCCAGAATTCATTTGCTACCTTGATAATGAGCTCAGACCTAAGACCTTCAAAGGCCGGTTGCCTGTGTGAGGCCAGTAGCAGATTCAGGAACTTATTTTATCACTGTCACCTCTAAGTCATTACAGGTAAAAATAATAATTCAGAAGAATTAGAAGGAAAGAAACTGAACACTAAAACCAAGGAAGTGTCTGGTCAGTATATTAATATAGAAGAGCTCATGCCTCTAGTAATTTGCCTAATATTTATGTTTTATTTTAATAACATAAAAGAATCTTTCAGATAAGACTATAGAAAGTCCAATTATTGGAAAGAGTTCAAGGAAGTATCAGAGAACAGTTTGCATTGCCAATGGATTGCCTAAACAATAGAAAATCATCATCAGTTCATACACAAAACACAAGGCCTTTTGATGCTGCTCATGACTACCATTTATTTGATAGAATATAAAAGTTAGAGATGAGGGAGAAAGAGTTGTCAGGGTAAATAGTTGGAGGAAATCAAATTGAGGATGTTTTAGTCTTGTCCAGAAATGTCAATAGTGGAAGATACAAACTCATTTCCCTAAAGGAAATGGAAGCATATGTACAAGTTTTTCTTTTATATCTGTAAAAGATAGAAAAATAAGGAGGTTTTTTGAGATTTCATTTTTTTGTTTTAACCTGGAGGACTAATATCACTACTATGTTCAGCAGAACAACAACAACAAAAAACCCCACACCAAACAAAAATAAATAAACAAACCCAAAACAACAAAAAAGACAAAAACCCTGAAAATTTTCATCCCTCAAAGGTAAAACTCACAGGAATTAAAGGCAGAGAACTCATGGGTAGTCTGGGCCACATTTCCCATCTGAACTATTTGTATTTGTAGTCTATGATGGAACCATTAGGTTGGACATCTTACAGAGTTTAAAGGAGGGTGATTAGCATTAATTTTTATCCTATTAGTGCCCAAGGGATCAGCTTCTCTGATAAGGAAGTTATGGCCATGCACTCACTCAGCATCTTCCCCATAGAGTCTCCAAGCAAGATAACAAACAACAGCCCGGATATGAGAGAGGAGAAGCAATTCCTCAGCACCTCATCTTCTGAGGACAAACACCATCCTCCATCACAGCCCTTTGTCTCAGAGAAATGATGCCTATTGGGAAGCCTTCCATTCCTTCATTTTACAGTATTCATAACCTGGACTAATTTCCTAGAGACTTGAATCACATCAGATATATGAATTTTATAACATGATGCCTGACATATGTTTATAAAATAAAATAAAATAATTGCTATCACTTTAAAGTTGAAGGGCAATGAAAAAAATAAAAAATAAAAAATGGCCTCATCCTGAATGAAGTTTTAGACTCCTAGAAATCTCCTGATTTCTGATACAACAATCATCCATGGAAAACCTCATCACACAGCCATTTTTATTTCTATTTTTAGAATAGTCTCCAAAGAAAATATAACTTTTAAGAAAAAGAAAAGCCTTACACGTTTACCATGGTACATGGACACACTTTCCATTTTTAATGATTTCTGCTGAAATACATTGTCTCTAATGGACCCTAATATTGCAAGAGTATGGTTAAACTTAGATAACATAGGCTTGTCAACTTCTGGTCTTTCTTGTACTTATATATAGACAATACAATGAATTTATAAAAGAGAAAGGAAGCAAGGGTCTTTCCACCCCGCTCTACCTGACCCCCTTCCTCCCTAGACTGCAGCTCACTGTGGCCTAAGGAACCTAAGAGTCACATAAGGAACAAAACAAAATGAGAAAAATTTTTACCTGCAGCTTTAGTCACTTTACCTTTTATTTTATTCTGTTTGTCTTTTATCATTTGTCCAATAACTTCAAGAATTGCTTGCTTAATGTCACGTTTGGGAGAAGTGTCATCATCTTCTTTGTCTTCCTTTACCTCCTCGGTGAGCTGATTGTCTTTGTTGTCTGTGTTAGAGGACTCATTATCTTGTATTTGATTACTATTTTCAGTTCTAATTTCTTCTTCAGTTTCAGGGCCAGCAGCGTCACCAGATACATTTTCTACAGAAGCAGCTGAGTCTTCTGAAGAAGCAGATGAGCTATCTGAAGAACCAGCTGAAATTAGGAAGAAAACGCCCAAAATGATATTGTTCCCACCCAGCATTGTACATTCATTCCTTAT
The DNA here is from genome assembly GCF_903995435.1 of Acomys russatus. NCBI lineage: Eukaryota > Metazoa > Chordata > Mammalia > Rodentia > Muridae > Acomys > Acomys russatus. Next base: position 65,265,253 of record NC_067153.1, read on the forward strand.
TCTGAATTCATTAATTCTGTCATTTATTTAGTCTATCGTATATGTTATTGCTTCATCTTTCATGACCTCACAAGTCCTTGGGCAATGACACCAGCCCAAGACACAAGCAAGTACTTTGTGAAGGCATGAACACAAAATAAAACCCAAGCTAATTATAGACACTATTGCCAAAATCTATAAAGAACACCTGCCCCCATAGGCGACAGCCTCCAGTGTCAACTCCAAGGAGGGAAACAAATATCATTCTGAGACTAACACAGTGACGCCATGGCACATAGCAGCAAAGTACAGACCCCTGCTTCTGCCTCAACCCCTCCTGGCATATGTTCCCATGCGCTCTCTCCACAGCACCTTCAGGAGTGTGTTACCTGTTTCAGTGACAATTGCTCTGTTTTATACACATGAGCTATGTATTAAGTCCCTTAACTTGTGAGAGGCTTAATGTGTGCTCATGTGTAACCCTTAAGCCACAGTGTCAGACGTCATGGCCTTGTGTCTGATACATAAGAAGAATGCCTAGAGTTCCCCTGAGTCCATGTCAGAGGCTTGGTTGTCTTGATATAAGGAATGAAATGATATATTTATGTTCAAAATAATTTTATAATCAGGAAAACAACTTTCTGTGGATTTCACTAAAATTTTCTCATAACTCAGAATATCGACATGACATAGGTTGCCATGAGGCTGTGAAGGGAAAATGGTTATGGTGAAAAGATAATGAAGGGTACTGAGACTCAGACTCACCGCTAGCATTAGAAGTGTCAGTATCAGTGCTGCTTGGCTCCGCCTCCTCTGAAGGAAAATAAGAAAAAAAGACAGAAGAACTTAACGAACATTTTCATGGGATGGAGAATGAGAACACTACTACACGCATTTACAACTGGAAAACCTTAGTTCTGAGCAGACAGATTGAGGGAAGCACATGCACAGATAAAGAAAACCTTTGAGCCGGGCGTGGTGGCGCACGCCTTTAATCCCAGCACTCGGAAGGCAGAGGCAGGCGGATAGCTGTGAGTTCGAGGCCAGCCTGGTCTACAAAGTGAGTCCACTTCGAAATCTAACATGTGGTTAGTTTTGCCTACATGAAATAGGTCTTTAATCACCTTCTCAAATGTAACTTATTGACACCAATAATGCACTTGAGTGCCATGTCTAGAATAGAAGAAAAACTGCACTGAATTAGGAATCCGAATGGAGGCAACCTCCCTACAGTGATGTGTCAAAATGGCTAACTGTGTAAAAGCCCTTCTCTTACAAGCTGGGTGACACGAGCTGAATTCCATATTGAAGGAGAGAACTGATTCCTGTCTCTAACCTCCTCACATGCACCATAGTATGTTTGAGGTCCTGGCACCATATGGCACACACACAGACACACACACACAGACACACACCACACACAGACACACACCACACACAGACACACACACACAGACACACACACACAGACACACACACACAGACACACACACACACAGACACACACAGACACACACACACAGACACACACACACAGACACACACACACACACACACAGACACACACACACACACAGACACACACAATATATAATGGTGATGGTTATAGTAATAAAAAATGAAAAGTGTTTAGATTTAAAATTTGAATGTAGAGCCACGTACTAGATAAGAGGACAGGAAATAGCTGCATGTAGACACCCATCAATTCATGTCTCACAGAGTAAGTATCTTTATATATTGTGACTCCTATTTTAAGTTAAAGTAAGAATTTTTACTTACGGCAGGAGACCAGGATACTGGAGACACCAAGCAATACAAGGAATGCCAGGAGCTTCATGGCGACAAATGGAAGAGCAAGAAACAAAATCAAGCTCCAATACTAGGAGACAATGAAGACTGTGATACCAGGGTTGCACATCATGGGATTATATATATTGAGCGCACCAATCAGAAGCCGCCACAACCTGGTAAGCGAGTAACAGGAAAGGTTGGGGAAACAGAACAAATGAGAATGAGCCACACAGCCAGAGGGCATTTAGAAAGGTCATGACTTCAAATGCTTGACAAATTCTTGATTCTGATAACAACACATGTCCAGTCAAGCTGTTGCTTAACTTCTGACTTTCTCTTGTGTGAGGCATGTTCTTACAAACTCCTCCAAGTTGGGGATGTCCACATGGTCTTCCTAATGTCTGCACTGCTCCTTTCAAGAGAGCAGAAGTTAGAAGCTTACAGAATCCTCAGCTTTGCATCTCCTTCAAGGGAGTAATTGAGGTAGAGCAACTGAATCCAAGTGTTTTTCCTGAGCCAGGCAGCCTGCACAGTCTTCAAGCCACAGTGTTCCCACTGGTATATTTAGTAAGGGTCATCTGATCACACAGAGAGTGTGAGCCCAACACTTATGGAAAGACAAAATGTGACTTTACAGGATTATAGCAATTCTTGTATAATATTCAAAAATCTAAGAGCAAAAGGACAGGAAAACAAATGAGCATTTGAACGACTGCATCCACTGAGTTCATTCATTCATTAAAAGCTTTTCTTTCCTTCTTTCTTTTTATTTTCTTTTTTGATTTTTGCTTTGTTTTGTCTTTAACACAAGATCTCTCATAGCCAACACTAGTTTGAAGTTCTGATCCTCCTGTCTCTACCTCTTAAGTGTTGAGGTTAAAAGTGTATATCACCATGCCCAGACTTATATTTATGACTAAGCACTATGATAGGTATTAGAAAACTGTAGAAAACTAAGCTTACAAATATCCCAATCTAGGCATACTTCAAATAACAACAACAACAAACATACAAAAAACAAACAATACTAAAACTAAAACAAAAACTTAGTTCACTGGAAAAATAAAGAATAAAAAACTCAATGAAGCATATATGAAGGAAAACATTTCATCAGAAATATGTGTATGGCATTAAAAATGGAGAGGACTATGTGAGGGAAGGAAACAGTGTGGAAGGAGGGAAGGAAGAGAGGCCATGAGATCTGTGGGTTATGAAAGCATATGTGGGGGAAGAGAAGACATCATCGAGGGGCAGAGAACAGTGGGAGATGTGAGAAAGGAAAAACAAAACAAACAAAAAACAAAGTGCAAGACATCTGAGTAAGATGACAGATTAGAAAGCCCAAAATGTGATCCATAAAACTGAATAGAATTATGAACCATAGTTTTCATTCCTGCAGAAGATAACCACTGAGAATGAGGGGAATAAGAATCTTGGCAAAGAATGAGGTAGGAATGTCAGTGAGCCATGGCCAGCGGCACCATGCATCTTGGGTTAATGTCTATGAAAACTGTCAAGAGGTGCTTCAGCTTCCTTCCTCCCTTTCCCTCCCCACCCCACCCCACTCAGAAGTATACAAAAGCTGCAGGACCCACAGGATGGAGAGATGGAGCAGGCAGTGGAGACATGACAGGAGCTGGGATCACAGTGGGCAGGGAGATGCAGGATGAGGGGATGAGACTGAAGTGCAATGTGCAGTCTGAAGCTTTCTTGCCTTCCGAAGGAAATACTGTAAGATGGAACAACAATGCAAAATTTGAAGCACACTGCTGACCTCAGAGCAGTCATGCCTGAACCATATCCCTGCCACATACAGCAGTGGATGCTGACATCGCTTTCACTGTGATAAGATGAACATATCCAGCCAAAAAGAGAAACAGCAGGTATGAAGTCACATTCTAACCCTAACCCTAACCCTAACCCAAGCAGGGGGTGCATGATCATGCCCCACATTTAAAAACGTAATGTGTAAAATTTTCCCTAAAGCAATATTTTATACTAACGTCTAGGGAAAAGGAAGAGCAGACACCTTATTTTACTGAACAGAAACGCAAACCAAAGACAACTCGTTTGAACTCACTGTGGCACTGCATACAAAAAACTCTAGGTTTTCTGGTTTGAGCTAGAGCTAAGCTGCACCTCTTCAATTGGTACAGTTTAATATTGAAAATAGCACAGCAAGGGAGTAAATTAAAGTCCATTCTACCAAACAAGAATTATTAATTTACTTTTTCTTTTATTTTTACCTTTAAAAATCATTGACTCCTGTATAGTGTGTTTTAATGGTCTTGCTTTAGTTTTTACATTATTCATATAGGTTTCATGACTGCTCTGTGTGTCTATAGCTACTCTGTTGTATATTCTTACACACAACCCATATAATTGCCCTCTCATTTCTACCTCATTTTCCCAACCCCTACATCCTCTTATATTTATGTCTTAACCAAACCTTTAACCCATAATAATGATATTTAAACCCTTGTTTATATGTTGTATGGTGGGACATCTTTTGGGTATGTGTCCAAGAGTGGTATGGCTGGGTCTTGAGGTAGCACTATTCCTAATTTTCTGAGAAAGTGCCAGATTGATTTCCAAAGTATTTGTACAACTTTGCACTCACACCAGCAATGGAGGAGTGCTCCCTTTCTCTACATGCTCGCCAGAATGTGCTGTCACTTGAACTTTTAATCTTAGCCATTCTGGTAGCTGTAAGATGGAATCTCAGAGTTGTTTTTTTGATTTACATTTCCCTGATAACTAAGGATGTTGAGCAGTTCTGTAGGTGTTTCTTGGCCATTTGATGTATCTCTGTTGAGAGTTCTCTGTTTAGTTCTGTACCCCATTTTTTAGTTGGATAATTTGGTTTGTTGGTGATTAATTTCTTGAGTTCCTTATACATTTTGGATATATGCCCTTTACCAGCAGTAGGGTTGGTAAAGATCTTTTCCCAGTCTGTAGGTTGTCATGTTGTCTTTTGACAGTGTCCTTTGCCTTACAGAAGCCTTTCAGTTTTATAAGGTCCCATTTATTAATTGTTGACTTTAGAGCCTGAACTATTGGCATTCTGTTCAGAAAATTGTCTCCTGTGCCAATGAGCTCAAGGCTTTTCCCCACTTTCCCTTCTAACAGGTTTGGTGTGTCTGGGTTTATGTTGGGATCTTTAATTCACTTGCACTTTAATTATGCAGGGTGATAAATAAGGGTCAGTTTGCATTTTTCAACAAGTAGCCATCCAATTAGACCAGCACCATTTGTTGAAGATGCTATCTTTTTTCTATTGTATGGTTTTGGCTTCTTTGTAAAAAAATCAAGTGTCCATAGATATGTAGTTTTTTTTTTCTGGGCTTTCAATTTGATTCCATTTATCAACCTGCATGTTTCTATGCGAGTCCCACGAAGTTTTTATTACTGTTGCTTTATAGTGCAGCTTGAGATCAGGGATGGAGATTCCTCCAGAAGGTCTTTTGTTTTGTAGAATTGTCTTAAGTATTTGGGTTTTTCCCACAAATGAAGTTGAGAATTGTTCTTTCAAAGTCTGTAAAGAATTATGTTGGCTTTTTGATGGGAATTGCATTGAATCTGTTGATTGCTTTTGATAAGATGGCCATTTTTACTATGTTAATCCTACCTATCCACGAGCATGGGAGATCTTTCCATCTTCTGATATCTTCTTCAGTTTCTGCTTCAGAGACTTGAAGTTTTTTTATACAGGTCTTTCATTTCCTTGGTTAGAGTTACACCAAATACTTTATGGTTTTTGTGGCTATTGTGAAGGGTGTTGTTTCCCTAATTTCATTCTCAGTCTGCGTTATGTATAAGGGAAGGCTATTGATTTTTTAAAATTGATTTTGTATCCAGCCACGTTGCTGAAGGTATTTATCAGATGTAGGAGCTCCTTGGTAGAATTCTTGGGGTTCCTTATGTATACTACAATATCATCTGCAAATATTGATACTTTGACTTCTTCCTTTCCAATTTGTATCCCCTTGATACCCTTTAGTTGTCTTCTTGCTCTAGCTAGGACTTCAAGTACTGTATTGAAGAGATATGGAGAAAATGGACAGCCTCGTGTAGTCCCTGACTTCAGTGGAATTGATTTAAGTTTCTGTCTATTTAGTTTGATGTTGGCTATAGGCTTGTACCCTGATCTCTTCAAGACTTTAAACATAAATGCATGTTGAATTTTGTCAAATGCTTTTTCAGCATCTAAGGATATGATCATGTAGGGTTTCCCCAGTTTGTTTATATGATGGATTACATTGATGGATTTCCATATATTGAACCACCCCTGCATGCCTGGGATGAAGCCCACTTGGTCATGGTGAGTGATATTTTTGACGTGTTCTTGGATTCAGTTTGTGAGTATTTTTATTGAGTATTTTTGCATCAATGTTCATAAGGGAAATTGGTCTGAAATTCTCTTTCTTTGTTGGGTCTTTGTGAGGTTTAGGTATCAAGGTGACTGTGGCCTCATCGAATGAGTTTAGTAATATTCCTTCTGTTTCTATTTTATGGAATAGTTTGAAGAGTGTTGGTATTTCTGAATCCATGCGGCCCTGGACATTTTTTGGTTGAGAGACTTTTGATGACTCCTTTTTTTTTTTTCCTTAGGAGACATAGGAATATTTAATTTGTTTATCTGATCTTGATTCAATTTTGGTAAGTGGTAGCTATCAGGAAAATTGTCCATTTCATTTCGATTTTCCAATTTTGTGGCATATAAGCTTTTGAAGTCACACCTAATGATTCTTTGGATTTCACGTGGTGTTTCTATTTCAGGATTTTGAAAATCCTCCAGACTGTATTCCATCATGGTTATAGTAACTTATGTTCTTACTGTTTATTATAGTCCATTTTTCTGTACATCCTTGCCATATTTGGTAATTTTTTTGTTGATATTGGCCATTTCAGATGGGACTACAACTCACTGAAGCTCGGATTTCTTCCAGCTAGGGCTTTCGCATACATTTTAGATGGTGTTGGTCACTGGTGTGTCATCTTCAGACTCAGGCCTATTCAGATCAGTTACCAATCTTTAATATTATTATTTTTATTATCATTATTATTGATTTCCAATTACTTTTTATAATCTCTGTGTGAGATACTCAGACTAAGGCCTATTCAGATCAGTTACTAATTTTTAATATTATTATTTTTATTATCATTATTATTGATTTCCAATAACTTTTTATAATCTCTGTGTGAGATACTCTTTTGTGAGATAGCTTTAAAGTATTTTCTCCTGTTCTGAAGCCAGTAGGAAGTTCCCTTGCTTGCTTCCCTCTGCTGGGCCGAAGCTTTTCCTTTCCGTCCCGCCTGTCAAGCATCAGCCACACATTCCTACGTCTCTTGCTTCTTTTGTCCCACGTCTTGTTCCAAAGCCAGTGCTGGGTTTTGGTTCATTTTCTTCATAAACATCAAAGAACTTTTATTGGCCTTGAGACATTAAAAACTGAGAAAATACATATGTGACAAGGATAGGTTACTCTTTAGAGTTAATTTTTTTAGAATTTATTTTATTATACTTATTAGTCTCTCTCTCTCTCTCTCTCTCTCTCTCTCTCTCTCTCTCTCTCTCTCTCTCTCCCTCTGTGTGTGTGTGTGATGTGTCTGTGTGCACACACACGTGTTCATGCATGTGCGCATGGGCCAGAAGACAACTTGAAGGAGTCGGGATTCTATCCCACCATGCGGATCCTGAGGATCATACCCTGAGTTATTAGGCTTTTGTATCAAGACTTTTTACCCCCTGAGCCATCGCAGGAGACCAGAGTTAGTAATTTTCAACATGTGAAATCTGATTTTTCTATATGAATTATATTGTTATTATTTATATCAACTACCTTTGAATAATGTTTACAAGATGATAGCAGCTATATTAACACTTATTACAAAGTCACAAATACATCAACATATCAGCCATTGATGTTGCTTTTGTTTTAAATATATATCTTTATTTTTATTTTTAAAAATTATGTGTTTGTACACATGCCTGCATAGGAAAGACGGTGATGTCAGACTCCGGAGTTCTGTGTGGCTCTGAGCCTCTAACTTGGGAACTGGATCTAAACTCCAATTCTCTGGGTGAGACGCTCACTATCTTGGCCACTGAGTCATCTCTCTAGCACTGAGAATGTCTATTCCACATGCCATTAGGTTTAAATAGAGTAGTCTGAAGTTCAACATATTTTATTTTTAAAACTGTTTAGAAATAAAACTAAAAAGAATAATGTACATTATGAAATCTATTAGCACAGCTAAACATATTTTCTCTGCTGCATGAATGTGGAGGTCAGAGCTGAGTTTGTGACTTACAGCAGCGTGTGCTAGGGCCAGCTGGCACACAGTGTCTTTATGTCTGGGATGAACACGGAAACAGGATTTGTAAATGAAGATCAACAAATTTTGAGAACATTCGTAATGAAGAGATGACAGTAGAACCCTGGTGTGGTTCATATGAAAGTCTTCAAGCTCGTGAATTTGCCAGTCAGGACAAATTCAATTTGGCTAAGGTCAAGCAGGCTCTGCACTGAGATCAGGAAGCATAATTCTAATATTCTCTGCATGCTGAAAAGAAATTTATTTCTAAGATGTTCTGCTAAGATTGGCTCACTCATTTCCTGTAATTATTTTTTTAAAAACCTCTCACAACCTACTATTTGTTAATTTGTAGATAAATACATACATGGTCTATTCAATATCATCACTGAGGGCAACAACGCCAAGAAAATACACTTCACTTTTTAGGAAAGAAATAAAATAGGAAAGGAATTTTTTTTTGTTTACTCATTTCTCCCATTTTCTTCCAAAACTTAGGAGATACGGATATCTACAGAAAATTCTCAGGATCAGGGGCTTACATGGTTTCTGTGGAGAGGTGCTTTCAGATGCTTAGTAATGATGACCCTGCTGATCTCCACACTGACCCACCCAGTCTTAGCTCCCCAAGCATTTCAGAGATAGCTGTGAGCAGTTGAAGTAGTGTTCCCTGTGGGGCTGTAAGTCCTTTCTGAACCCCGGCCCTGATCAGGGCTCCTACTGTAGGTGTCTCCTAAAGTTGTTGCCCCTGTACTTGCGAAGCAGACCCCGCTGGCTGGCGGAGTCTTTTGGAGACGTGCCTTGTCCGATTGTGAGTAGTGCAGCTTCTATGGTTTCCATGTGACTCCTTATGAAAGCAAGTTCTTCGACGGGACGGAATGTGTTAAAAAATAATTAATTCTTTCCACAGCCTACATAAGACATATTCTTTGACATTTACACGTGCATGGACTTTGAATGTTTCAAACAGTACTCTGTAGCCTGAAACAGTCGATAAGCTGGTGCGAGGACAGCAAACAGCTCTGTAACACCTGGAACGCGGCCCACTGGTTAGTGTATCCACGACGTGTGTAGCTTGGCAAGGCAGAACTCCAAGAACTATGTGTCCTGGAGACGTCATGCTGTTATGGGGCATAGCTCTGCTTGTTACCCTTGAGGCCCTGTGAGTGCTTTAAGCGGGCCTCCAACCCCTCACTGGGTTCTATCACTGCCTCTCACAATAATGATGCTTGATCTCTTTCAGGCATTGCTGGTGGAGCAGATTAGTGATTCAACCACCACCCTTTGAAAAGAACTTACAGATATAGATTGCTAGCAGCGACACTACTCTTAGAAAGAATTTGGAAAGTTGATTGTTTAGCAAGGTTATGTGAAGAAGTTTTTGCTAGTGGCTCTGACATAGAAAATCTTAGGGAAAAATAGACTGTTTAGCAAAGTTAGGTAAAGATGTTTTTGCTATTAGTTCTGATGCAGAAAATCTTAAGGAAAAAATTGAAGTTAAGAAAAGGGGCTGGAAAGATGACTCATGGTTGGGAGCGCTGTCTGCTCTTCCAAAGGTCCTGAGTTCAATTCCCAGGAGGGAGCGCTGTCTGCTCTTCCAAAGGTCCTGAGTTCAATTCCCAGGAGGGAGCGCTGTCTGCTCTTCCAAAGGTCCTGAGTTCAATTCCCAGGAGCCACATGGTGGCTCACAATAATCTATAATGTGATCTGAAGCCCTTTTCTGCAAATAAAGCACTTGTATGCGATAAATAAATAAATAAATAAATAAATAAATTTTTTAAGAAAAAGTACTCTTAATGGTAAAGGTAGGGACTTTTTGAGGTTGGTGAGCCCAAAGAAGCACTGGCTGACATGACTTCTTGAACGGTGGGTCAGGGACTGAGATGATGATTGATTTCCTTATCCTATTTTTTCCCTCAGCTTCCTGATATGGTTTAATAAAAAAAATTAATGAATAAATCATAATAAAAATATTTAAAGAATAAATGGCTGCTTTTTTATATAGAAGTTTAGATTTGTTATTCTTTCAAGATTTTTATAAGATTACCTTTTAAAATAATTTCTTCTTTCTACCTGCAGATTGCAGCCTGGGGTCTAGGTTCACTGCATGAGTTGTCCTTGGTTGGTACAACAGTTTGTGCATGCCCGCTGAGTCCAGATCCACCAGCCCTGATGGTCTCCTTGTCAATAGTTGCTTTTATATACTCATAGAATATGTGGTTGAGAGATTTAGAAAAGTTACCTAATGCATTTGTTGTATCTTGACAGTATGTGGACATACATGACACTATTTAAAAATCTGAAGCTGTAAACTATTTGGAGGCAACTTCAAACATATTTCTATGGGGTGACATTATGATTGAGTTCATATTTAAGTCACCGGCAGAGTGTCAATACATGCCCTTTACTTGAAGTGTCAATAACCTTGGTTTGGAAGTTTCAGGTGTTCATTGAAGGGCAGATTTAATATTTCATTAGGTCATTAAATACTCATCAGTAAATATTTGTAAAATTAAATATTTTCTACCAGAATTTAACTACACACTAAATTATTATTATTATTATTTATTATTATTACTATTATTATTATTATTATTATTATTATTATTATTATTATTAGCTTTTAATATTGGTAACACTGTCTTCCTAGGAAGTTCAGTCTTTAGAGCTCAGGTATTACAGGCAGCTATATCATCATGTCTGTCCCATGGGTATGTTTTAATTTTCACTCCAACATAAATGCTGTGCTTTCTTTTCTTTGAAAATGTGTCTGATACTATTACACTTCATCCTAGAAAGGCCTCCAATCCACAGCTCACCTTACATCACATATGAACCCTAAGTGTATTTTTCATGTGTCTTTTATTCCAGAGCAATCTTCCACTTTTTTCATCACTTAAGACATTTACAAATTCAAGAAGAAAAATATGTCCCTTTATTAAAATGACAAGTGCTGGAGTTTTATTTGAAGACTTATCATAATTAGTCAGGCTACACATTTCCAGTGTTTTACCTAGAGGCAGTGTTCCACAGGCAGGAGTTTAGTAATCTTTTAAGAGGCCATTTGTACAGATCTGCAGAGTTCTTTCAACTCTCGGTGAAAATTTCCCACACTTTGTTCTTGATCAGAGAACACGTTTTATGAAAAGATTCTTGAGATTAGGCAAAAATTATTTTACTACAGAACCTGCTATTTATTATTATTATTGTTGTTGTTGTTGTTGTTAAGATTAAGAGCTGTACTTCTGACTTTGAAATGAGCACTGAGCATCAACCCTAGTTTCAAACTACCAAAATGTCCTTAAATCTGGAGCAGATTGCTGAATAAATAATTCAAAACATGGTAATAGTCATCAGCAAGTGTGATGAAAAAGCACTGATGTGGAAAGCAGCGAAGTACAGGAGGGTGAGCAGGAAGAAACACAATTCTTACGCATTTTAAGATCATCCTGGCATCGAATTCAGAATATTTACCCAGGGAATCAAGAAGGATATTCTTGTGACTTGGTGGCAGATGTCCTTAAGGTTCATGTGAGGGCAAAGGCCAGGATGTAAGGACGAACAATGAGTTGCCTTATGCACTCCAGGGGACCCTGCCACTGTGTTCAGAAGGATCGTTTCTCTGTGTGCTTCTAAGAAAGGCTCATACACTGAATGCTTCTTCTACAGCTATTGCCTCTGTTGACAGGCGTTTGAATCATGTGCATTTTACCTTAGTCCATGGATTCCTCAGTGAATTCATATCTACCTGAACTATGAGGTAAGGTATGTTGAGGAAGCAGTCACCTAGTGTGACCCTGAAGGGTCTATCCTGTGCCCAGGGCTTTCCTTCTGCTTCCTTTACGGATCCTAGACCACATGCTCTTCCTCCATCATGCTTTGCCTAACTTCAGATCCACAGCACTGGAGCTAGCTGACATTGGCCTGAAACCTTTGAAATCCTTCTCAGGCATTTGTTCCAGTAACAGAACCCAGCCTAGCACAAGGAAGAAGAAATGATGGAATACTCTCAGGAAGACAGGAAAGCGTATAGCATGATAACACAAGGAGATTTTGTTCCTTTGAATATTGACTGTGTGGGAGAAAAGTTGTTTTTGTTTGTTTGTTTCTTTTCAGTATTTTTGGGGGGATTTGGAACAGCCAATTAAAATTCATGGGAGTAAAACTGTCTGTGGTGACAAAAGCCAATACATCTGTCAGTAACTCCAGTTCCAAGGAATCTGAAACCCTCTTTAAACTCCAGGGGCACCAGGTACACGTGTGCATTTGGGAGGCAGAGGCAGGAGGATAGTAATGAGTTTGAGGCCAGTCTCAAAAATAAGTAATGTAATTGTGATTTAACAAAACCAGTAAATACATTAAAAAAAAAAAAAACCTGAGAGGTGGATGATGATGGATTGAGGAAAGAATGACAGGAGATGGATTAGAAATAATTTTCCTAACTCTTAAGATTCCACTGTAGAGCAATCTTTTGTTTAGGACAGGACCTCCCTGACCCTCAAACAATGGACTAAGATCTGGTGTTTGGGGAGGGACTGTGCTATAATTTCACTGCAGAAGCTGCCGTGACGTACTGAGTGCTTTCCTGTGTGGAGTGTCTGCATTCTCCTGGTAGGACATGCTCCTTTATAGTGAGTTTGTATATCTAGATTTCTGCTGACTGCATGACCCTTTAGACAAAGTGAACATTTCACCACTTACAGGAATTATAGGCTATAGAGTAAGCATAAAACTTAGATTCCTTGAAATTTATTTGAAACCTTAATTTAAAAATTAATTCACACATGTGAATGTTTGTTTGCATATATATGCCACACGTGTACCTGGTGCCCCTGGGGTTTATAAGAGGGTTTCTGATTCCTTGGAACTGGAGTTACTGACAGGTGTATTGGTAACCAAGCATGAGCCGTGAGTGCTGTTAACCACTGAGGCATCTCTCTAAGCACTAAACAGTCTGTTTTAAATGTTTATAATTTCTAGGACTGTGAATATTGCACTTTAGTCTCCTGCCTGGGAAGCTACCAAAGCTATTCAGTATTTTTCTGTTTTTATAACACAGACAAAACTTAGCAAGAGTCCTTCTTTTCCATTTTACTTAATTAATTCATTCTCAATGGACAAATTGAGGCCATAAACTGTTTTCTGACTTTCAAGTTAAACTTCATTTAGGTTCCTTAATGTTTCTAAAATCCCCTACCATTTGAAATAGGTTTTTCAAACCTTTGACCACTTTTCAGAAGTGTATAAGCACACCTGCCAGCCTGCTGGGCTGAGTTGTCCTGTGTCTTTCTTTTGGCTAAATAAGCTAACTCCTTTAATGTCTTTTGTTCTGTCTGGACAACTTTTACAGAGGCCATTCTGCATGGTTCCTTCCACACTCAGGAGATAATTTTTGGCATATTGTCTTAGACATTTTCTGCTTGCCTGACATCTCTTACTTAGAATTCACACTAACAGTGAGTCGAGGAGCCCTTTCTCCACATGTACTCCAGCATTTGATGTTGACTGTTTTATTCACTTCGCCATTCTAACAGGAGTAGATGCACAAGGTTGTTTTGATTTGCATTTCCTTAATTCCTAGTGATGGTGTACAGTTTTTGATATTTAATATTTAGATCCAAAGACAATGTTTTGAATGAGTCTATCTATCTATCTATTTATAATCTATCATCTGTCTACCTACCTACCTATCTATCTACCATTTATCTATTATCTATCTATCATTTTCTATCATCTATCTTCATCATCATTATCTATCTATCATCTATCTATTTTCATTAATATGTTTATTCAATTTACATCCTCATCACAGCCCTTCCTCCCTTCTCTCCTCCAAGGCTCACTCTCATGCTTCCCTCCCCCAAATTCCCCCTCTTCTTCTCCTCAGAGAAGGGAGGCCACCCATGGGGTACCAAACAGGCCTGGCACATCAAGTTGTAGTAGGACTAAGCACATCCTCTCCCACTGAGGCCAGACAAGGAAGCCCAGCTAGGGAAAAGGGATCCAAAGGCAGGCAACAGAGTTAGAGACAGCCCGCGCTCCAATCATTAGTCAACTTACATGGTGATCCAGCTGCATATTTGCTACGTGTGTGTAGGGGTCCTACATCCTGCCCATGCATGCTCTTTGGTCGATGATTCAGTTTCTGTGAGCCTTAGGTTAGCTTACTCTGTAGGTCTTCTTGTGATGGCTTTGACCCCTCCTCTCCTTCAACCCCCCCCCCCCACTTTATACAAGAGGTCTCAACCTCTGTCTATTGTTTGTCTGTGGGTCTCTGATGTTTCCATCAGCTTCTGGATAAAGCTCATCATAGGACAATTATGCTAGGCTCCTGTCTGCAAGCATAGCAGAGTATCATTAATAGTGTCAAGGGTTGGCTCTCTCCCATGGTGTGGGTCTCAAGTTTGGCCAGTCATTGGTTGGTCATTTCTTCAATCTCTGCTCCATCTTTATCACTGTACATCTTGCAGGCAGGGCAAATTTGGGCTTGAAGGTTTTGTGGGTGGGTTGGTGTCCCCCTCCCTCCACTGGGAGTCCTGCCTGGCTACAGGAGGTGCACAGTTTGGGCTCTATATCTCCTGCTGCTAGGAGTGTCAGCTAGTGTCACCCCATAGATTCTCAGGAGATACCCTCATCCAAGGTCTCTGGCTCATCTCAGAGATACCCCCTGCTCCACCCCTCTGCTCTTCCCATATCTGATCCCCACCCCTGTTCCTCTATCATCCCCTCCCCCATCCCAGTTCTCTCTATCCATCTACTTTGAAGTCCATTTTATTTCCCCTTCTGAGTGAGATTCAAGCATCCTCCGTTGGGCCCGCTTTGTTGCTTAGTTTCTTTAGGTCTGTGGATTGTAGTGTGGTCATACTGTACGTTATGGCTAATATCCGCTTATACATGAGTACATACTATGTGTGTCCTTACAGGTCTAAGTTGCCTAACTCAGAATAATATTTTATAGTTCCATCCATTTGCCTGCAAACTTTATGATGTCCTTGTTTTTAAAAGCTGAGTAGTATTCCATTATGTAAATGAACCACATTTTCTTCCTCCATTCTTCAGTTGAGGGACATATAGGTTGTTTCCAGTTTCTGACCATTATGAATAAAGCTGCTATGAACATAGCTGAGCAAATGTCATTGTATGGTGGAGCATGTTTTGGGTATATGCCCAGGAGTGGTATAGTTGGGTCTTGAGGCAGAGATATACCCAGTTTTTTGAAACAGCCAGATTTATTTCCAAAGTGGTTGTACAAGTTTGCACTCCCACCAGCAGTGGAGTGTTTACCCCTTTACATCCTCACCAGCCTCAGGAAGGCAGTGGTGGAGCTCAGGGGATAAAGTGCAACTCATCTCAGTTGGCTATGCCCTAGATAAGACTTAGCAGGCAGGGGAATGCCAGGGAGGAGTCTAACGTGGATGTTCCTGGTGTCTGGCAGGCCTCTTCTGGAAGGCAGGTGATGGAACTTGGGTTACAGTGTGCAGGTCAACCTCTGCTGCCTGTGCCCAGGTCTGCTCTTTGCTTATTTTCTTCTTCAAGTCATTGTTTTTGAGTTCTTTATATATTCTGGGTATTATTCCTGTCAGGCATTGCTGTCAAAGACTCCCTATCTGAGTACCTACTCCTCATTGGATTTATTGTTATTTCATCTGTGCAGAGGCTTTTTAATTTCATGAACTCCAACTTATTGTTGGCCTTAGTTTTGGGGCAAATGAAGTCCTATTGAGGAAGTCCTTTCTTGCACCTATTTCACATTGGTTACTCCTATGTTTTCTTCTGGCAGCTTCAGTTTTCACATTTATGGTCCATTTGGAATTAATTTTTGTGTAAGATGAGAAATCTAGGGTTGTGGAGGGTGCATGGATTGGAGGATCAGGAGGACTCAGTAGGCTACATCCTGGAAAAGAATGTGCAGGGTTTTTCTTGGTAGAGATACTAGATATGGTATGGGAGGAGCCTGTAAATCTGGGTTGGGGGAAGGCTTGGCAGCTCCCCGGAGAAGCCTAAAGGTTGGTTGTAGCACAGGCAGATGTGACCCTTTTAGGCTGAGGCATTGGATGTTGGCCCCAGGATAGATCTGTTAGGTTCAGTAGGGTATGTTGAGAGATTGAGTGGACTCATTTGCATAGACCTTAGAGATGGAAGTGTGTGATATAGTTTCTGTATTGGTGAGTGTTTATTGAAACAGCCTTGTCTGTCTGTCTGCAATGAATGCAATTTTGATATTGTTGAACAATCTTTAGATGTGTTCTTGAATATCTTCCTTTTTCAATTTAATTAAAAAAATATATATATATATACACCTCCTCCCTCTCCTCCTCATGGTCTCACCCTCCCTCCCCCTTTACCCCTGTGCCCCTCTCCTAGTTCTCAGAGAGGGGAAGCCTTCCTCCCCTACCAATTGATCCCAGCCTATCAAGTCTCATCAGGACTGTCTGCATCCTCTTTCTCTGTGGCCTAGTAAGGCTCCCCTCCAGAGGAAATGATTAAAGAACAGGCAACAGAGTCCATGGCAGAGACAGCCCCTGCTCCCCTTACTGGGGGACCCATATGGAGACTAAGGTGCCTATTGGCTATATCTGAGCAAGAGGCCTATGTCCTCTCCATGCATGGTCCTTGTTTGGTGCATCAGTCTCTACAGGCTCCCCTAGGCCCAAATTAGTTGGCTCTGTTGATAGATTACACTTACAAAGGTTGAATCATGATCAGGTAAACAAATTAAATGGTCCTATATCCCCTAAGGAAATAGAAACAGTCATCAAAAGTCTCCCCCCCTCCCAAAAAAAACCAAAGGTAAATGGTTTCAGCATAGAACTCTACCAGACCTTCAAAGTATACCAATACTCTTCAAACTATTCCAAAAAAATAGAAACTGAAGGATCATTGACTAATTCATTTTTTGAGGCCACAGTCACTTTGATACCTAAACCACACAAAGACTCAACAAAAAAGGAGAATTTCAGACCAATTTCTCTTATAAACATTGATTCAAAAATACTCAATAAAATACTTGCAAACCAAATCTAAGAACACATCAAAAATATTGTCTACTATGAACAAGTAGGCTTGAATATTTTGTAAGCATTTTATTGAGAAATTTTGCATCTATGTCCATCAGTGACAATGGTCTATAACTTAATTTTTTATTTATTGTATCTTTAGCTGGTTCTGATGTCAGAATAATCCTGGGATCGTAAAAGGGTTTCATCGTATTTCTTCCCTTTCTATTTATGAAATACTTTGAGGAGCACTGATAATCTTAAAAATCTGATAGGTGGACTGAAGATATGGCTCAGAAGAAAATAACAGTTATTCATCTTAAAGAGGATCTGAGTCTGGTTGTCAACACCATGTTCACACACAGACAAAAATACACACATTTTTTTTCAATTATTTCCAAATTTATATACTAATAAAATTTCAACAAAAAAAATCTGTACATATTTTAGATGCAGACAAGGTGATTTGGAAACATTTGTAAATGCAAAGTGCCTTTATTAGCTAAATTAATTCTGAAAAAGAAAAAAAAAATGAGAGGACTAACCCTGATATTGGCATATATTGTGTTGCTATTTTAATCAAGGCTGTATTGACAGAGAGATGAGCATAGTGATCGGAAAGCACAGAAACTGGTTCCCACAAATGTACCCAGCTGATGTTTAAAGATACATTTTTAAATTCTTATGTGTATAGTTATTTTGCCTGTATGTATGTCTGTGTACACACGAGTGCTTTGTGCCACAGCGGTCAGAAGAGGGGTACCCGAGAACTGGAGTCACAGTCCTCTAGAAGACCCACAGACCCAGCCCTCCTAGTGATTTTTGACAAGGGGCAAAGCCTCTTCCAAGAAGGAAAAAATAATGGCTTTTTTAAAAAATCAAATGGTAATGAGGCAAATGTGGTTGTAAAATTTTAATAATAGATATCTCAGCTGAGAATGACTTTGGGAAGAGGATATGATAAGGCATAGAAGTAGAGTTTACAAAGCCCTGAGCCTACAAAAGGCGAAGAGTTAGTACTGAGAAGATGTAAAGAATTCTCAAAACTCGAGAGAGAAAAAAAGAGAGAGACACTACTCAATCAAATTACCAAGTTGACAGATTTAAGGAGGCATTCCAGAAAGTAGGAAGCTGTTCTGGTATCCATAAGTCATTTTAAAAAGTCAGGCTTTGAGCTGGGCGTGGTGGTACACGCCTTTAATCCCAGCACTCTGGAGGCAGAGGCAAGTGGATCGCTGTGAGTTCGAGGCCAGCCTGGTCTACAAAGCGAGTCTAGGACAACCAAGGCTGCACAGAGAAGCTCTGTCTTGAAAAACAAAAACAAACAAAGCCAAACTTTGTTAATCACTAAATATAATATGAATTAAAACCACAGTGACAATCACACACATATAATTAAAATAGTAAAAATAGGTGCTTGGGTATGTGGCTCAGGTCTTAAGGGCACATATATTCTTCCAGGGTATCAAAGCACTTGTGACAGACAGTTTAGAACCACTTGTAACTTCTGCTGCAGGTAACCCAACCCCTGTGGTCCTTGTAGAAGCTTGTGCTCACATTCATATACCCACATACAGATACACACATATATATGCAAATAAAAAATAAAATTACATTTTAAAATAATAATAAAAGTAAAATTTTAAATAGTTTTTTAGAGCCAGGTGTGGTGGCACATGCCTTTAATCCCAGTACTCGGGAGGCAGAGGCAGGCTGTGAGTTCAAGGCCAGCCTGGTCTACAAAGTGAGTCCAGGACAGCCAACGCTACACAGAGAAACCCTGTTTCAAAAAACCAAAAACAAAAAGTTTTTTTTTAAAGAATTCAGTAGCAAATGGATCTAACATTGAAATATTAGAGTTAGGAGTTCATTTTATTACTTTAAGATTCCATCCTATACCTGTCAGAATGGCTAAGATAAAAACCACAAGTGACTGCTCATGCTGGCGAGGATATGGAGCAAGGAGAACACTCCTCCACTGCTTGCAGGAGTGCAAACGTGTACAGCCACTATGGAAATTAGTGTGGCAATCTTTCAGAAAATAAAGAACTGATCTATCTCAAGATCCAGTGACACTGGGCATGTGCCTACAGAATGCCCCATCATACACAAGAACACTTGCTCAGCTATGTTCATAGCCAGAAACTGGAAACAACCCAGATGTTCTTCAACTGAAGAATGACTAAGGAAAATGTGATGCATTTGTACAATGAAATATTACTCAGAGGGTAAAAATAATATCATAAAATTTGTAGGCAAATAGATGGAACTAGAAGAAATTATCATGAACAAAGCAACCCAGATCCAGAAAGACAAACATGGTATGTATTCACTAATAAGTAGATGTTAGCGTAAAGGATAACCAGGCTACAATCCACAGACTCAGAGAAACTAAGAAACAAGGAGATCTCAAAGGGAGAACATATGAATCTCTCTGGGAAAGGAAAGTAGAATAGACATTGCAGGTGGAGGGGGTGTGGATGGCAAGGACAGGAGGGATCAGGTCAGGGGAGGATGGTGAGAGAGAGTACTGGGAGAAACACCTGGAACTGGGGTGGGGCATCTCAGGGGTGAGCTAGAAACCCAGAGCAATGGAAACTCCAGGAAATCTATGCGCATGTCTCTAGCTAAGGTTCCTAGCAATGGGGCACATGAAGCCTGAACTGGCCATCTTCTGTAACCAAGCAATACTCTCAGTGGAGGAATTGAGACACCAACACAGCAAAAAAAATTTTAACCTACAATTTATCCTGCCTACAAGATGTGCCAGGGTAAAGGTGGCTCAGAAGTTGTGGGACTGGTCAACCAATGACTCCTCCAGATTGAAATTCATGCCATGAGAGGGAGCCCATCCCGGAAACTACCTGGTGGACCAGGAACCAGGGGCTGGACAACAGAGACCTAGAATAAAAGCAAACATGACTTGCAAAAAAAGTCAATGAAATGATTCCTAACAATATTCGGCTATACTCATAGATTGATGTGTAGCCCAGTTCTTTTAAAATAATTTTTTATTAATAATTCATATTACATCTCAATAGTTATCCCATCCCTTGTATCCTCCCATTCTTCCCACCCGCTTCCCCCCCCCACTCTCCTCCCTTATGTCTGTGACTGAGGGGGCCTCCTCCCCCTGTATATGCTCATAGGGTATCAAGTCTCTTCTTGGTAACCTGCTATCCTTCCTCTGAGTGCCACCAGGCCTCCCCATCCAGGGGACGTGGTCAAATATGGGGCACCAGAGTTCATGCGAAAGTCAGACCCCACTCTCCACTCAACTGTGGAGAATGTCCTGACCATTGGCTAGATCTGGGTCAGGGTTCGATGTTACTGCATGTATTGTCCTTGTTCTTATCAGGGAAGCTTCATCCAGTAACCATTGGATGCAGAGACCCACAGCTGATCATGAAGCCAATTTTGGGAACTTTGTGGAATAGGGGGCAGAAGGATTGTCGGAGCTAGAGGAGTCAAAGACACAAGAAGAAAATCCATAGAGTCAACTAACCTGGCCTCATAGGGAATCACAGAGACTGAGCCACCCGCCGGGGAGCGTGCATGGGACTCACCTAAGCCCTTTGCATACATGTTAGAGTTGTACAGTTGGATCTTCTTGTGGGACTCCTAACAGTGGGAGCAGGTTCTGTCTCTGACTCTTTTAACTGCTTTTGAGATCCTTTTCCTCCTACTGGGTTGCTTTGTCCAGCCTTAATATGAGGCAAGGTGCCTAGTCTTACTGCAACTTGATATGCCATGTTTGATTGACCTGTATGGGATGCCTGCCCTTTTCTAAAGAGAAATGGATGAGTAGCTAGGGTGCAGAGGGATGGGGGAGAGATTGCAAGGAGAAGAGGGAGGGGGAAATGTGGTTGAGATGTAAAAAAAAAAAAAAGCCCCCAAAAACTTAATTTGAATTTTGTTTAATTAAAATAAACATTCTTCTTATTATTATTTTGGATTATTTGTCATTTAATCTAACACACTCTCATTATTATCCATAACTGTAGGCTTAGATTTTTCAAAAACTTACTTTATTTAGGGTTCTTAAATGCTTCTATCTCCCTTCCAGCCCACCAACCAGAGGTAGAGGACAATGAAGGTTAATAGGGTGGGTGATGTGGGCCTTTTTAGACATAGTTCCTGAGGCCAATTCTACTCTGAATTTTCAGGGTACCAGCAGTCCAGTCCAATAGCAAACACCAAAGAGCAACACAAATCAGTAGTGGTGGCATGATCCAGCAGAAACAACAAGGCTCTGCCGAATTGGCATGATCCAGCATAAGTGGCCAGACTCAGACTGAGAATCATGAGAAGTTCTCTGTGTTTTTCTCTGTGAAGCAAAGACCATCAAAGCGATGTAAACTGTTCTAAGGTGTAGCAATCCAAAAACATTGTCTCACTGTCTGTGGGACATCGTGCACCTGCTCACATGTCTGTTTTCAACAAAACAACACATGCCTTTTCACAAGACAGTGTCCAGAGAAACATCACATGACCTCTCACAAGACAGCTTCCACCAAAACATCATGTGCGCACAGGTCTATTTTCCATTAACAAAGGTTATGTGCCTCTCCTGAATCTGTTTTCAGATGACCATGATCATGTGTCCCCTCATGAGTTTGTTTTCAACTGAGGATGAACTAAAAATAACACCATATCCCACATTTGGGACAAAAAAAAAAAAAAAAAAAAGCAAATGAAAGAAACCAAAACTTTCACTACACATAACTGTTGAATAAATATCTTTATGTATCACACTCTGCTTAGTTTTCCTGTTCCTTGTGTTTGTGCATTGATATTTTAAAATCTGTGTTTATTTCCTTTAGAATTTTTTTTATATCTCCTATATTCTATCATGTGAATTATTTGAAACGTTCAATTGAGGTTAGGTTATAGTAGGGTTTAGAGATAATTTGTCATCATTGGACTGATGGCATATAGCTCAGTAGCTCATCTCTCACTTTATGTAGTCAGGTGCTTGATTCAATTTCCATCACAACTCTGTGAGTATAATATTAACTTCAGAAGCAATATCAGCAGATAGACCTATTGTTCAAATAATGATAGTTAAAAGATTACTTCTTTAACGTCAATAATTATTGATGAATAATGGAATAAGGGTAGTGAAGTATACACCAAGGTATTAATGACTAAAGCTAGAAACTGAAGGGAGGCCAGTTAAGTAAGCAGGAAGATTAATAGTATATCAATTGAGAAGAAAAATAAAACAAATGGAAGTTGTAATTGCCATGGGAGTCAAACAGATCACTGTTGTTTTTAAACAAAATCTCAAACTTTCAAATTTACCAATAAAGACTCTAGAGCCAGATTCAGGAGTGGAAGCCTACTAGCTCAGAGAGGCAGAGAAAGCATCCAGCTGATTTTCCTACTCAGGAAATAACAACAACAACAACAACAACAAAGCTCCTTCTTCTCCACACTGTCTTTAAAAACCCTTCAAACTGAATAGCCCTCCTTTCTACTTTCTGTGCATCTCTCTACCCATCCTCAGGACTTACTTTCACTCTATGTTTTTTTTTCTGTGTTCATTTCCTGCCAACTGGTTGTTTGCTCCACATCTTGACCTGTGGTTGACTTTACTTAATTCTATTTACAGAAAGCTCTTGGATTAAATGTCTACATGTGTAGGTCTGAGACACACCACAACTACAAACATGTTCTTCCCGGGCACAAATCTCAGGGTTCGCAGTGTAATCAAATAACCCCCTTTTGTCTGAATAAAAGGATCTTCCTCTAACATCAATAAGCCATATGCTATCTAGTAGAAGCCACTTTCACAATGTCCATTAGTATTCGACAGCCTTGGGAAAGCATTCTAGCATCTGTACTGTCTTGGTGAGTTCAAAATTCTGTACCTAAATCATTTTCTATCATAAGTTGCACCTATCAACCTAGAAACACCTTTTCAGACCTTCAATCCTTAAAAACTTAAGCTTTACTCTGAGACTATAACTATGTAGTCTTCAATGCCTTCAAAGACCTGAGTAGAATAAATATTACCTGAGTAAACAGAAAATGAAGAACAAGCAGCTTCCAAAACTACAGAAATGACAGAGACCACTGGCTGCCTGGACAGTCACCCAAGGTTACAATGTTGGAGCATCTGCCTCGTTAGCCTGCTGGCCCGGAATATATGGCAGATTTTTCTGTGACGCAGGAATTATGGAGGACTTGCCTGTCTGCAGAATTTGGCAGTCAACGTTCTTATGCCCTGCTTATCCACAGCTTGGACGCCATACTATCAGCTGTTGAGGGAAAGGGCAGTTTTTGCCTCATGGCTAGCTTTGTCACATTTGGAGCAAACCCATTTGGAGGTTCTTCTATGCTCATCATCTTCTGTGAAGTTGTATGGGTGCTGCTGGAGCTCACATATATCATTGTCAAGCAAGCCTTAAATTAAAAAATATGTTTAAGTGCCACATACTGTAGGTCTCTGAGGTTTTTGAAGGCCACCTATCTCTAGATATCTGAATTTCTTGTTTCTAGTTGTTTGCTATGTGTTCAACCTAGGAAGTATTTTCTGTAATTAACTAAACTGGTACCTAACAAGACCACAAGTTTGATCGACTGACCATTAACTTGCATTTCTTAATTATTCTAAACTGTTTGCAATAGTATCTTTCAAAGGGACTAGAACTTCACATTGCATTTTTAAAGATTACATAGGTACAATACCAAAATATAATCATATTTTTGTATCAATATTCAAAGATCTATACCAATGGAAGCAAATATAACATTAATTTGTATCAATATACAAAGATCTGTACCAATGTAAGCTTTTCCTAGTGGTAGCTTTGTAGTTTAAGAGTAGATTCAATAATCTACCTTTCTCCCTACTATCTCTATATTATTTCTACACCTTTCCTTCCCCCTTTTAAATAAAAAGGAAAGATTTTAACTCTAGACCAGTAAAACTATTTATAATAATGAAGTAATTTCTGCCAGGCTTTCCACAATGGTCAGCTTGGTTGTTTTTGGCAGTCTTAGAATTAAGTATTTTTGAGTTCAAAGTTCTGTAAAATGTTAACATCAGTTTCCTACGAACTCAGCAGTGTGAATGTTCTGAGGACTCTGTAGTCCAATCTTTAAGTGCTGTTTGTCTTCTTAGTGTCATTCCTGTCTAGGTAAAAGATAGCAGTCAACTCAAAGTGTCCACTGTTTGCACAGCAGAAGAGACATGGGGTAGTTTTGCCAGAGGTAGCATTACCAAAATCCAGGTGGATTCCTTGTTGTGGGACCCATCATCTTCCTGGAGACCTAAAAAACTGTTAGAAATGGGGGAAAGTTAAACATTTTAAACACCATATTCAGCAGATCTCCAAAAGGTTTAAAGACCATAATCTAATAATTACATCTGAGGTATACAATCTTTGTTCCTTGTTACTCACTTCAGACCCAAACTTTCTTTGTGTATTCCAGTTCTAGTTTGATGGATTTATTTTTTTCCTTTAAGGCCTCTATCATTTTAATAACCTCAGATTTGAAATCCATCTCTTTTTTTCTTTTTTTTTTTCCATTTTATTATTTTATTTATATTACGTCTCAATTGTTAGCCCTTCCCCTGTTTCCTCCCATTCCTCCCTCCCTCCCACTTCCCTCCTTCTCCCTTCCCCTATGTCTGTGATTGAGGGAGACCTCCTCCCCCTATATATGCTCTCAGAATATCAAGTCTCTTCTTGGTAACTTGCTATCCTTCCTCTGAGTGCCACCAGGTCTCCCCATCCAGGGGACGTGGTCAGAAAAGGGGCACCAGAGTTCGTGTGAGAGTCAGATCTCACTCTCTACTCAACGGTGGAGAATATCATGTTCGTCAGCTAGGTCTTGGTAGGGGTTCGAAGTTTAATGCCTATATTCTCCTTGGTTGGTGCCTTAGTTTGAGGAGGACCCCAGGACCCAGATCTGCCTGTCATAAAGCTCTTCTTGTAGGTTTCCAGGACCCTGTGAATCCTAAAAAAAAAGAAAAAGAAAAAAAAAAAAAAAAAAAAAAAAAGAAAGAAACACTACAATTGCACTAATAATACAGACATAAGAAAACTTCAATAAAGAATGTTTTACATGTTAAAAAAAAAAAAAAAAAAGAAATCCGTCTCTTGTGCACTGGCTAAGATAGTATCTCCAGGGCTTGTTGTGGTGGCGGGTCTGCAGGCTTCTGGTGGTATCAAATGGTCCTGGGGATTGTTGCTTGTGTTCTTAAACTGACTTCTTCCCATTGTGATGTCACTGCTTGGAGTGTGTGCTCAGTGCCTGCTTGGACATCGGAACTTTCTGTGGATTTGCTGGGTGACCTGAATCAGATCCACTTGTGAGGGCATGTAGTGGCTGCTTAGAAACCAGGTGCTCTCTTAGTGGCTTTTCTAGGTGACCTGAGATCAGATCCACATGTTATCCCAATTGTGGGGTCTGCACAGTGCTAGAACCCACAGACACTAGTGATTTTACAGTCTCCAACTAGCACTTTGACCCAGGGAGTTCAAGAGCTGCTGGCCAGCCAGGTGTGTGGCACTAGCCTCCAGAGGCTGTGTGCCCACTTCTGTGGGGACTGGGAACTTTGTGGTTTTGCTCGGTGGCCAGAGCAGAACCCAACCATGCTCCTCAAAATTTTGACCCCTCTCACCTGTGGGTTACCAGTGTTGGTGTTTTGTGCTTCTCAGATTGGTCCTTAGGTTGCTGAGTAATCACTGCTGTCCTGCTGATCAAGTAAGGTGTTAGGCACCACCATCTTGGATTCCCCAAACTTATTTTTTATTGTTTTAAGATATATTATTATTTTGTAAGTATATGTACACGTATCTTTCTGTGTATAGGTATGTGCACATGAGTGGAACAACTACAGAGGCCAAAAACGTTGGCTTCCCTAGAGCTGAAATCACAGCTGATTGTGAACCACATCAATGTGCTTGAGTCCTCCATGAGCTTGTGTGTGCCATTGCCCACCTCCTGGTTCTTACTGTTGGATGTTGATACACATATCTGTTAAGTATGTGTACCTGTCTGTCTGTGGGTGTGTGCGCATGGGTTTGGGGGACAATTTGTAGTCCTCTGCAAGAGCAGTGTGTGAGTGCTCTTAACTCTCTCCTAATATACTTTTAAGAAGAGTATCAATGCTTCTCAAAGTATTTCACAAAATAAAAAGGGAAGTAGTACTATCAAACTCTTTTTATAAAATGTGTTAAAGATGCCATCTTAATAAGATGTAGGTCACTCTTCCTGGAGAACATAGATGCAAAAATTCTTGATAAAATACTTAAAAACAAAGTTGTTCACGCAACAATATCAAACTGGCTTCATCCCTCACATTCAGGGACCCTCTAATACACATAAGTCAGTACATAAAACGTGTAATACACACAAGTCAGTACATAAAACGTGTAATACACACAAGTCAGTACATAAAACGTGTAATACACACAAGTCAGTACATAAAACGTGTAATACACACAAGTCAGTACATAAAACGTGTAATACACACAAGTCAGTACATAAAACGTGTAATACACACAAGTCAGTACATAAAACGTGTAATACAAAGGGACTCAGGGGCAGAAGTCACATGGCCATCTCAAAGGTATAGAAAAGTTTTTACAAAATTCAACACCATTTCATATTAAAATCCAAGAAGAGAGCCAGGCACAGTGGTGGACACGTGTAATCCTAGCACTTGAGGAGGCAAAGGCAGGTGGATCTCTGTGAATTTGAGGCCAGCATGGTGTATAAAGCAAGTCCAGGACAGCCACAGCTACACAGAGAAACCCTGCCTTGAAAAAAACCAAACCAAATCAAACAACAACAAATCCCAGAAAAACAACTAGTGATAGAATGAACACATGTCAACATAATAAATGCTTCATATGAAAAACTTATAGTGGATATTATACCAAAAAAAGAAGAAAGATTTCAAAGCATTTGCACCACAATCAGGAATAACACAACTTTCCAATTCGCTTTATGTAACTGACCAAAAACAACTTGGGAGAGGAAAGGGTTTTTTCATTTTATAATTTCAATACATTTTCAATTTTATTACTTATTAAAATAAATTTATTAAAATAAAATGTCAGGGCATAGTCCGTCACTGTGGAAAGTCAAGGCACAAGGCAGAGACCATGGAAAAACATTACTTACCACTTGCTTTTCATGTCTTGCTAAGTCTGCTTTCTTATACAACTCAAGACCACCAGCCCAGGATTAGCCTTGTCCCTAGTAGGCTGAGCCCTCCCACATCAGTCATCAACCAAGAAAATGCCTCAATGACAGTACCACAAGCCAATGAGATAGAAGCGATTTTCCATTGGAGATTCCCTCTTCCAAGTGACTCTAGTTTATGTCAAGTTAACCAAAATTAACCAGCACAAGGCTGTCTATTTTCCACTCTTAATATATTGCTTGAAGTCTTAATAGAGCAATAAAACAAGAAAAGACATACAGGGACTACTTCCTCCAACTAGATACCCCAGCCCCATGAATTCATCATAAATCCATTAACTAAGATAGGACACACATGATGCAAACACATCTCAGCAGGGCAACATCTTTCTGAACACACTGGGAGGCTCCCCTAGAGTACAGGCAACCCCTCGTTCTTCCTTTTTCTCTCTCTACTCTTCTGTTTACACCCCAGTCGTCCGCCCTTCCTTGACCCTGATGAATATGTATCATCTATGTCACAAGAATAGTATTTTTAATTTCCTGGGTAAATATCAGGGTGACCTTAAACTTCTCAAGGATCCTACTTCTTCCTGCTTATCTTCCTGTACCCAGCTGCTTTCTTATTACACTGGCATTTCAGCATTGTGAAATATTTACTCAGGGATGTGCTCCGGATTCAAAGACATTCTGGCAGTTTGATGTTAGTTTTGATGCTCAGTGTGTGTATCAAAGACAGAATTACATCTCTTCATAAAAACAACAGGTTCTCAAGAACAGATCTTTTCAACAAAAAGTCTCTATAGAAACTCTATCTTGCCAATATGACTAAACTAAAAGTGGTCAGAGAAAATGATTGTCTTTCCTTTATATTTGAATATATGAAAGGAAACTGCTATTAGATAGGGAAGGAGAGGGACAATCGAGTCCCTGAGTCAGTCATCAGAAATATATATCAAATAAGCTGCAGAGCCAGCTTTTATCTGTAACATGGCTTTCCCCCCTTAGGTACATGAAGCTTGAAAACATAAAAAAGAAATGCTGATTTTGAACTTGCAAAATAATGATCACACACTATGTACCATGTATCTACCAGGCATCATCATGCTCCTCAAGGTTTATTAAAACTTTCTGTATATGAGCGAGTGAGATGGTTCAGTAGGTAAAGGGACTTGCTGCTGAGTTTGATTCCAAGGATGTACATAGTGAAAAAAAAGAAATGATTTCTATACAAACTGTCCTGTGACCTCCTTGTGTGAACCATGACAAAGCATACCCCTCTCAATTAAATAAAATTGTAATTAAAATCAGTATAAAGGTTATTCAGCATAGGACAGAAATCTTGAATAATTTAGACCCAACAAACAAACATCAACCTCCATATTTACATGCTTTTGAAATGCTCTGATGTTAGCTGCTTTCAAACCATCTAGCCTCAAAACAGACTTTATGTAAGCAGCTGTAGCTATGAGACACAACGTTGTCTCTCTAACTGGACATCCTAAGATTCTTCAGACGTATTTAATCAGCCTGTCAGGTATCCCAGCCAAAATACAGCACAACCACAGCTCACCACTCTGCTACAACAGTGCACCATGGTCCAACCACCTCCAAAGAGACAGGGACACCAGAAACTACCACAAACACTGTTTGTGGTACCATCAAAACATGTTGACAAAACCATTTGTCAAAATGAGTCATAAAGGTCCAAGGGGATAACAGGGTCAAGCTGTCTTCAAGTCTAGAGATGGTTAGAAAGACGTTGGAGATGTGATTTAGACTTTCCCAGATACCAATTTGTCAGTGGTTTGTGCTACACAGTGCTCTTTGAAACACTCAAATCCTACTCAGGTGTAAATCCTAAGAAAATATCTTCTGTATGCAGTGGAAAGAATGTAAACTTATTTTTTTTAGAGTACTTGGTTATTTTTTTTTAACACATTCCATCCTGTGGAGGAACTTGCTTTCAAAAGGAGTCACATGGAAACCATAGAAGCTGCACTACTCACAATCAGACAAGGCACGTCTCCAAAAGACTCAGCTAGCCGGGGGGGGGGGGGGTCTACTTAGCAAGTACATGGGCAACAACTTTAGGAGATACCTAGAGAAGGAACACTGATCAGGGCCAGGTTTCAGAAAGGACTTACAACCGCACAGGCAGCACTAATTATTTCAACTGCACACAGCTACCTGCTAAATGCTTAGCTCAGTCTAGGTGGTTCTGTCTCTAGTGCCACCACCAGGCACTGCTCCCCAAAGACCATGCTAGTCCCTAACCCTAGGAAATATCCACTAGGTCCAGTTTCTTTTGAGTTCTGCAAGGAAAACACAGCAATACATACTTCAAAGAGAAAAAAAATCATGTTTTTTTTTTTTTCTAAATTTAAATACATTTTCTTAGTTTCTTTGCCCACAGTTCTAATACGTGGGTAAGGCTTTACAAAAAAATTGACTAGGCAGTTTGCTAAAATGTTAAGCATTAAACCATTTTAATAAACAGTAAATATGTAAGTTTTTAAAAAATAAATGACTTAAAGGAACTGAGTATATATAATGTTTTACTCTAATTTGCTGTTTTTCAGCCTGAGCTAGTCAGTGTTTCATCATCCTTCAGTGACCAGCCTGCGCTGTCTGCTGTGTTTACTTTGCTTAGCAGGAGGCAGGCCTTCTGAGCTGTCTGCTACTCCCTGATCTGACTAACGCTCTGTTCCCCTACCTCAGCAAACACAGAAAGATTGTAATTATCGTTTGTTTTTCTACATTGGAGACAAGTGATGGCACCAATCTTAGTTTTACAAAAAAAGTCTTTTTTTTTTTTTTTCTTTTTGAGATAGGGTTTCTCTGTGTAGCCCTGGTTGTCCCAGACCTACTTTGTAGACCAGGCTGGCCTCAAACTCACAAAGATCTGCCTGCCTCTGCCTCCTGTGTGCTGAGATTAGAAACACGTTTCTCTTCATCATGCAGAGAATATCAGAATGCCTCTGATCTCATTGCTGTGTTGGCTTGACCTTGACCAAACAACTTTTTCTGCTTGGCAAACTCAATGACTTGAATATTTCCTCATGAATCATGTCAGGGTTCTATTGTCACATCATCATTACAAATGTTGTTGAAATTTCATTTAAAACTTGTTGATCTGACTTTCCAAATTCTGTTTCCGTCTTTCTTTCAGATTCAAAGGTAAAATGTGTGAGTTGGCCTCCCTGTACGGTATTGCGGGCCAAGGATGTGACCTCTACATTTGTGCCACACAACCAATGTGTCCAGTTGCTGGAATATGGTTTCACATAGTACATTACTGTTCTTAGTTTTATTTCTAAAGTGCTTCTTCAAAAGACATTTTGAAAACTTTCTTTTTCAGATAAGCTAGGGATACTCTGTTTAAAGTTGAAGTTCTATTGATTGGAAATTGTCAGGACTATATATTCTTTTTAAGAAATAACAGTATTGGACTGGAGAAATGGCTTGGTGGTTAATAACATGTAGTTCTCGCCCAGAGAACTTGAATTCAGTTCTCAGCACCTATGTGGAGAGACTCACAGCTACACGTAACTACAGCTTTAGGGAATTTTTCATGTTCTTTTGGTCTTCATAGGTACCTGCTCACACAAGCACATACACTGACATTCACACATAAACCTAATCTTAAAAATAAACATCAGCTTCAACAGTTGCCCACTTATTTGTGGTGATATGCTAAAATCTCAACTGCTTACTCTGCTAGCTATGTGGTCAGTGCACACTGTGTTCTGCTTTGACAAATATTCCTATTTTTATCTAGGTGAACTGTCTAAGTTAGTAGAGTATATGGATCCCAATGGATCTGTGAAAGGTCCTAAAATCTTTATAGTTTTAGGTACATATAAATCAATAAAAGTCACAGCTTAATGGGTTATAGTCTTCTTTACCTGTCATGTTCTTTTTTTTCTTTTTTGGTTTTTCAAGACAGGGTTTCTCTGTGTAGCCTTGGCTATCCTGGACTTGCTTTGTAGACCAGGCTGGCCTTGAACTCACAGTGATCCACCTGCCTCTGCCTCTCAAGTGCTGGGATTAAAGTCGTGCGCCACCACGCCCGGCTACCTGTCATGTTCTTGAACAGAGATTTTTAAATATTTTGACTCATGAAAACCTGAGAAGTCTTGCATGACCCAGAACTGTAGGTATATAATGTAAGTATATAAATCAAACACAAATCACAGAGGATTTATTCTTAAATACTTTGTGTGGGCTAGAGAGATGGCTCAGTGGTTGAAAGTGTTCACTGCTTTTACAGATGGACTGGCATGGGTTTGAAGCACTACATCAGGTTGCTCAAATCCATCATTAACCTTAGACCCAGGAAAACAAACATGCTTTTCAGGTCTCCAATAACATCTGAATTCATGAACATGAGACAACTCATAGACACTCATGTATATAAATAACTAAAAACAAGTCTTTGGGACACATACAATTTTACCATTATAATGTAGTGAAATAGACATGTTTAATGGTTGCCTATCACAGACATGAGGCCAAGTCATCGAGGCTTTGCTTGACAAAGTTCCAGAGACTTCCAACTGTCCAGCATGATCTCTAGACATCCAGAACAGCTGTTGAGTCTTTGCTTGACAAAGTTACAGATATCGGCTGATCACCACTGCCCCCAAATATTATGAATGGTCCATGTGTTAGTCTAAAAATATGCTTTTTTCTCCTAAAACTATCTTTTTCTCTTTATTGCTCAACCCTAATGAAATTCAGACTGGAAAAAAATGTTCCCCAAGGAGAATGTTGAAAGAGGGCATCTGGCCAAGGGCTTGAGACAATGATAGAGTTTTTTGCTCTGACTGTGAGCACCCAAACAGAAACTGTATGAAAAAAAGTTAAGATTTAGACATAAGAGTACCTGGCTAGCTACTGTTACCTGTAGAAAAGTTTCTTTAGAATCTGCTTTGAGAGCAGCAGAAGGTGGGCTTGGAACATTGTGCTTTACCAATACTTTACAATAAAGGACCCCTTGGCAGTTAGCCTAGGCTTGGATAGCACACCTGTTGGTTTGGGACTGGAAGTATGTCAAGTTTTTTCTTTATTAGAGAACATTTAGCTCAAGCTATGTTGCTATGACAGTCTTGTAAACACAATGGCTTTAGCCTGGGGAAATTTGTGATTAAATTTTCCCTGAGTATTGTTTAAGAAATAAGAATCAGGTTAAGCTGACAATTGCTTAAAAATTGATCGATTTTTGCTGTGTATGTTTTATTGTATGTTATACAGAACTTTTTGTATTTCCTTGTTAAACATTTATCTTACTTTGTTGATTTTTTTTTTTGAATGCTTGACCTGGTAGCATAAGCACAAGCACAAAAATGTGCTATGAATATTACCGGACTAGACAACCATATTTTGATTGGACTTGATGTATACTCCACAAGATGGAACTTATCTTGAATGCTGATAACCTACTTATTGAAATGGAAATCATATTAAAAACAAGTCCAAATATCCTTTTTGTGCTTACTACTCCACAACCCCTGATTCTCTGCATATTGACCAGTGATGGGTTTCTGTGTTATTACAGGGTACTTAAAAAAAAAAAAAAAGCTTCTGTGATGAGGGTTGAGAGATAATATCGGTGTTCCTAATGCTGATACTTCAACCTAGCATACAGTCAAAGGGTTATTGCCTACGTGTTGTACCACTGTGTGTAGACCGTTGCTGGCCTGAGGTTCAGAGGCACTTTCTTCCAGAAATCTAGGTTCCTGAGCTCAGAAAAAGGAAAGTGCCTCCCTCCTGCTGGTGGCAGACTGCAAAGACTATTTGTTGAAAGGTATCATCAACCTGCTCCTCACAGGGAAAAACAAACAAACAAACACAAAAACCAAAACACTTCAAAACTGCCCTGAATTAACAAAAAGATACATTCCAAGGCAGGCCGTGGAGACATCCTGGGTACACCTCCTGCAATTTACATCCCAGGGCTCTAAAAATGAGTAGTAGGCACTCTCTCCTCTTTTTCTTTTGTTCTCAGGTCTCTTTTCCTTGTCCCCTTTTGATCCTTTTTATCTTTAGCTTAGCTCAGATTTTTGTTGTTAGATGGACCATATGGAACATAGTTCTGGGCTGGGGAGATGGCTCAGAGGTTAAGAGCACTGACTGTTCTTCCAGAGGTCCTGAGTTTAATTCCCAGCAACCACATGGTGGCTCACGATCATCTATAATGTGATCTGATGCCCTCTTCTGGCAGAGCACTGTATACATAATAATAAATCTTTAAAACAACAACAACAACAACAACAACACTTAGTTCTTTGTTTCTTTACTGTCTTGTTTTTGGGCCAAGAGTGCTCTGCTGCCTAGTACTCTTTTGAGTCTGGGGCTCCCTTCCCCCTCTTGAAGTGATGCAGAAGCAGAGGGCTCACTGCTGCAGAGGAGGGTGGGAACCTGGGCTCCCTCTGCCTGGGAACCACCTTCTTCTTCTTCTTCTTCTTCTTCTTCTTCTTCTTCTTCTTCTTCTTCTTCTTCTTCTTCTTCTTCTTCTTCTTCTCCTTCTTTTTTATTAATTCATTCATTTTACATCTCAATAGTTATCCCATCCCTTGTATCCTCCCATTCCTCCCTACCTCCCACTTTCCCCCTACTCCCCTCCCCTATGACTGTGATGGAGGGGGGTCTCCTCCCCTGTATATGCTCATAGGGTATCAAGTCTCTTCTTGGTAGCCTCCTATCCTTCCTCTGAGTGCCACCAGGCCTCCCCATCCAGGGGACGTGGTCGAATATAGGGCACCAGGGTTTGTGTGAAAGTCAGTCCCCACTCTCCGCTCAACTGTGGAGAATGTCCTGACCATTGGCTAGATCTGGGTCGGGGTTCGATGTTTACTGCACGTATATTTCTTGGCTGGTGTCATGGTTTGAGCAGGACACCTGGGCCCAGATCTGCCCATCATAATGTTCTTCTTGTAGGTTTCTAGGACCCTCTGGATTCTTCTATTTCCCCTTTCTCCCATACTTCTCTCACCTAAACTACATAAAGAACTCAAGAAATTTACCACCACCAAACCAAATAACTCAACTAAGAAATGGAGTTCAGAATTAAACAGAGAATTCTCAACAGAAGAGTGGAATGTGACCAATTAATAAACCTATCAGTAGAGAAAACAAATTTTATCATGGCCTAACATGCTACTTCAAAATTGCATTGAATGTAACATTTAAATACTTTCTATTTATATATCTATATGTCTATGTCAATTTCTCTGTCTCTATCATGTATCTATCTATATCTACCTATCATCTATCTATCTACCTGTCTATCTATCTATTCTATCTCTGTCATCTGTCTATCAGCTATCAATCAATGTTATTTTTCATAGATTGCTCATTCTGTCCTCAGGAACAAAGGCTGTCTGCTGTTCTGATTAAATCTCTTACCCAGAGAATGCGATTTCCAATGCAATAGGCATGTGGATGCCTCAGAGAGACTTCAGATTGGTTACTATTCCTGCCACACTAGGAATGTCAAGAGACCTGCTCTGCAGCTGAAACTGTTAAATCTTTTCCCATCTTAATTTACCCAATTAGTCTGTCTGAATGATTGTTTTATTTCAGAAATGAAGCACCATATACTATGCTCTAACTCTGACTTGACAGTCATGGCAGAAACTATTTTCTCAAGAAATGTCATTGACACTTAAATACTGTGTGAATTGTATTTTCATTAGAAAATTTTAAACATAATCTTATCTATTCCCTCTTTTACTCTTTCTTAAACCTACATGAGTGCTATACTAACTGAATCAATATTTGACTCTCTGTCCTCCCAACACCTAGAAACATACCTGAAGAAGGGCAGATGCTCAGTTGTGTTTTATCTAAGGAGTGGTTGTTTTATGTGCAGAACTTGTTATAACACAGCACACAAACATGGTGTAGCTTTTCTTTCCTTTTCTCTAATGCACAGGTAACTAATGAAGACAACAAGTAGAGATGGTAATTCAAGCTAGTAGCCAAGACGGCCATAAACTTGTATAAAGAGAACTATAGAAAGATATGGGTTTATGCTAGTGTGTTTGTAACAGCCCCAAGGATGTTTGTAAAAGTCATGGTTTTGATATTGTGTTGGATTATTTAAATGTAAAATAAAAATTAGTAGAATTACAGAATCAGATAAGTTTGAGAAATTACAACTTCTCTCATATCCGGAGCACCTTGCAAAACAAAAATCATTCATTTGTTTTCAACTGAAGAACCTGAGTGTGGATGTAAAGACATTAAGGCCTTGTGCACACAGATAAGCATGGAGAAGCTGGGAAAGCCAAACACAGAGCTTGCCTCTTTGATGGAATGAGGTGCCCAGCTGTCATTCTTGGAAAGTGAGGGATGACATAGTTTTTTTTTTAAATATGGTTAATCCTTTGCTGTCTAATAAGAAGGGGTTTGTCAATATCTCCCAGAGTTTATTTATCCCAGACAATATCCTTTCCTGTTAAACAATATTCTTTCTCCTTAAAACCTTGAGCATTTCTTTTAGGCCATGAAACCCATTCTATGAGTGATGTAACTTATGCTTTAAGGGAGTTCTATATTACTTTAGGGTCAATCCAATCCTTCCTCCCTCACACAGGCGTTGTGTTTATCCCAGTCACTCTCACTAGACTCTTATCTCAAGCATTGTTTCCAAGTCATCAAGAAATCATCTTACAGATCAATCCATATGCACTTTGCTCTTTAGCTTAAATGTAAACAAGTCTAAAATGTTGTTGTATTCATGAGGCTGAGTTAGTTGTTAAACTTGTTCAAAGTTAACCTGAATACTTTTTTCCAAAATTGTGCTGTGTTTAAATATGGCTAAACTAAATGATATGGGTCAGACTCTTTAAGACCTGGTCCAGCACTGGTTACATTAAAATCTGCGTTTTCCCCTGCCTGCTGTAAATCCTGCAGGGGAATCACCATAGCTGGTGCTACAACATGAGGCATATGCCCTTCAGGGATGGTAAGTAAAGTTTTCTTTAAATAAAAATTAGGGGTTTAGGAGGCTTCTCAATCCTCTGACCTAACTGTAAGTGAAAGAGAGGAAATTAACATGAGTTCTTCTCAGTACTTTGAAACAAAGAATTTCATTCTCAATAACCAACTTTTAAGGTATTTGTCAGGACCTAAAGGAGCAAAAAATTTAGAGCAACAGATCCGTACAGATCCATAACTTCATAAGCATGAAAAGGGAGATAAAATCTCTTCATTATTTTGTAAGCTGGAGTACCGTAATGTATTGTTTGGACCCTCTGAAAGAAACTGAAGAAAGACACAGGGGCCTGGGGTGGGAGTAAGGGAAGGAAGGAAGAAAAGAAAAAAATTCCTTCCATACATCTTGGCAAATTTTGGCAGGGTAGGCCCACCTCAGGGTTCCCAGTGGTCACAGAGGCATATGTGGCACTTGCCCTTCTGAGCAATCTGCCTGAAACTCAAATCCTCAGGTGTTTTTGGCCACCAGGGTCTGGCAGAACAAAGCAAGTTCCAAGGAATGACCAGTGGGCCTCAACCACTGCAACAATGAGGTAGCTTGGCTGCCTCAGAACTGTGAGGGGTTTTTGTTTGCTTGTTTGATTTTTTGTTTAAATATTTTTTCCTCAGAGAGAGAATAACTCAATATTAAAGACCCCTTTACATGAAGTGTATGTTATTGTTGTTTTCCTAATAGTGGGAACAACTCAAGCATGTGGTGGTCTCTGTAGCCCCCTACAGAGACATCAGAGCAAAACCCTGGAAAGGTGGGCCCAGGGGTCCCGCTCAAACTATGGCACCAGCCAAGGACAATACAGGCGGTAAACTTTAAACCCCTACCCAGATCTAGCCAATGGACAGGACATTCTCCACAGTTGAGTGGAGAGTGGGATATGACTTTCTCACGTACTCTGGTGCCTCACATTTGATCATGTCCCCTGGAGGGGGAGACCTGGTGGCACTCAGAGGAAGGACAGCAGGTTACCAAGAAGAGACTTGATACCCTATGAGAATATACAGGGGGAGGTAATCCCTCTCAGGAACAGTCATAGGGGAGGGGAATAAGGGGAAAAGGGGAGGGAGGGAAGAATGGGAGGATACAAGGGACGGGATAACCATTGAGATGTAACAAGCATAAATTAATAAAATAAATAAATAAAAAACCCTGGAAAGGACCAATAAGCCACCTCCCAGTGGTGTTCATGATTGCTAGGCCTGCCCAGAGTCCCTCAGTGATGAGGGTGAGCATCAGTCTTTCTTAAAGATCCTGATTTTGGGTGCAGGTATACAAATATGACTGGAAAATTCTGTTCTTACTCTACCCAATAAACTACCATACAAATTTAAATAAATAGCAGAGTTGCTTAAAATATTTGACGGCTGACAAACATCTAATAAAAGCTGACTGACAATAGCATGTCATGATAATGTTCTTGTGGACAGTGGACAGCTTACCATTGTTCATTCAAATGCTAATTTTTCTACTTCACTATCTGGTTTCAATCCAGACATTGCATTGTGATGTTCATTCTAAGTGTCTCTTGTCTTAAGTTTGTGTAATAGTGTCACCAATTTGTTCTCTGTATTGCTAATAAAAGCCAACTAGCCAATGCTGAGCAAGACAGAAAATATGGTGGGACATCCTGATCCAATGAGGGGAGGAGAAAAAGCAGGAAGGAGAGGAAGGGTACATGTAGAGATGACTGGGAAGCACCAAGAGGAATGGACCAGACCTAGGGGAGAAAATTATACTAGCTTGGAGGTTTAGGATGTCAATTGCCATTCCAACTTAGAATCCAGACTTGATCAGATCACTCATGTTGTACTGGTTCTTGAAACAAGAAAGATAACAAAATTTAAAGATCAACAATTCTTCTTTTGTTTCAGTTCAGCACTGTTGAACCCATCTATATTTGGCAGAGTCAAAGTCCCAGTGCAGAGACTCTGCGTGTTCATTGCATGAAGCTATGGAGGTGAAGCCTGTGTTGCATTTCAAGACCTCAAGGTGATAGACTGAAGCTATGATGCATCTAACATAAAGAGCTGCATTTATGGAATGGAAGTTGACGAGAGAGAGAGAGAGAGAGAGAGAGAGAGAGAGAGAGAGAGAGAGAGAGAGAGAGAGAGAGAGGTGAGAAGTTCCAGGAATGGAGCCACCAAAGCCCTTTGCTACTGAAGTCACACATGTAAGAGACAAAGGTCCTGGTGTTTGTGTTGGCTCTGCTGATTGTTCTGTTGTTTTGTTTTTGTTTTCAAGACAAAGTTTTTCTGTGTAGCCCTTGTAGTCCTAAAACTAGCTCTTAAGGCCAAGATGGACTTGAACTCAGAGATTCCTGTGCTTCCCAAGTGGCAGGGTTAAGGGTGTGCTCTAGAACTCACATAGTAGACAATAGACACCTGTATGTTGTTCCTTCACGGCCACATGCACACCATGGAACAAGTGTATACACAGGGTTAATTTTTGTCTTTTTAAATATAATTTATTCTTCTCCCATACAATATATCACCACAAAGCATACCCTTCCTCTACTCCTCCCATCTCTCCCAGATTCCCTGTTCCTCTGTTTTCCTTCAGGAAACAGCAGGGCTCCTAGGGATATGAACTGAACACAGTATAACAAGATGCAATAAGACTAGGCACAAATTCTCATATCAAGGCTGAACAAGGAAAGCCAGTAAGAAGTGAAAGGTACCAAGAGCAGGCGTAAGAGTCAGAGGCACCTTGGACTCCCACCATTAGGAGTCCCACAAAACACCAAGATACACAATCATAAGACATATGCAGAGGACATAGCTTAGACTCCTGCAGGCTCTGTGATTGCTGCCTCAGTCTCTGTGACCCCCTATGAGCCTCATTTAGTAGAATCTGTGGGCCATATTCTCCTGCTGTGCCCACCCCTTTGGCTCCTAAAATTTTTCCTCCCCCTCTGGAGGAAGCTTCTCTGATGACAAGTGGGCTGGGCTCTGATCTATGAGTATTGCAGAATATATTAAAATATTATACACCATGACAATGCTGGCTTTATCTCAGACATGCAGAGGTGGTTTGGCATTAGCAAGTCAAAAAACATAATGAATTGCGTAAATGTACTCAAGACAAAAATTGCATAATCAACTCAGTATATCTGGAAAGAAACCTGATGTAATCCAATATGCCTCAATGAAGAAATCTCTAGAGATGGTAGGACTCGAGGGAAGGCACCTTAGCCCAATAAGATGCCCAGAGACACGGCAAACCCAGAGACAACGTCATGCTAAATAGATAAAATAATTGAAGCAATCCTGTTCAAATGAGACAGGGTTCTCTAGTACCCTCACTCCTTTTCAGTATGCTGTTTGTAGTCCTAGCTGGAGCAATAAGGCAAGAGAAAGAAACACTTCAACTGACGAATGAGTGATGGCAATGTGACAGGTGTAAAGTATTGAATACTATTCAAGTGTAAATAAATCACAAAATCTACAGGCACATGGATGGAAATAGAAAATATCCTGGAACAAATGACAAAGACTCAGAAAAACATACGCATTATGTTCTCATATTTATGGCTCCTAGCTCCAATTTTTGGGATGTGAGTGTATAATTTGGAGTAGTCACAAAAGCGAGGGAATTGAAAATGGGAAATAAAGTCAACTCTGGACAGGGGAATAGCAGGATGCAGATTATCTGAATCTAAAAATGTGGCAGGTGGGGATGGAGGTATTTATTGGGTTGAGGAAAATCAATACAACAGGAAGGAAAGGAGAAAGAAAACACTAAAGATATTTGGAAAAGACATAAAGAACCCTATTAATTTTTATTTACCTAACACTCATATGTATACATGTATGCATATGCATATATATTTAAATGACATTACAAAATTTGAGCTGATGTAATTTAAGTACACACACACACACACACACTTATT
Organism: Acomys russatus; assembly: GCF_903995435.1. Classification (NCBI taxonomy): domain Eukaryota; kingdom Metazoa; phylum Chordata; class Mammalia; order Rodentia; family Muridae; genus Acomys; species Acomys russatus. The sequence goes on from NC_067153.1 coordinate 65,305,391, forward strand.
TAAAAATATATTAAAACAGAAATTTTCCCAGCATATGTTAGTAAAACTTCAGGCATTTTGTTAAAGATGGAACATTGATCATAAGAAAGGTACACCTTACTCTGCAGGGTCAATGCACGATACATGAGTAAATGCTCCTCGGAAACTTCAATACAGAAAATTAAGACGGAGACAACTGCATGGGGTGGTTGTCGCCTCACAAATCCTCATTATCTATCTATGATTGTTGTAAAAATTTTTACTTGCAATGCAGAGTCTCATGCACCCATGGAGTCACACTATTCTCAAAATAGTCCAAAGACTGAAGCTTTAGTCTGTTGGAAAAACTCAACATGTATGGACTGGCCTAGATCAATATTAGTACCTGAGAGAGAATATGCCTGCATTTTTCCAGAAACTGCAAATCTACCCATGTGGATTCCAAGCAGAAATATCAGATTATTAGGTGAAGCTTCTGCAGCCATTACCTCCGAAAAAGTCAATAAAAAATCAAGTGTAGTTGATACCAACCCTGACCTGTTTGATGTTCTGTGAAAGACAGGACAGCGGTCCAAAGAGAAAGACACCAATGGCTAATAATGCTGCCTTACAGGCTGGTAACATGAGGATCTGTCTCCTAAGCACACTTGCACATAGGCTCAGGAGATCTGTGAAAGTGAGGGGTGGTGCCACAGGGTCCACCTGGCAGTGGCCTTAGTACTTGTAATTATGGTAGGAACTTTATTGTTTGGAACAGAGGGTAACATACCCATTGGGATTTTATCCAAGAAACACCATTTCTCAATCTAACTACTTAGACTGATCCTTTCACCCTGTATCAAATAATGCTGCAGGGCTGTATGGAGGATTCTCTATAAGAGAGGATGCTAAAGCCACTGAACTGGGCCACTACACAAATAGAAAAAGTTTATTTGGGGAATTCAAAGTGCCAAGGTTGTCTTTGCAGGGGGTAGGGTGCTAAAGAAAATAGGAAAACAAAACAAAAACAAGGAATTCCTTTCCAGTTTGAAGTATATATGTTGCAGTGGGATAGAGCCTGTGAGCTGAAACAGCTTGGGAATTGAATTATCAGGAGCAGATCTGTGGGCCAGAACAGCCTGTGGGCTAGTGTGGGGACTTTGACACGTTACAGGCTTGGGAGTTAATAGAGAACCAGCTGTCCTTTGACTGTAGGGTGGATAAGGGAAGTCATGAGCTTTCTTGACCAATAGAAACTGCTTTACAGCATGCTGAGAAATGCTATTGTATATTTGATAGCAATCCTTGTGTTTAATCTGTCAGAGTACAACCTGAGCTAAGCCAAGTGTCACCAAGGATACTGTCAGCTGCACTGCTGTTTGTGAGTCTCACGTTGGCCTTATGTTATGTATTTCAAGGAATATGAACTACTTAGAAAATGTGGATTACAATTCTCCTGGTAAGGCTTCATGTATGTTTTGTCATGAATAACAAAACATTCATTAGGATGCCCTGAAATTAATAATGCTATTGCTTCTAATTAAGAAACTTAAAAAAAAGATGGGGAAATACAGTTTATCCTGTACAAGTGATTGGAAGTAAAGCTTTAAAACAAGCATATATTTTTTTTAAAGTAACTGGTATTAAAGAAGTGCCTCGCTTGCCTCCCTGTTCAGTTGGAGGAAAAAGAACAACCTTGTCATTAATCCCTCTTTGGGTAAATGTAAGCTCAATACTTCATATCATGAGACCTTGGGTGGGCCCCACCAAAAGTTTCACTGTCTACTAAAACATGGTGTAGAAGCCAACTTTTAATTCTAGCCTTTCTCAATGGCATGATTCCACTGTTTCCTCTCTCAGGTCACAATCCAGGAGAACATTATGTACTTTCTTGTGGCCATTAATATCAGTACATGATTCATTCCTCCTTAGAGAGGAAATATTATGAGAAACACTGCAAATTTACCTTTGATACTATAAACAATGTATCCTATTATGCAAAGGCTTGTGCAGTCGCTCCTTGTGTGTTAGCAGAAAGCCTGGTAATCGAGTGTAGTGATTCTTTATTTCAGATAACAAGCAAAAGTTAACTCAAAGTGTTAGCAGCACAACACACAATGCCGTATTTGTGCCTGAACAACCCCCCTTTTCCTATATTCAGTCAAATTAAAAGAATTATCTTCCAAGAATTTTAATGCAATACTTGGTAATTCTAACATGTTTAGGAAAACATTCTTAAACATTCATTGGGTTGCTGGTAGCTGGAATATTTATGTTAACAGGAATTGTTTAAGCTTTGACAATTGGAGTCTTAGCATTAAAACTAAATGAGCAAGCAGCTCAATTTACAGACAGATTCATTAAAATATTTCTAAAATACAAAGATTTCAAGAAAATACTGATATTGATTTCATAGAATGATTAAAAGAAGGAAAACAAAATAGGAATGTAAACAGTATAAAATTTCTCCCATTTCCAGTTCTCCTCAAATATAAGTAAAAATAAAGCAAATTGCTTGGAAGTCCCCTCTTGTATAGAAGATTGTCATGCCTTGACTAGTGAGCCAATGTAAAGGATGAAATACTAGAATTTGTATCAGAATACTCCATATATATTATACATTAAACTATACATAGTGAGTTCCAGGCCATCTGGGGCCACTTAATGACATGCTATTCCAAACAAATAAAATTATATTTGTGTGTGTGTGTGTGTGTGTCTTTATAACACAGGTTATACTGAAACTGACAGTGATGTTCCTGCTTCTGTTTTTCATGTGCTAGCATTCCAGGCATGCAACCTCATTTCTAACTTAAGGAGACTCTTCTAAAACTATTTAGTAGCTTTAGACTAGTTAAACAGAAGAACAGTTCTGTGGAAGCGTGAAGGAGTCATAGATACAGCTTCATGTCTATTGGAGCAAACTAGTTTTCAGAGAACTCAGCTTAGGTTAAACTGATACTGCTGAGCACCCTGTGGGGAAGGATTCAAGTACAGGTCAATACAAAGCAGTGATGAAATTTAATTTTGAGACAAGATCTCTCTATGTAGCTCTGGCTATCCTGGAACTCGTATGTACACCACAGAGATCTGCCTGCCTCTTCCTGCTGACATTAAAGGAATGCCTCACTTTGTTCAACTTGTACATTTATTTACTTATGAGTGAGCGTTTGTCCGCATAGGAACATAGGTGTGGGAAGGTGTGCATGTCTCCTGTGGTATGGATGCAAAACTTGTCATTCAGTGGCCAGTGCATGGTCTGGATCCCACGTCCAGCATGTCAGTCCAGGCACTGCTTGCTTCTGGATAAGAACAAACAGACCTTGAAATCAAAGGTCTCAAGGTCCTGTTTCTAGCACAGGAGTAGCTTAAAGTACTAAGGGTGAGGCCTGAGGCCATGGTCATAGGCAGGTTCCTGGTACTACCAGGGAAGGTGTTACAATTTAGCTCTTTTAGAGTGAAATTGCTGGTATCTGTGAGCAGTGGAGATTTGGGAGCTCCACAAGCCTGTGGTGATACCAAAGTGTTACAACCCTTTGTGTAGCTGCTGTGTTAAAGGCAGCAGAGGAAGCAGGTGGATGTGTGAAACCAACCAGTAGGCAGGTCTGGTGAGATGCAGGCCCAGGCGGGCGCTTCACCAGCAATTAGCACAGAGCTCGTGGCGATGGAGCAGGCCCCAGGGCCTGCCAAGGCAATTCTGCCATCACTGCCTGGCCACTGAGTGTCCAGCAGCAGTTCTTCCCCAGAATAAATGTGGTCTCAGACAACCGTAGTGGAGAAATAGTGAGCGCCATAGAGAGTAGCCAGACAACCACCTTTTTTTTTTTTTTTAAACTAAACTTTGGGCAGTGGGAAGGGGTTTGAGGGTGAATGTGTCAAATTTGCTGGGGCTAAGGATGCCATGATACTTAATCTACGCACAGTGGTATAGCACCTCATTTACATGCATTAACCCGGGGTTCTATCACAAGAAGGAAAACACAGTACTTAATTATCCTAGGGGTGGGGGAACAACTTCAAGGTTCAATTAAAGATCATTTGCTTAAGGCTAGGATCTCCTCAGCACAGGGGGGGGGGGGTACTTCCATGAATCCCCATGTGCTTGCTGAACAATTTTCTTATCAGGAAAGGGTCTGGCCTATAATCTTCCCTGGGGGCCATGTGACGCTCTGTAGAGGATTTTCTGTGTCCCAGATCAGGGGAAGAGAGAACTCCATTGAGAAAGTTAGTCTGCCGTAATAGACTGAGCTCAGTTGGCTATCCAGATACACCAGACTCTGATCTCTCCATCAGCACCCAACAAAAAGTCAAAGAACAAATGTGGGTGTTGATTGCCAAGGGTCAGCCTTCACACGTGGCTAATCTTGGGCTGGCTTGTGGCAGGGAAATCAAAAGAAGCAGAGTCTTAGGTTTGAGCCCGAGGCCTCCAGCCTTGCCAGCTAAGCCTTATGAGCTCTCTGGTATTCCCATGCCAAAGCCACTCTTTTTGTTTCTTTGTTTTCTTGTTTGCTTTGTTTTGTTTTTCAAGACAGGGTTTCTCTGTGTAACCGCCCTGGTTGTCCTGGACTCACTTGTAGACCAGTCTGGCCTCAAACTCACAAAGATCAGCCTGCCCCTGCCTCCTGAGTGCCATGTGAGCTTGTGGATGTTCCCAATAAAGTTGGAAAACTAAGTAATTGTAACTTGTTCCACATTTAGAAAGCATAGTCAAGGTGGGGACTACTACATATTTTCTGATCTTCTGTGGGAGAGAGAGAGAGGCACATTGCTTCTTTCAATATCCCTAGAGTCACAAGGTTTGTATCATTGTGACATATGATAATCCTATTGGAAGGAGAATAACGAATGAAAAGGCACCACCTTGTATTCCCAGTTTGGGTTTTCATTCCTCATTGGCATGTGGTATGAGAATAAGGTTTCTCCACAACAACACACTTGGCTCTCATAAACTGCGGGACAGTTATATCAGCTTGCACATAAAAATTACCTTCCATGTCTTCTAGAACTTTGACAATATTCCTCAATATTATGATCTTCCCAATTGTAGCCTAAAACATAGTACCAGAAAATGTATGATATATTATTGGGAATTAGGCAAATTTAAGTTATTATATTCAGTGAACCTTACTTAGAACCATGCCTGATTTATTCGCCTCATCTCCAATTGAAATTATAGAAGAGCATTAATAACAACAACAACAAAAAAAACATTTGTCCCCTTGTTTTAAAAAGTGAAAAAAAAAAAAAATCACGGTCTTATCTGTAGCAGTGAGATTCCTGTAGGTCTCCAGCATCACATCTTTGTAGAGATTCTTCTGGGAAGGATCCAGAAAAGTCCACTCCTCCTGAATGAAGGCCTTGGAACTTCAGCTTAGTTTCAAACTATGATTAAATAGAGGTTGTATTGGCTGGTTTTGCATGTCTACTTGACTCAGCTAGAGTCACTAGAGAGGAAGACACCTCAGTTGAGAAAATGCCTCCATGAGATCCAGCTGTAAGGCACTCTCTTGATTAGTGATCAATGGGGGAGGGCCCAGTCCATTGTGGGTGGTGCCCTCCGTGGCCTGGTAGTTCTATAAGAAGGCAAGCTGAGCAAACCATTGAAAGCAAGCTAGTAAGCAGCACCCTCCATGGCCTCTGCATCAACTCCTGCCTCCAGGTTCCTGCTCTGCTTGAGTTCCTGTCCTGACTATCTGGAAGTGTAGGCTGAACAAACCCTTTCCTCCCAACTTGCTCTTTGGTTATGTTATTTCATTGCAGCATAAAAACTCTAAGACACAGATTGTTAACAAAAAAGCAGTACTTAAGACAAGTTTTATTTCTCGCTTGTTCCCAAAATTTACCTATCACAGTCATCTTTGAATACATAAAAGAACAGATATTGGAGACAAACGCTACAAATGTAATCAATGTGATAAAGCTTGATGGTGGGTTTCTGTTTTCATAGTTTTACAGATTCCTCTGAGACATTGTTTGATATCCAGCCTGGCTTGGATGTCAGTAATTAGTCAGGTCTACACTTGAACTATTGATTCTCATGTGTCATCTTCCTTAGTACAAGTCCAAGTATAGAAGATGTACCCCCAATATGTCCTGTTTTGCCAACATATTTTAACAATGTTAAAATGCTTAATAGAAGATATAAAAGTATCTTTTATTCTGTCTCAATTGATATCTGGGAGGCTTACTGTCTTCTGCTAGCCTAGGCCTAGTCCTGGAAGCATCCAGCCTCTGTACAAGCCAACCTAGGCCTGGAATGTTTTCAGCCTCCAAGACTTACTGCTTACTAAGCTCACCCTTGTTCTTCCTGAGCTCTGGGCTGGTTCAACTCAGCTGTTCTGGCTCAAACTCCTCTCCCAGTTGACTTATGATCTGGCTTCTCTCTCAGCCCCAAATTGCTCTGCTTTGCCTCAAACTTCCAGCAATCTGCTCTAATCTTCTGGCTTCTTCTCATTTTCTAGCTCGTTCCTTTCACCGGAGTTCTCTCTCTGCAACCCATCTCTCTATTACTGTCCTGGTAAAAGCTGCCTCCTCTCTCTGTAACACTGCCTCTTAAGTAGCTTCCCTTTCCTCTCTCTTCTCATGAGAGTTGGGAGTATCTTGTTTTATCAAATCTTCTCTGATTCATCACCTTTTCTGCCACTCAACTAGATATCATTTTCAAGCATGGGTGTTTCCTTCTATAAACTAACTCTATCTTCAATTGGGATTAAAGGTATGTATCACCACTCCTGGACCTAAGCTTTTCTTTACCTGATACTTGCTCTATACAAGGCTGGCCTTGAACTCAGTTCTGTTTGCCTCTGTCTCCTGGATTAAAGGCATGTTTGTATTCCAGCTGGATCATGCAGACCTGGAGGATCTTTGGTTATGATAGTTTGTCAGAACAGCCATGTTCTGAATTAACAGTCCTCTACAAGAAGAGAATATAAGAAATATTACATACCTCATATGTGCTTTCAAAGCAAAATTTTCATATATCTGGAAGAAATGTAATGATAGGATAATCAGCAGTCAACTGTATATCTCATAACACAGCTTGACTGATATGGTTATGTATATATTATTTGATGTTCATGCTTCTTTGTGTTCACATTAGTTATCATTTGTCACTTCGTCTTCTAGGGGAACTATCTAGAGATATTAGGTAATGTAACATCAATGAGACTTTAAAAAAAAAATTCTGTCGCAAGTGTGTGTAATATCGATTGATCAAATTGTAGTCATTCCAATTACTAGTCTATTTATACCGTAAGAATAAACATCCAAGATGTAACGGATAGGTAAGATTCTATTGACAGAGAAGGTAAAATAGTTAAGGTCTTCAAAAACTTCAGAGTCCTACAGAATATGACATTAAAAGATGTTTGTATTGCTTTAATGATTCTTTGACAACAAGACAGGTTAACCTCAACTCCTGGCAGCACCCAACTACCTCAAAGATGATGATGAGTATCAGTGAACCTCCTCATGGAGATGGCTTCAAATATGGCAAACAAGCAACTGGGGAAATGTCCTTGTTTCAACCAGTGACAGAATTCTGCCTAAAACTTGGCAAGCTTGGATGCAGGCAGAGTTAATGGCCAAACTCTGCCAAGACAGGGTAAGTAAGTCATATATTGGGCCAGAAGGCTGAAAATGATGTTCCAACATTTTAGAGAGCTATGGGTGACTGTTCAGGCAGCAAGCTGTCTCTGTCATTTTTCCTTTTTAAATTTGGAAGCTGCTAGCCTGTATTTCCTGCTTACTCAGGTAATTAATTTTACTCTTTCTCAAGTCTCTGATGGGGTTGAAGACCAAATAGTTTAGTTTCACAATTAAGCTTAGTTGTTTAGGGGTTCAGATGTTTTTAGTTCTGGATAGATGTTTTAAGTTGATAGAGATGGCTTATGATAGCTATTGAGTTATATTCAGAATTTTAAACTCACCGAGATAGGAAAATGTTTTCTTCAAGGCTGCCCAATACAAACAACCAAAACATTATGAATGTAGTATGGATGTAGTTCCTGAATGTTCTGTGGTTCTTTTTGCTGTATGTAGTTTATTTGGTATCTGTGTAATAAGAAAAATGTATATCTAAAAATATTTAAAAATGAATAAAAAAAGAAAATTATATCCTGCTATATTTTTTTAAAATGTGTTGTTTATTCGCAGCAATAGAGATTTGCTCTTACACTTCTCAGAACCACAAATGATGCCAGAGAATTGTTTCAGTGGGTAAAGTTGGTCACTGCTGAGCCTGATGACCTGAGTTCAATCTCTGGGAGACTCAGATCACTCCTGCAAAATATTCTCTAATTTGTACGTGTGGGCTGTGGCATATGCACACTCACACACCAGCACATACATTGTGGGGAGCCGTGCTGAATTCTGCCATGTTAGAAATAGCATGCTTAGGCTGCAAGCTGTGACCTTCGAGTTGTTAACCTTTGCCTAAGGAGGTCTTGTGTTCCAGGCTATCCTTGGACTATTTACCTTTGAAATAGAGAAGTCCCTACAGAGAACCACCCAGAGGATTAAGGAAGTTCTTACAGGGAGCTACTCTTCAGGCTATTGTATTCTTGCCTGGGGGCTAGGGAGAGTGGGATTATTGGCCTTGATATATCTATCTATCATCTATCTATCTATCTATCTATCTATCTATCTATCTATTCTTAGTCTTCTGCATTAAAAAGTCTTGATTAGAAATTTCCAGACTTGACTCATTATTCTCACGTCTCTATACCCCACTTTCAATCCTCACTCCCTCTTTCAGATGAACCCTGGTTCGATTTGTCCCATAGGCCAAGACACATCAATACATTAATAATTTTTAAACTGAAATAGGGGCCAATGAAGTCACTTGAACCAAACAATTCCCTGGGTTTCATCTCTAGAAATCAAATAGGGGAAGTAAATAATAGACAGCAATACTTTGGCCTTTCACTGCTACATACACACATGGCACACAAACACAGTTCAAACATTTGTAAATGGATGAAATTAACAAAGCAAAACAACCCAGTTATTGAGAGCATATGAGATGATTTGTCAGTTTAAATTATTGTAAAATTTCAAGAAGTATTACTGTATATTTTTAAAAATGGTTCTTTTTAAATTTTTATTTTATTTATTTATTTATTTTTAAACTAAATTTTATTTAATTTAGGTGCAAAAGTTTTGCCACTGTTTATACCAAGTGCATCCAGGTATCAGTGGAGGCCAGAGGATATTGCCCAATCTCCCACAATGTGATTGGAGTTACAGACATTTATATGCAGTCTCTAGGGTGTTGGGAATCAAAGTTAGGCCCTGCAGATGAGCAGCCAGTGCTCCTAGGGCTGAGCCATCTATTCATTAGCAGAACATGTTATTAATAGCAATAAGGTGTGAGTGGTTGATCCTCAATATACCCTTCACTCAATCCTGATGACCTAACTTAGACTCAGTGCTTAAAGAAGTTTCCCAGCCTACATTTCAACCAAAATTAGCGAACAGCTTAAACAAACAAACAAACAAACAACCCCCCACACACACAAAAAAACAAAACTTAAAAAAAAAACAACAACAACAACCAGGAGAGAAGCTGGCAATACAAGTCTTTACAAAGTGGTTGAGCACTTGACCAAATCTACAAGCCTGAGTCTTTCTCCCATGTAGTATACAGGCAGCTATGGGAGGCCAGGAGGACATACGTCAGGCACCCCCTGCTGGAGCTTATGCCTACTGTGAAGGGGGAAAAGGAACTTGCAGCCAGGACAGCTGACTTGTCTGACCCTAACCTGAACCACTACTGGATTCTTCAACTTTCCATTGGTAGACAGCCATTGTTGGACTAGGTGGGACACAGACCATGATACATTCTAATGAACCCACTTTCTACACACACAGAGGGATTCATTCTATCAGGTCTGTTCATCTAGAGCACCTTTGCTAACATAGCTCCACCCCCACCCACCCCAGACACACTGAGGTAGACGTGCTGGCTAACAGCAGTACTCCATAGTGTTTGTCATCTCTTTCCTGCTCTTCTCCCGGGCACTATCACACCTACCAGGTGAAAAGTAGCTGCAGTAGCCTGAACCCAGCATGAAGCCACAGAACAAAAATCTTGTCTCATAAGTCTCTCTTTACTTGTTAATATTCGGGGTACCTTTCCAATGTGGAACAAATTTGATAACTTCATTGGGCTGTGCAAGCTATCCACCTTGATTCCAGCAGGAAGCGGGGGGGGGGTGCCTCCTGAGGGCTGTGAGGGAAGCTCAGGCACCCTCAGAAGTTGCTACTTGGTAAGCTCACAAAAGTGAGAAGTAGGCAGAGCGTGGTGGCGCATGCCTGTAATCCCAGCACTCAGAGGCAGAGGCAGGTGGATCGCTGTGAGTTCCAGGCCAGTCTGGTCTACAAAGCGAGTCCAGGACAGCCAAGGCTACACAGAGACCCTGTTCTAAAACAATAATAACAACAAACCAAAAAAATTGAGGAGTAGGCGGCTGAGCAGTAGAAGCTGGAGTGGTGGGTTCTCCCAGGGGCTGGGTGGGCGGACAGACTGGTATTGGAGGCTCAAGTACTACTGGAATGAAAATCTCTCGAGATCTGTAAAAGGTCTGGGTCTGGGCTGGAAGCCTGGGACAGCACCACCTTTCCTTTTAGCACACTCTAACCCTAAGGGAGGTGCTCATGTCACTGAAGGCTCACTGGCCAATCATGGCCTCTAGGCAGACCTGCCAGTCAGAAGAGGAGGACAGTTCCTCCTGTGCCATGCTGCAGGTTTCCTGTAGCTGAGCAGGCTTGAGTGGTTCAGTGTGTTGTGTTCACAGTGCTGCTTCTGGGTGCAATGAGGGGAGTTCAGGCAAGCTCTGAGGACGTGACATGGTGAGAGCAAGGTCACTGCCCACAACGGGGAGGAGCAGGTCGTTGAGCAGTGTGAGCTGGTGTGGTGGGTCCTCCCTGGGTCTGGGTGGTAGGCTGTGGCCACATGTTGTCCTTTTTAGTCCTAGTCACTCCATGAACCCTGTGTTAGGTTCTGAAAAACTTCTTGGTAAGTTTCTTCTCTGCTGCTGGTTTCTTAGTAGGGTGGCCTTCTTTCCTACAGGCTTCTTGCTTTTCTTTCCTTTCTTTCTTTCTTTCTTTTTTAAATATATTTCAAGACAGGGTTTCTCTGTGTAGCCCTGGCTGTTTTGAACTCACTGTGTAGGCCATGCTGGCCTTGAACTCACATAAATCCACTGCCTCTGCCTCCGCAGTGCTGGGATTAAAGGCGTGCGCCACCACGCCTGGCTTCTTGCTTCTTTTCTTTCTTGCCTACTGCAGGCTTCTTGTCTGCAGTCCCCTTTTCTGCACAACCTTCTCCGACTTGGATGCCAGTGCTGCTGCTGCTGCTTCTAGTTTCTCCACATGGAGTCTGTGGTTTCTGGCCTGGTGAGGAGTGGTAACCCTGCACACAGTCTTTGCGTAAGGGTTCAGCTTTAACATGATTCTCAGGCTCTTCAGTGGATTCTTCTTCAAGACTCTATGCTGAATTCTTGCATGGCTCTTGGAGGGCTCTTTGGGTCTCTGGGCTTTTTAAGATTATGCTAAGGTCTGTGTTTATTACCCTGTGCACGGGAAGGTTACAGTTACCCTGAGGGAAGCAGCCTTACACCAAGTGCCTTAGGACTTAACTTCCAGAAAGCACTTTCAGCCCTATGCAGAAATATCCCACATGCAGAGTAATACCAGGGATGTTATCAGCTACAGGGGTCTGATAGCTGAGTTTTTGGTGGTCACTTACATATACTATTATATCATTTATCAATTAGCACATATTGATTTCTCTCTTTCCAAATTATATCCCTTGATCTCTTTCAGTTGTCTTATTGTTCAAGTAAAATATTGAATAGGTCTGGAGAGAGTGGACAGCCTCGTATTGCTCCTGATTCTAGTGGAATTGTTTTGAGTTTCTCTCCACTTAATTTGATGTTGGCTATCGGCTTGCTGCAAATTCCTGTTACTGTGTTTAGGTATGTGTTGGAGGTGGGTCTGATGTGTTTTGTTGCTAATTACTCCTTGCCACCTCTACCTTGCCTGAGAGCCTAACCTGTTTGACCAATAAAAGGCCATCACACCTGGTAGGGCAGATAGGATAGGCATGGCTAAGGTTCCAGGCTTTGGAAGACAGAGAGAATATTGGGAGGAGAAGAAGACATCAGAGGAGAGGAGAAGAGTGCCAAGAGCCACCCTGTTCAGGGAGCTCACTAGGCATGTGGGCTGTCTAGGAGGTGATCTGGTGTTTGCAAGGTCTTATACCACGATGTACCCCAAAACTGCTTCCAGCCTCTGACATGCTGTCAGGAGCCATTGATTTGGGAAAGTCCAGGAGGCATGAGAGATCTCTGTAGGTGATCCAATATTTGCAAGGTCTGTATCGTGATGTACCCCAGAACTGCTTCCAACCTCTGACTACCCTGTCAATTGTGCACTACTGCATCTCTCTGAAATCTGGCAATAGAGCCGGGCATGGTGGCGCATGCCTTTAATCCCAGCACCCAGGGAGGCAGAGGCAGGTGAATTACTGTGAGTCTAAGGCCAGCTTGGTCTACAAATTGAGTCCAGGACAGCCAGGACTACATTCATGGCCAGCCCGGTCTACAAAGCGAGTCCAGGATAGCCAAGATTACACAGAGAAACCCTGTCTTGAAAAACCAAAAGTAAATACATCTGGCATTGGTGTGAATTGTTAGCTTCTGGGTACTGACCAGCTCTGATTGAGCAAACTTCCTAGAGGATCTTATTGAAGATGTACTTTTTGTTATCCAGATGAATTAATCCCTGATTATGGAATTGCTGATTTGGCTCAAATAGTTTTAAAAGTTAAAGTTAGTTTATGGCTGCAATAAATACCTTTGTGGACCTCCAGATGCCTCACTTAGGATAGCCTACCAGCAGATTTGTGGCTTCAGATAAGCCTCCACCGCAGATGGCACCACGAATCCTGGTATTTGACCATAAATATAGCCAAATTTGTTTAAACTCCATGTGAACCTATGTGGAATGAAGTTACCTAGAGATGTCTGAATTTACTCTGTTTCTTAGAATGAAAGACAGACAAAATTATTGTCCTGAGCTCATATGAACTAAGAGATAGCTGGACAATGTATAGTCAGGTCCATCCTAACTGATAGGTTGTATACTCTTGTAAGTTTCAGACCCTGTTAACCTTAGACCCTGCCAACCTTCGTCACTTTGAACTCACCATGAACTTACGTAATGGATACATAGATAAGAAATGTTTAGATTTAAAGCATGTAAACTGTTGTATTTTAGAATTCATCTGCTTTTGTGATTAATTGTACTCTTCTGACTATGAGGTAATTCCTTTTTCTCAGAAGTATAAATATGGGCTACAATAAACATGAGAAAGAGAATAAAGGAGAAAAGGAAGGAGAACTAGAGAGAAATGAAGGAGAACAGAGGAGAAAATGAGGGAGAACAGAGGAGAAAAGACTGAGCAACTTAACTTCAGTTGAAGTTAAGACACCTGACTTCATCCACCTTTTCTCCTGGTCCTCTTCTCTCGAACGTATGTGTGTGAGTGGTTTATTTTCTCTCTCTCTCTCTCTCTCTTACTTCTTATTTCTCTATAGGTTAGTAAATAAGTTAGCAGACTCAGGGGCATCAGCCTTCTACTGCTAATAAGCCTAAGTTTACACCAACTTATTGGAGATCTCCGCAAAGAGGCCTATCTACAGATCAAAGAGCCTCCTTTTACGACCCCATGCAGTTTCTAGCCAGAAGCCACTTTTACAGCCTCAGCCATAGGAAAAAAGGTGGTCAGTTTAAGTTCTCCTCAGCCGCAGTACAGCCAGTCCCTAGAGAAGAAACCTTGGGCTCTTTTTCCCTTTCCTTCCTTTTCCTTCTTTCAATCCTGATCACTTGCCTGAGCCATCAGCTCTGGTCACCCAAGAGATAAAGTGAACTAGAAGGGCATCCGCGATCCAATACCAAAGAATCTACCCTGGATCCTCTCCAGAGCACCAGCCAGGCATTAACAGAAGAGGAATAAGGCTGAGCCATAGGTTAGGTAGAAGAGAAGCACATGACTGGTGTGGATGGAGATTTGGTCCAGATGATGAAAATTAGCAAGTATTTGGTATTATGGGTGAGAGATAGTGTGATAGAAATTATGAGAAGCAGATGGCATAAGAAGTAGTTTAGAGGGTTAATATCTGCCCTGTCTCAGGTTAACTAAGGCTATTTTAAAATATAACAGGTGTCTGTGTCTTAATTGATTACTAGCGGCTTAGAAAATACCGCTGTAATAATAATTATAGGCCTAGTAATAGACATTATTATTTTGTTATTATAACCACAGCAGGTGATATTTAACCACATAAATTAACCACAACAGGTATGTCCCATGTGTCCCTAATCTCGCCAAGACTGTTATCATGCATTGGTGTTGGATTTTGTCAAAGGCTTGGTAGGTGGCAAATGAGATGATCTTGTGTGTTTTTCTTTTTTTTTCTGTCAGTTTAATTATATGGTGGGTTACATTTACTGATTTTTGTATGTTGAACCATTCCTGCATCTCTGGGATGAAGCCTACTTGAACACTGTGTGTGATCTTTTTGATCTGTTCTTTGATAGAGTTTGCAAATATTTTATTGAATATTTTTAGATCTATGTCCCTGATGGAAATTGGTCAGCCGTGCTCGTTCTTTGTTCAGTATTTATGTGCTTTGGTAACTGGCTTCATAAAATGAATTGGGAATCCTTCTGTTTCTATTTTGTAGAACACTTTGAGCAGTGTTGGTGTTAAGTCTTCTTTGAAAGTCTGGTTGATTTCTGCATTAAAACCATCCAGCCTTGTTGGTTGGGAGTATTGTAATGAATTCTGTTTCAGTAGGTGTTATAGGTCTACTTAAGTTGATTTAACTTTGGTAAGTGGTGCCTATCAATTATATTATCTATTTCTTTTAGATTTTCCAATTTTGTAGAGCACAGGTTTTTAATGTGTGTCCTTATAATTCTCAGGGTTTCCTTATGTTCTGTTTTTATGTCTTTTTTGCTTCCGATTTTTAAATTTTGCATATTCTTCTGTTTATTAGTTAGTTTTGATAAAGGTTTGCCTGTTTAGTTGTTTTTCAATGAATCAACTCTGTTTCATTGATTCTTTATATTCTTGTCTTTGGTATCTATTTGAGTGTGTTACGAGTTCCTTTAGCATTTGGGAACTCTCTGTGGAGGAACAGTTTTATTTGTCTCTTCTTGATCCTAAAGGTTTGCCTCTCATTTCTTGGTAAGTCTATGTTTTCCAGTTGTAACCATCAATGTTTAGAGGTTTTGTTACTTAAGTGATTGATATGGTTAACACATTGGTTTTGGGTTTTTCAAAGTTTCTCATATATTAATGTCTCTGTGTCCTAATTAGCTTCAGCTCTCAGCATTTCAGACCCCACAGTCATGTGAGGGAGCCTCAATTGAGGGCATGCTCTCATCAGAATGTCTCGTCTCTGTGTCTGTGAGAGATTGTACTGACTGACAGTTGACTTGAGAAGGCTGTTCCAGTGAGGCATTATGCCTAAGCAAATGAGCCTGGGCTGGTAATAGAGCTAGCTGAACGTGATACAGAGACCCTGCAAGAGAACAAGCCAGGAAACAATGTTTACCCATGGTGTTTGCCTTCATTTTCTAGCTTGAGTTTCTATCTTAGGATGGACTGTGATCTGATAGAACCATCCAAAACTCCCATTTACTACCTGAGATACTTTTGATTAGAGGGTACAGCAAGACAAAAAATGGTACGCAAAAGTGATCTTGCTCTTGCACAGAACCTGGGAAGTTCTCTTTGGGAGGAAACTGAGATGGCAAAAGGCACAGAGAGCTGTACATGGAGCTTAATCGGCTGTTCCTGTAGGACCTGGAAGGTCAGAGTGTTTTGAGTAGTGCAGACAGAGGAAGTTAAGGTCATAGGGATTTAGCAGAAAATAGACCCCGGGAAAAATTTAGCTAAAGGTCATGTGTGTGATATTTCCCAAAATGTTTCTTACTGTGTTCATGGCCTGAGACAGAATTAAAAACCAGTTGGCTGACTTAGCTGGAATATCGAATCTTTTGAATGGTTATTACCCATGATTCACTCAGAACTACGGGGGGGGGGGGGGGGGGAGGCAAAAAGAAGGCCAGCAGCAAATACAAAGTTTGTTATGAAATGTCCAAGGCATGAAATACCCACAGACTACCAGAGACCAGCTAGATGCAATGTACACAGGGTCTTTGTAACTGAGTAAGGGGCATAGGAGAATTTGGCCTTAACTGATAAGGTATAGGGCAGTTCTCACAGTGGTTTGTAGAGAAAAGTAGCACTAGGCAGTTTCAGATGGCATCAAATGCTGACACAGGCAGGAATTTCCAAGGAGAAAAGAAAGAGGGCCCTTGCTCTGGGTTGGAAGTCTAACAAGGTGCCCTAAGGGTAACACTTCCTCCTCCTGCTAAGCCTTAAATCAATGGAAAGAGTATGCGAAGTGCTTCCTAGTCCCAGGAAGAAACTTCATACAACACCTGCTGCAACTGTGGTCCAAGCGTGGTAGGGTCCATGCCAACATAGAAGCCAAACTTGACAGGATTGCCTTCTTGTGCTGGTTCTGGAAACAAGAAAGATGCAAAATTCAAGGTCTTGGATTCTTCCTCTGTGGTTTCAGTTCCTCACTGTTCCAGTCATGTATGTTTGCCAGCCTCATGGTCCCAGTGAGGAGACTATGATGAAATGCCCAAGTCACAAAACCTCACAGACCACCAGAGACCAGCCAGATACAATGTACACAGGGTCTTTTTTATTGATCTTGCTCCAGAGCAAGGGCCTTCCATTCCCTAGATGTTGAGGAAGGTGGGCGGCCTTGATTACTTAGAATACAAGGATTTTAAAGGCAGAAACCACAAATGGGACTTTCCCAGCCTTGGCATCACATAATTGGGTAAGGGGCATAGGAGAAATTGGCATTAATTGATAAAGTACAGGGCAGAGGAGCTTTGAGTCATGCTGCAGGGGGACTCTTATCTAAATTTTTCATCTGCTGTAGCTGTTACACTGCGGGGTCTCCCACACAACTGGGGAAAGGGAAGCTGGCCCTAATCTGATTAGGTGAGTCTTTGTATCTCAGGGAAGTGAGCCCCTCATCTAGCTCCCAGGGAAGTTTACTTCAAGCTGATTGAGCATAGGACAGGGAGGGGGCTTCTGTTCAGGGAAGCTAGCCCTTGTCCAGTTCCCATAGTGAGATGTGAGCATGAAGCCTGAGTTGCATTTTGAGACCACAAACAAGATGTTGAGACACCTAAGCCATTGAGAAATCTGCACGGAGAGATGCAGATAGGGAGTGGAAGTATCCAAACTGAGGGATGCATGAAAAGGTACAGGAACAGGGGCATCTAAGCCCTTTGACATGAAGAGCCATTTGTGTGAGACAGAGCTGCATGGTTTGGTGTTTGCCATGCTGAGTTTCTTGCCTTGGTCTAATCTCCCCTCACTGTGTACACATTCCTGTTTACTGGAATGAGAAGGACTATTCTGTGCCATTGTATGCTGGAAAGATAGGACTTGTTTAATGATTTTATAAGATGTGTCAATCAAGAGATTGTCGTAATCGTCAGAAGCGACTTTGGACATTAGAACAGTGTACAGGCTGTTGCTTTGGACATTTGAACATTGTATAGGCTGTTGCTTTGGGCACTTGCACAGTGTACAGGCTGTTGCTTTGGGCACTTGCATGGTGTACAGGCTGTTGCTTTGGGCACTTGCACGGTGTACAGGCTGTTGCTTTGGGCACTTGCACGGTGTACAGGCTGTTGCAGATTATTAGGATCATTACAATTAGACTAAATGCATTTGCATCACAGGATTACCATCCGCCTATAGTGACCATGGTGAGAATGCAGTTGTTTGAGTCAAAAAGCTCCAAGATTAGAGGTTGTCTTTGAACATTTGTCTGGCCTTTGTGGCTTTCTTTGGGGAGCTTATGGATGCTTTTGTAGGAGGAGCCTTTCTAGATTCTGTTGGTGTATTGTGTACAGTTTACTCTTGTTCATTCAAATGCTGATTTCTCTACCCCACTATCTAGTTTGCATTGTGATGTTTATTTCCAGTATCTCTGGTGTCAAGTTTGTGTCAAGTTGTGTCACCATTTGTTCTCTTTATTGTCAATAAAAGCCAACTAGCCAGTGCTGAGCAACAACAGAGACTAGGGTGGGACATCCTGGTCCAGTGAGGAGAGGAGAAAGATCAGGAAGGAAAGGAAGGATGCCTGTGGACAGGACCAGGCAACACCAGGAGAAACGAACTGGACCTAGGAGACAGTAAAAAGCAAGTATAATGTGGGAAATCCGAATGGGAGGAAGGTATACTAGCTTGGAGGTTTAGGGTAGGGTAATTATTGCTTAGTATTGTGCTCTCTGCTAATTAAACAGATCCTTGTCTCTCTGTGTGGCGTTTTGGTTAAGGAGTAAGCACCGATTATATTAAAATTATAAATCAACATTAAATATTAATAATCATTCAACAAGATTCCTTATTGGGGATGAAATTTGGTTGTCTATAGACTCAATCCATTTCCTGTTCTTTGTGGTTGCTGGGAATTGAACTCAGGACCTCTGGAAGAGCATACAGTGCTCTTAACCTCTGAGCCATCTCTCCAGCTCCCTGTTTTTTTTTTTAATAAAGTTAGCGGAAGTTCTTGGAATGTAGGTTTTTGTACGATGACGCATATGCTGTTGTTCTGATCTTCATCCACATCTTGCATTTTGGAATTTGGCAGAGAGTGTATTCATGATATTAATATGACCTGAGCCTTCTGAGTCATTGCATTGCAGGTGTGTGACATTCTTCCTACATGTGTTTGTTATGAATTTTTCCTGTATGCATGAACATGTATATCATGTGTGCCTCCTCTTCTCTGCTGTCAGAACTCCTGAACTTGGAATAATGAATAGTTGTAAGCTCCATGTAAATAATGACAATTGACCTCAATTATATTTTTCTTCACTTTTCTTTTTATCTTTCTTATTTATTTTATTTTTTATTTTTATTTTTGGGTTTTCAAGACAGCATTTCTTTGTGTAGCCTTGGCTGTCATGGACTCACTTTGTAGACTGGGCTGGCCTCAAACTCATAGTGATCTGCCTACCTCTGGCTCCCAAGTGCTGGGATTAAAGGCATGCACCACCAATGCCCAGCTTACCTCAATTTTCAATACCAGCAAGAGCTTTTAACTGGTGAGCCATCTCTCCTGCCCTATTTTGTTTATTTATATTGCTATTTATATTGCTATTATTTCCTCCTGTTCAATTATAAATGTTTAAACATGCATTCCCTTTTAGTAAAACCTTACTATTGTTACACTGTAACCTGGGGTACCTCAGGGTTATGAAAGATGAATATCAAACAGGAATGAATGTAGGAATTTCAGTAAAGACCTCAGTTCTTTCTGTCTTTTTTGTTTGTTTAATTTTTTTTCCCAAGGGAGTCAGGATACTAATATGTACTTCTTGCTGTCCTGGAAGTCATGGCATAGAACAGGCTGGCACCTGCCTCTGCCTCCTGAGTGCAGGGATTAAAGGCATGAGCAAGTACACACAGCTTGCCCATCATTTCTGTAGTTAGTCATTGTTCCTACAATTTCTCTGATGTGTGTGATCTGTGTGCTTCTCGCTCTATGTCTGCTAATTGGCATTTCTCCTGCAAGGCTATTTCCTGTTCAAAGGACACAGAAATGACAAATGCCAAGAGCTATGCAGGATTGGCAAAAGCAAGCCTGTGAGCCTCTGGAGGCAGCCCACTCATTTTCACAGCTGTATCCCTGGTTTAGGAAAAGCCTAAGTGATTTTGCCTCAAAACTGCTTCCTGTTGCTACACTGTCTTTCCATGATTCTCTCTTGTGTTTGGCATAATGCATTATGCAGATTTCCTGCATAATCCTATGAAGGTGATTATATAGTTCCTGATAGTGATTTCTGAATAGATTCAAGTAACTTCTAGCTCTCCTACAAATTAGCAAAAAACTGCTAGGAGTTCTGCGAACCACATGAGTTACACCAGAAAGAAAAGCAAGATTGAAACACATTAGTGATCAAGGGATGCATTCATTCTAGGTTGAGTCCAGGCTGAGTCCTAGGTGTTTACCACAATAAGAAAGACCATATGAACATAAACACAAAGAACAAATGGTTTTCTATACAAGACAGGACAGACACCTGTTTCTTGATAACAACCTTGACACCAAAAACTCTTGTTTGGAACACATAATGTACATATGAAATAAGAAAAAGATAAAGCTTCTGCTTGAGACTGTGAGCTTATAGATAAAACTACTATTTAAACTTTAATGAGCAAAAAATGTCTAGTTAGATAGAGTTCTAATGAAGTAACTTAAAATCAATAGTCCTACTGTAATTCTTCTGTGTAATGATTGTATAGGGGGAAAAAAACCTAGGACAAGAATAAAAGAGAGAGGGGCTTGCTAGAGCCTGTCCTCCTACCCATTAACTATGTGTGTATATATGTTCACATGTGAATAGATATGTGTATGCATGTTTAAATGTCTACATGTTGTTATGTGTGTGCGTGTGTAAAGTTGGGAACTCCCTTGTGTGTATGAACGTGTACCTGTCTGCATGTCTCATTGCTTACGTGAGCTTATATAGTGGAAGAGCCACAGCCAGGGCCGGGTTCCCCTGAGGACGGCCTGGATTTGCTGCATTCTTTGCAGAAGAGACTGCTAAAATCAACGCCATCACCACAGGAAAGCTTGTGGAAATCTGCTGGTCAAAGCCCATGTTTATTTTATTTGTATGAATGTATATGTAAAGTTTTTTTTTTCCTCTTTTTTTCCCCCCCTCTCCTTGTCTAGCTGGCCACAAGAAAACCAGTCCAGAACTGTATCTTGGCCGTTTTCAGGTCTCTAGCTTCCAGCAAGCCACTGTTGACCGCCTAAGTCAGCCACTAAGTTTAAAAGCAAACTAAGGTTTTTCTTTTACAACTTTCTGTTGTTTACAGCAGGAAACTGTCACAGCCACCTGCTGTTAAACAATAGACTCCTTAGCTAAGGAGCGGCTTTGGCAGCAGAAGAGCCAGAAAAAAACAAATAGCTCAATTGATAAAGCATCAGATGGTTCTTTGGAATTTGCCAACACTGTGTCCTGTGCAAATACTAACGTGTGTGTCAAGGCTGGCCCTTGATGGAGATGAACCTCATTATTCAGTTTCCTTCTAAAATGACTTTGTGGTTACAGTAGAACTTTTGTGTCTGGAAATGAGTGGAGGAAGCACCAGAGTTACATGACTATGTTGTCAATGGCGCAGACATGTACAGTGATGTCAGTGTCCTGCTTTCTGCGTACACATGTACAGCACACTTTAGGATGCAGTGACCTGTGATGATGAGCATGTGAACTTCACTCGGGAAGAGTGGGCTTTGCTGGATCCTTCCCAGAAGAGTCTCTACAAGGATGTGATGCTGGAGCCCTACAGGAACCAAGCTGACGTAGGTAGGACTGAATTATCTTTTGCTTTTTA
The DNA here is from genome assembly GCF_903995435.1 of Acomys russatus. Lineage (NCBI taxonomy): Eukaryota > Metazoa > Chordata > Mammalia > Rodentia > Muridae > Acomys > Acomys russatus. Next base: position 65,326,869 of record NC_067153.1, read on the forward strand.
AAGTCAGGGGACAAATGTTTCTCTGTTACTGATGTTCTTCTGCAATTTCAATTGAGAATGAGGAAGAATGAGGTGAATAAATCAGGCATGGTTCTCAGCGACTCTGAATATAATAAGTTCATTTTTTCATAATTTTTAATAATATATATTTTCTGGTACTATGTTTTAGGCTACAATTTGGAAGACCATAATATTGAAGAACGTTGTCAAGGTCTAGAAGACATGGAAGGTAATTTTCATGTGCAAGCTGATACTTGTCCTGCAGAAGAAATTTTAATGTGCAGTGCAAGTTTTAAAGAAAAGCAACAGTGTTAAAAAAAAAAAAAAAAAAGAAAAAGAAAAAACGCCCTGCCTCTGTGGGTCGGGGCGGCCACAGTACAGGGCTGGACCCAGGGGAGGGTGGCAGGTTGCAGCGACCTCCTCCCCTCCCTGTGAATGGGCGGTGGGAGGAGTTTTAACCCCGGAAACGGTGGGGGGGGGGGTGTCCCGGGTCTTTGCCTGGCCCTCTAGGCAGTTGGAGCTGGGAAGGGGCCAGATAAGGGTCGGGGGCTTTGGGGAGAGCTTGGGGTGGGGAGCCGAGACACGTACCCGGGACTGAGTGGGGCCTGGGCAGAAACTGAGCACCCTGCGCCCCGGAAGCCCCTGTTGGCCTGGAGTGGCTGATTGACTGAGCCCTCCAGAGCAGGACCTTCCCCTGGAAGGGCCTTGCAGCAGCCGGTGGGAGGACCTCGCCGCGGCGCTCCCGCCCTCCACTCGCTTTGCCCCGCCCCGCGCCCTCCGTTAGAGGGAGGGGCCGAGCGCCTCGGGAGGCGTGGACCCTGGTGTTCTGAGCGCCCCTCGCTACCTGGCACCCCCCATGCCCCCGCCGCCGGTGGAGCTGCTGAGAAGGGAGAGATGGCTCCCGGGACACGTGTGAGCCTTCGGTGTTGCTGACACCCCCAATGTCGTCGGGGACTGGAGCGCGCCAGCGCGGAACCTGCTGCCGCCGCTGCCGGGCCTGTGTGCAAACTCGGTGCGGCCATCTCTGTCAAGACATGGAGAAGCTGAGGGGGTTAGGGTTAGTTGCTGTGGGAACTTAGTTAACAGACTCTTGGCACTTCTCTCCCCACCGCTTTCCTTCTTCAAGTCAGGGTTAGGGTTGGGTGGTGTCTCAAGAGCCTGTGGGAGGAGCGGGTCCAGGTCGCACTGAATTTAGGGCAGGGGGAACTGGATTGTTCCACATGTGTGTGGGGGAGGGGACTCCATCCACACACCTCAGGTAACAGGAAGGTTTGGGGGTGGGGGCTGGGCAGACCAAAGGCAGATGGGCGGGGTGGGCCTGGGGTTGGAGAAAGGCTTGACTATGGGGGCGCTTGAGGGAGGGAAGAAAGTACCCTCGCAAGGGGCAAGTGTGGGACCCAGCCGGTCTGGACCCCTAAACCCCCAACTCTGTACAATATTGTTTGCTATAAAAATCAGAATCTTAAAAAAAAAAATCTTCAAAACAAAACAGAACAAAAAAACCCAAAAACAAAACCAAAAAAACAAACAAACGAACAACAAAAATCCCCGAAAAACCCTAAACCCCACTGCTTAAGTTCAGTGATGATTATTACATTCTCACAAAACCACACACCTCAATGTCAGGTATCTGATTTGTGTTCTTTTTTTCCCCCTCAATTTATTTATTTATTATTATGTATACAGCGTTTTTGCCTGCATGTATGTCTGCAGGCCAGCAGAGGGCACCAGATCTCATTATAGATGGTTGTGAGCCACCATGTGGTTGCTGGGAATTGAACTCAGGACCTCTGGAAGAACAGTCAGTGCTCTTAACCTCTGAGCCATCTCTCCAGCCCTGATTTCTGTTCTTAAGGCATTCATCTAAGAACGGAAACAAGGAAACAGTGACTTAACAGATGCCACTATTTGAATCGTAGCCCGATTAGAGCTGTGCTGTGGAACTGCCAGTCGGTTTAGTTTCATACCACTTAGATATTGCAAAAGGAATACACATTGAATATGTGATAGGTATGTGTCCAGAACCTTCTATAGGCAAAAAGTCCACAGCATTGCTAGTGTTACATATAGACTTGTAGTAATGTTGCGAAGATCAGTGAGAGGACAGTTTATGATAATCACGAATGTTGTTGTGGAGAAACCCTACTCTCATACCATGTCTGTGAGGAATCAAACTGAATACAATGTGGAAACCTTTCGTATTTTATTCTTAATGGGTGTATCCTATGTCACAATGGATACTAGCCATGTGAGCATAGGGATATTGAAAGAAGCAGCATTCCTCTCTCCAGAACCCTGAGAAGATATGTAGGAGTTCCCCCTTTGATTAGACTTTATGAATGTGATACAAGTTTACAATTAATTGGTTTTCCAACATCATTGTGAACATCCACAAACGCACACTGCAGAAAGTCTCTATGAGTACTAAGAATGTGAAAATTCTTCTGTTTGTTTGTCCTGGCTCACTTTATAAATGTGGTATGACTCATTATAGAAAAGTTTGTGAATGCAGTCGCTGTGGTAAAGCTCTTCAAATATATGAAAAACATAGAAAAACGATGCTATAAATGTGAGCCATGTAATAAATGCTCTCACTACCATAGGTAACTTGAGAGACTCAACACATGAAGAAGGGGAACACCATGAACGTAAACAAGGTGATAAAACCTTAAGATCTGGTTCCTCTTTACCATTAGACCCAACTGTAAAATTAATTCACAGAGAAAATTAATGCAGTGTAGTGAATGTGGGAAAGCTTTCACATGCTCTAACTATCTTTGCAGGCATGAAGTCACATAGGAGAGAAACACTCTGAATACACTCAATGTGATAAAGCCTTCGCACATCAGAGCCATCCTCAAAGGTATGAAATAATTCACTGTGGAGAGATACTCTAAAGGTATTTAATATGGTGAAACCTTTGCACATTACAGTAGTTTCCAATATCATAAAAGAACACATACTGGAGAGAAACCCTATAAATTTAATGAATATGTAAAGCCTTCACATGTCCCAGTCATCTTCGAAGGCATGAAAAAGTTCATACTGGAGAGAAACCCTGTGGGTGTATTTAATATGGTGAAGCCTTTGCATGTTTCTGCTGAAGGCCAGCTTGAACACTACAGGGTAAACTGAGGCAGGACATAGAGTTGGTGACTGATCACTCACCAGACTTTTCTCTGAGGGAATCTGGCTTGATTTACTGGAGCCATTGGCCAGCAGCTGGGTGCCAGTATTGCTTGTCACTAGCAAAGAAGAAAAATAAAAAGGAAGGAACACACACACACACACTAGATGAAGCAAGGCAAGTTACAACAACTTTTTTTTCTTATAGCTTACATATCCCAACAAACAATTTCCAAGCATTATAAAAATTATAATGTGATTACATTCTATTTTTCTTTTAGTGAATGGCCATGTAAAAACAGTATATACCCCAATATTTTTACATGAAAAACTTTTTACACATTACAGGTGAAGAAAACAAATTATTTCCAAGAACCCACACACATTCACAACTAAGCAATATGTTATATAGATCAACAAAGTGAATGCAAGCAAGGTAATTTTTCAGCCAGTTGCTTCTTTTCACTGACAGACTGCAATTTGCGATAACAAAGAAAGGATCAATTATCTTAAAAAGTAGTCTTTTTAGTAACTTATTTATTTTTATTTCAATGTGCATTGCTGTTTTGCCTGCATATATGTCTGTGTGAGGGTGTCAGATCTTGGAGTTATAGACAGTTGTGAGCTGCCATGTGGGTGCTAGGAATTGAACCAGGGTCCTCTGGAAGAGCAATCAGTGCTCTTAGCCACTGTGTAGAACTGTCAATCCTTATAGTTTCATACCACTTAGATATTGCAAAAGGAATATACTTTAAATTCTCAAGATGCACACCTGATCATACCAGGTATGATTTTAATTAAATCATACCATGAAGCTGAGGGTAAAAATAGGTACAAGAAATTAATCATCACCTTGATGACCAGGCCAGCTTTAATGAGTCACATCGGCCAGTGCCTGTCAGGCTGCTGTTCTTGTTCCCTGACTTCAGAAACTCCCTAGCTCAACAACTAAGAGTGTGATTTTACTAATTCCAAGTTGTTCTCTCACATTCTTTACGTCAGAGCCACTAGCAAAAACATCTAAGCCTAACCTTACGAGCAGTCTCCACCTAAGTTCTCTCTGAGGGTGGGTGAAGCATTAACCTGCTCCAGCGGTCAAGCACTGTTTTTATAAGTGCCAATGATGCTGCCCAGTGTTGGACTCGAGCCCACAGCCAGAATGTTACAGAGCCTTTAAGATTGAAAGCCACAAACATCTGCGTCAAGTAACAGGGATAGGGATTGAGGGATAGGGGCTTTCCTTATGTAGTTGATCTGTATAAACTGATAAAGAATGGAGGTGTTACAGTGTAACCAACCATAGCCATTTGTTCTTTTGTGGTTAGGAATAGGCCAAATAAAACATCAATAACAGAAGCCCTGGCTAGGAGCAGTCACTATATTTTGTGGAACAGAAGATGAGTAATGAAAGCTGGCCAGCTATTGGGAAGTCCCCAGCTCCTCTAGGACCTCATAATTTGAAGTTCACTTTGCCCTGCGGTTAAATGGAGGCTGATAACAAAAAGGCAGCACTTAGGGCAAGTTCCTTTTGCTTGTTCCCAACAATTTTCATATCACAGTCATCTTTGAATGTATATCATAACACATTGAAGAGAAACATTCACATGTAACCAATGTAATAAACACTTTTCACAACACAGTTACCTGCAATACATAAAAGAACACATGCTGCAGAGAAACCATATGCAATATGGTAAAGACTTTGAATGTAGCAGCAGTTTTAGTCGTCATGAGAAAAAAAATCATACTGCAGAGAGACCCCTAAATGTAGTCAGTGTGGTAAAGTTTTGCACTTTCTGTTTTCTTTCACAAGAGTAAAACCTTTAGTGTGTGAACAACCTGTGAAAGCCCCTGCATGTCATAGTAGTCTTTGAGGACCTGAAAGAACTCATACACGAGGGAATCTATGTTTATAAACAATTTGATAAAATTTTAGCCAACACACTTACATTCAGTTACACAAGATTGTTCATTCTTGAGAAGAAACGTGACAAGTGTCAAAATCTATTCAAACATTATGAATCCCCTCTTTATTTTGGTTTGACTTGCAAAGGCTTCTAAAAAATATCTATGAATTCAAATAGTAATGTATCCCTTTTAGA